>NC_136073.1:11114796-11206574 GCF_964261635.1 Lissotriton helveticus | reverse complement strand
CCTCTTTCCCCTTTGTTATTTGCTTTAGCAATAGAACCCTTTTTGATTGCTTTGCATAAGCAAGAGATGATTGCACCGTTTAAAAATAACCTCAAAACACTAAAAATAACTGCCTACGCAGACGATGTAGCGGTCTTCTCCACAAATGTCCCTGATGCGATATCTGGTATAGGTATTGAAGCAGATAAATATGGTATGGTATCAGGGTATAGGCTAAATACCAGCAAAACGCAAATAATTATAAACTTCACTTTACTCACACCAATGGATGGAGTATGTAATGTGGCAACATATCTCGGGGTAAAAATTTCTTCTAATCTTGACTCAATAATTGCACTTAACTACGAACCCTTGTTAAAAGAAACTTCTCTTCTTCTTAAGAAATGGCATAAACTTCCAATGGGGATCCTGGGGCGAATCAATCTAATTAAAATGAAGATTTTACCTAGATTTCTATATCTTTTCCGGTCTATACCCTTAAGAGTGTGTAATACTTATTTTAGCAGATTGGAGGGTATAATTAGCAGTTTCATATGGGGGTATAAGAAAGCACGGCGGGCGGTATCTTTGCTTAAACTCCCCTATGACCAAGGCGGACTTGGGCTACCCGACTTTAAATTATATTATTGGGCTGCTTTTTTAACCCGTTTTCGCAGCCTACTTATCCCTGATAAATGTCTTTATTTTCATAAATTGATACTAGGGGGGGAGGCTATTATGTTCCTGTACAGACTCAATGACCCCAACTACTTTAAACGAGTACGGTTCAAGACAATTCGAGACACGGTAAATATCTGGCGATCCATCCTTAATAGGAACAATATCTCTCTATTTCATGCTAAAACACCAATCTGGCATAATCCAGGGCTACCAGGTGTTTTTCACGACTCAGCTAGCATTACGTTTTCGGATAATGGTATAAAATATTTGGGAGACCTATATGATCATACTGGATTTTCTACTTTTGAAAAGCTAAAGACGAGGTATAATCTACCAGAAAGGGCGTGGTTTAAATACAATCAGATCAAGGATTACATTACCCGCAGAACAGGCCTTGATGGTATATCTGAATCCGAAATCTGGAACTGTATGTATAGGGATTCCGACAAGGCTCTGATCAGCTGTGGCTATAAGACTTTTTCTATCTTACACAAGGACGATATCAGTAAAGTGGCAGAAAAGTGGAGCACAAAGCTAGATGTGAATGTAACACCAGATATGATAACCTCCTCATTAAACAGCCTAAACAATGCAGTTCAATCATCAAGTCTGAAACTACAGCTGTTTAGAACTCTGTTTCAACTGTACTACTCTCCTGACAGGATTCTAAGATGGGCTTGTAATAACGAATCTAATGTATTGAATGATCGTACAAAATGCCCTAAATGTGCACTCAAGGGGGCAAATATTGTTCATATGTTTTTTTTATGCCCAGAGTTATCTAATTTCTGGAAGGATGTAGCTGGTGTTATTTCGACCAAAATGGCTAGGCCAATTGTACCCACACAACTGGACATTATGATTGGGGTTGTTGGGATAAACAATAGACTTCGGGACTTGATGAACATACTTTTTACATGTGCCAGATTAACTATTGCCAGGGCCTGGATTCAAAGCCATCCCCCCACGGTCATGGAATGGTGGCTTTTGGTTAAAGACATTTATAATATGGAAAACTCTCTGGCGATAACTAAGGGACAGAGGCAAAAACAGAAGGTACAAGAAATCTGGGGAGTAATTATGTCTTAATGTCCACATAGCCATATTGATTTAGAGTATTGTTTTTTTTTTTTTCTTTTTTGACGCCTCATTTTATATGACCTGTCTGATACTGTGTATATATGTATTTGATGCTACTCATGATGCTAATAAAAAATATAAAAAAAAAAAAAAAAAGAAACTCAAAAATAATTCAACAACAAAAAATACAAAGCAGATGTGTATACATAAGAGGTTATAACGTGGGGAAAAGATGGTGCTCAGTAGGGCAGCACCCCTCCTACAGATGAGGAGGTGACCTTGGTATCAGAATAGCATCTCCATGGTTCCAGGCTCCTTGAAGGGAGCGGTGTATTACTAAACGACCCGAAGCATATCCTTGCACACCTGGCTTTATGCAACACGACTGATGCACTGTACCTAGTGCTGGAGGCAACAGAACCCAGTCAGAATATCAGTTAAAGCAAATCTTCTGATCTCGGAGGCTGAATTACCAGAATTCAAAACAGCAACTACCCTCGAAACTGGCAACAGGAGAGTCAAGAAAGTTAATTACACTTCAAAACCATCAAGTGACATATACACATATACACATATACACACATATATATATATATATATATATATATATATATATATATATATATACACACACACACCCACACATATATTAATGTGATCAAGACCGGGTTGCCCCGGTCGAAACGAGTCATGCTGCCCCAGTAAAAGAGGAATAAAGCTCCTTCATTTGAAACCTGCACTGGAGTGGTCTGTACCTGTGTTTGTTGTCCGTGGAGTTTGTGGATTCAACTTCAGGAGTTTGGATTTGAGATAGATATAGATATAGATATAGATATAGATATATATACTGCTTTTAGCACAAGTGCCCCTCAAAACATTTGCCAATCTTATTGAAAAAAGAGCTGCTGTTTCTATGTATGTGTTGACAATGCACACACCCAGTGTAGCATCTAGAAAATGTATGGCTTTAAAGGGAAAAATGTGAACAACACGTATGAGTATCAAAGTGGTAAGGGAACGGAGGGGAAAGAAACACAGCAGATGGGAAGGAAATGTGGTGTTGGTTTTGTAACAGCTTGGGTGAGCCTAAATGCAGGAATGGGGCACTGAGCTATCGCCAGTGTGCCAAATTAATGCAAGCATTCTATGACAACCTAAGTGAAACTGGTATGGCCAAACCTCGGCCAAGTGCTCACTGCGCTACATGACACAAGGAATCTATCCCTGAGGTGACCGAAGTAAGACAAAACCAGTCATGGTTGTGCTCCAGTTTGGAGAGAACCAGGCCTGGCAGCTTAGACAGGACTCTTCCTATTGGAGCAGAGCCAAGGATAATTTGCATACAGCTGGTCTCTGTCTAGAGTGGCCCAGTGGACAAAAGAAGTCTCGCATTTGCGAGAATTAGAGCTATTGGCGTTGTAAATGACAATGTCTTTTATCTATGTTTTGTTTGGAGTGGATTTATGTGGTTCGGGTGGAATTATGTGGGGTGTTGTGGAATTGTGTGGGATGGAATTGTGTGGTGAGTAGTGTATTTGTGTAGTGGAATTATGTGATATGGTGAATAGATAGGGGTGAGAGCTGCACAAAAGAGACAGAAAGGAAGACCGAGAGGGTTAGGTAGTTAGTGAAGGAAGTGGTGAAGGAACTATATAAAAAGGAGCAGAAAGGGTGTGTTAGTAAGAGAGAAAGGGAAGAGAAGAGCAGGCCACAGACGCATAAAAAGGGAGCACCTGCCTACGCAGAAGAGGAGGAGAGTGTGGGCTTGAGAGATGGAAACCTTGAAAAGGCACTGGATAGAAACTGCGCTCGAAGACCTGAAGTCACCCCCATGAGAGAGGCGGGTAGAGTGCGTGTGAGAGGTAGAGCTATTGGCATTGTAAATGACAGTCTTTTACCCATGTATTATGGAGTGGAGTGGATGTGGTGTAGAGTCGTAGAGAGATGTACATAGTCAGCACATCTCTGAAATGTAAGCACGGTGTTGTCTAAGCTATGCAGTGGTCTAGTTAAATAGGGTGATATTGGGATGTGACCTAAAAAAACCTGCTCATTGAAATACGTTTGATCTGGCATGATTTCAGAGCATGAAAGACACCCATTTTATACATGAATAAACCAACCCTAAACTGGATCACAGGTATATGATTGAGTGGAAGTGCAATTCGGCTTCAGGAAGGGGATGGGCACCCTGGAGCAATGCGTGAATTTGGATCTTTTAATTAATAAATATACAGTGGCCAAAGATGGCAATTTATTTTTATGTTTTGCAGATCTGAGCAGCGCATTTGATTTAGTTGATCACGGCATTCTTTGGCAGGTTTTATTGGAGTTAGGAGCGCCGAAAGAAATAGTACATTTTCTGGCTAGGCTTTACCAGAAACTTTCCTGTAAAGTCCGATATGGCACCCATGGTGAATGTACACCATTCTTTAAGGTATCTAGGGGCATCCGCCAAGGATGCGTACTAGCTCCTCTTTTATTTTCTCTCTTTATTAACTGTGTTGACCGCACCTTGGCTACCATACCAGCAGACGCCCCGCAGATTGGAGGCAATTCTGTCTCAATCTTACTTTACGCGGATGACGCGGTACTTTTATCACGCACTCAGATAGGCTTACAGCGTCTCATTGATGGTTTTATGTTGTTTATACAAAACAGGAGACTCTGTGTAAACAAATCCAAGACCTATGTTATGTTGTGTGGTGAGTCAGCCAATAAACTAAAGTCGAGTTTCTATCTAGACAGCGATAAAATGTTACAAGTTAAAACATTTTGTTATTTAGGAATCACCTATGCTAATGATGGGTCCTGGAAATCAGAGCTTGATAATGCCAGGTTGAAAATGACTCGCTGTACTAGCAGCGTTTTTCGTTTTTCTTCTAAGCTCGGTTCGAGAAGCATCCGTGATATGATTAACATCTATAACATTTGCTGTGTTCCCTCGGCATTGTACGGGGCTGGGGTGTGGGGTCACAGACGGCACCTCCCTCCAAAAAGAGGAGAACAAGTTCCTAAGAAAAGTGCTATGTGTTCCCCACTCCGCTTCCATTCAATTAATTCATGACGAGGTTGGGGTCGAGTTCATCTCGGACTTAGCAGCCGTTCGTCCACTCTTATTGTGGCGTTCTATTTGGGCTAAGCCAGAAACTCGATTCACTCAAGAAATTATTCTTGACTGTATAGGCCTGGACTTTTCTTTACGTATTCTTTGGCTGAAATATATTAGTTTTTGGTATAAGACTTTGTTTGATATTGATGTTCTTACCAACCCCGAACTCGCGGTAGAAATACCCAAAAAAGAGATTAAACAAACTTTTCTGATGTACAAAAAGAAAGGGCGAGATAAGGTATATGGTAAGCTAACTACTGTGAAGTTCTATAGAGAACTTAACTTACCATCGGGGTTACAAGCCTATCTTTTATATGTCTGCCGCCCATCTCATCAATATGTTTTAACCCGCGTCAGGTTGGGTATTGTACACCATCTAGTTGCGTTCCCAGTACAGAAACAGAAATCTGAAACTCCCTGCCCTTGTGACAACGTTTCACGCCAGAGTTGCTGCCATTTCTTACTTTTTTGTAAATTTTATCACTTTTTAAGATCAAGGTATTTAAAACCTATATTTATTAAATATAATATACGGTCTTTTAAGAAAGCCCTTGTGCTACTATCAGCTTTAGAGAACGTGGACATATGTTTTTTTGTTGCCACTTATATTTTGAAATGTACAGCTGCCAGGAAAAGTATTGTATTGCTATGATTTTTATATTCCTGTCTGTACTTCCTCAAAATGTACAGCTGCCAGGGTGTGCACTTGTTTAGCAGTGTTCAACTTATTTCCATCCTGTCTGTACATGTTTTCTTCCTTTTGATTTTTCATACTTTTATTATACAGCTGCCAGGAAATGTTTAGTGCTGCTATATTTTCTATACTTTCCTGTCTGTATTAAAATTTTAAATCAAAATTTTCTTGTCCCATGATCCAGGCAGGGGCTTGTTATTAACGTACAGCTGCCAGGATAAGCATTTTGTGCCAATTTATTTATTCCTGTCTGTACGATTTTAACTTTTATACCTTTTTGTCATCTTCATGTCTTTTAATTGAGATCCAATGTTTAAACGCTTGTTAGTATGTGTCCTATTCCCATATGAATTATTTTGGATTCCCCTGTAGAAACTTTGTAACAACTTTTTCTTTTATTGCAATGGACTGATTTCATGTTTTGCTTGTATGATTTGTTTGCAAATCGAATAAAAGCTTTGAAATTGATTGAGTGGTTAGTCAATTTTAATTTAAGATGTGTTGAGCGTATCAGGAGAGCACAAAATTGATGCATACTGGCAAATCTTCCCACCTTCTAAAGACCAAACAGAAACGGACACTAATGACCTACCATTTTAGAGTATACTGGCGATTCAGAAAACACTGTACTAATTTTAGTTGAGGTGCAAATTGATTTTACTCTTTCGAATGCAATTTAAATAAATAATCTAACCATATCCAGGGGCCAATTATGGGTTGCAATTGGTTCACTTTTGTTAGCATCTTTTGCACACTTGGTGTGGCTGAATGACTGTTGCGTCATGCTGATCTTCGGGTGGTAGTTAGTAAATGCATGTGGGCTAATATAGATTTATAGATGGACGGTACACTATTGCATGATAGAGTGAATATGAAAGCGTACCCTGAACTTGATGAGGGATCAGGAATCTGGAAATGCATTCTGTGCCCCATGTGGCCCCAATGTGATCCAGTCTCCTCACGTTAGAATGGATCACATTATGGTGATATAGTGAAATTTTGTTTGTAAAGAATTGGAATAAGAGTTTGTAAGGTAGCGTGTACTTTCGAGCCCAGAGGACGTCGATGACGAAACAGATTTTGTTTAGAAAGAAACTAGATACTGATAAATAAAGAGGACTCGTGCAATAACTTAATTTAGACCTTGTATTTATATGCTCTGAGGGAGAGCTCAAGGTAATTGTATCAAGTTGTGGTTTCTCCCACGGGATGAGCAAACTGGAGGCCACCCTTCCCCTTTGGAGCATCAACTTTTCGATGAATAAGGACAGCGGGTGACTATTATACAGAAGTGTGCACCTGCACTTACCTAGCCACCACCATCGAGTAGCAATCATACCAAGGTAGTTGGTATTCAACATTAGGCAGGTCTTATCCACCTAAGGGCAGCGTGAAGCCTGCTGTGACAGGACTGTAGCAGAACTCTGGCTCTTATGCATGACACTGTTGGGGTATCTAAGGTCGCACCCTCAACACACCTCAACAATGCGCCGTAAGCTGGTTCGCCTATTGCCTGATCCAATACCTGGGTACCATACCAGGGTTATGAAGGGCTACCAATTAGTACAGCTAAAACACAAAGCCTTAATGCCAGAATACTAGCGGTAATGCAGGCCTCATACAGGTGAAGGTCCAGCGATCCTACCAACCAGTAACGTAAGCCTCCGACACTGAAAGTATTTATTTTTCACACCGACAGTACTGGAACGGATACTAGTAATGCATAAAAGTCAGACGCAGCGGTAAGCAAGGCTCGCATGGCATTAACATAGGAATCACACAGTAAAAGATAAAAGGAGCACTGCTTAATCTTGCTCAAGCACTGCACGCTAGAATGAGGGGACAGGGCGCCAGAAACTATGTGTATTCGGGGCTTAGGGTTGGACAGACCGGGCTCTGCATGGATAGAAAGCAGGGACTGGACGGGCGCGAAAAGTGCAGCTTTGAGGGGAGGTGGATGGACTAGAAGGAGGATGAATTTGCGCATTTCTTGGTTACTGTCATTACGAAATGAGCCATTTATTTCTCCACAGAGACAGTCATCTCAATAGGTTTTTGTTTACTGTTGACTATGAATGTAGGCAGCATATCTACTGTGGGGCTGAGGGAGCCGCCTGCGTGTGAGCGGAGATGGTATTGTTGCTTTTAGGGCCCTTGCTCCTGAAGTTGCCTAGAACAGTGTTCTTTACATTAGCAGCCGTGCATGGCTTCCCACTGTGCTCTGTGGATGGCAAATGCGTCCTGCAGTCAGGGGAGAATTATAGAGTCCATGGACTCGGAGGCACAGAGACCAAAGCCGGCTCACAGGTTTTGTGCCTTCAGGAGTGCAGGTTGATTTCCCTTGCCGCTGGTTCTGTTAAACACTTCACGCTTCATTTCTTTTTTTACCTGACTTTCCTTTCCGAGAGTCTTCAGAGGCAGGCATGGCTCACAGAGTCACTCTTGGTCTGTGTTATTGCCAAGGCTTTAAGTGTGCCGGGTCTCACCGGTGCGGAGCACCGGCAGTTTTTAGGTCGAGCCTAGCGCAGCGCGCATGCGCTGTCTGCGAGGCTTCTTGTAACTACTCTAAACTTCTGTGTGGGTCTGACTCCCCCAATGCATTGGGTTGATTTTTGCGTGTGTCCTTTTGTAATCGTAGCCTGCTAAAGGTGGGTGCATGTCCCACCTCTTTTGAAAAAGTTCACTCCCGAGGCGTTTGGGTGGTGGGAGTGAACAGCGGCGCGCAGGGCGGCAGCTTCAGTGTCTCCTTGTCTCCCCTGCACCACTTCTCCTTGTCTACCTGTGCCCGCCCCCACCACTCCTCTTGAGCTGCTTGTCCTTTACTTATGTGAGCCATATGTGTCCATTCATAAAGCACAGGATTTCTAAAGAGCCACGCACGCTAGCATCACGCCGCTTGAGGCAGCGTGAAGGACACGATGTCCGGAACTTGGTCGTCGGCTTCATGATTTTGTGCACACGGGAGCGTAGATAAATCTGAAAATAAACCCCCTGGCAAGCGGCATGGCACGCACGGTTTCACTCGCAGGCAGGGGATCATTTTCACAAACAAGACCTCTGAGTGAATGGGTCTTTAAATAAACTTAAACACGCGCTGGTAAACTGCGCTGGATTGTGCGTGCCAGAGAAATACTCTTTATTCTGGCGGCCCGTATGTTATACTTCATTTCCTCAGCTGGTAGCAAGCCGGGCACAATGGGTCCTGCTCCAGATGAACCGTGGTTGGCACTTCACACCCCGGAAGCCAATACTAGAAACCCACACAGCGAGTGGTTCCTTGGCCCTAAGGGTATCAGAGATATCTTTTTAACTCCAGAGGCGACGACCCTTCAGGCAATGCCTCAAATTGACCATAAATCAAGTCGATGACAGATTACGTCAAGCACCCATTGTCAACAAATGACACCCCTCCACCGCTCCCCTGAATGGAAGGCTGGATGACGTCAGGTGGTAAAATCAGGGATTCTTTTCACTAACCCCCTCCCTCGCTAAACTCTAAACACTGTAGGCTTCAGGTGCCTGTTGCCTGTTAACCAGACCCCAACACCCCCCCCCCCAAAAGGAGAGCTCAACCAGTCCCTAAACAACAGCCATTTGAAGGGCGGACAGACACTATAGCTGAAAAGGGAATGCTTGGTAAAATCTGCTCTCAAAATGTAGATTTTATAGCACATGCAGAGTTGCTCAGCACAGTCCCTATCAGCAAGTAATTGTTGACAACATATCACATCCATTAGGACTTTGAACGCCAGAGGCTAGCAGAGGAAAGAGGGGCATTATTAGAGGCTGTACCATGTGATCTCTGTAGTTATTCCCAGTCCACCAGCTGCAGATACAAAAAAATTAAGAAATGCACTTCTCTGGTAAAGCTTGAATAACGCCTACTACGTACATTTGACAACTGGCCCGTTTGCTTATAAAGCTTGTAGTGCAGGTTTTTATAACAGTAAGGAAAAGTCCCGTTCTGCCTCTGCCATCTTTACTAGAAACTCAAATTCAAGGGGCCTGGAAGGGCAGCGAGAGGGTGGTTTGGTCAATAGGTTTTGCCCTTCACCGAATGCTGGTGGTTAGAGGTAGGTGCACTGTGTGCCCTCCCTTCTATAATAAAGAGGCAGGGCGCAGCTTGGGGTAGATAAAAGGTTGATTTATTCCAAAACATAAACACCTACGACTGGGAGCCACATACGAGCGTCCCCTGCAACTGAATAACGCTTCCGGGAGCCTCGCACAATGCAGACGGCGTCCACTCCACGAACACGGTACACCACTCAAATGACAATGTGTACCACTGGCCTGCGCGGCCTCGTGAAACCAGACCACAGACCCGTATGTCTCATGACTACACAAGACCAATCACTACACCTTCCCCTAACACACCAATACCCCCCCATGCAAACCAGTGCACACAACTGCAGTTCACGCCAAGTAATGAATCGTTGTGCTCCACGGTCAACCCTTGTTGCTTTCCCTCTCCTACATGTTAGTACAGTAAATGCCAAAACGAAAGCCATACAAAGCACACGCAAAGGGCAATACCAAAGGAGCCTCAAAGAGTTCAACACATTGCGGGACTTCCAATGGGATGGGCGCCTCACCCCCACACGCACATCTTACAATGCACTGATGTGTTAGCCATCAAGTAACAGAGGTGATTACAACTATGTAGGCCCGTTCGAAAAAAAAATATTTTCATCTGCCATCTGTTGCTGGTTGCTTAGTAGTGTAGGAAATGTATGTTGTCTGCTCCATTAGAACTACAAAACGTGCTATAAATATGCATACCTGTTAACTTTAACCCAGATACCTGTGCTGCAGTGTTGCATAGCATAATAAAAACATGTGCTGATAAGGGAATGATCAATAACCAGGGGAGATATCTGGAACGGAATTACAGATTGCACACTCAGTTCTAGGGAGACACTCAGAGACCCACTTGTAATCTACCAGCTACCACAGTTTCTAGCACCACTGATCTTTTTAACTCTTTGTGACACTATTCACGGATTGATAACCGGGACATTCTGAATGAAGCCCAGAATGGTAATGCGAATCTTGAAAAGGTGCAAGGCTGTTAAACCAGCTGTGATTTAAAGCTGCAACTGAGAATGCTGCTCACATGTGAGTGCAGGTTTTGGGTCACTTCCTCTCAGCCGTGGGCTTCCATGTGTTTTTCATAGTTTTCCACTGATTGGGTGGACAGTCCATCAAGGCAATTGTGAGGTCGAGCCTAGAGGGAGCACGCATGCCCTGCTCTGCGAGGCATGCTGCAATGTCTCTGGGAAGTTAGAAGACGCCCACCGCTTGTGATTGGTTACTTAGTCCGCCTTTCTAAATGCCATTGTTTTGTTTCCGCCCTGGCGTTAGCCCCTGCTGCATGGATCCTTTTGATTGGGGACGTATGTTTTGGTACCCGCACTACTTTTTCTTTTGCCTCCGCTTGTTTTTAATTTCCTGTTGTGTTTTACTTTGCTCCCGCCCCTCCTGTTGTCCACATTCCCTTTGTTCCTGCCCCCTTCCGTTGTCCATGTTGTTTTTCTTCCCACCCCCCTCCCGCCATACTTGTGCAATTTCTGTGGGTCTCCCCGCTGTGTTGTCGATCATAGGTCCCAGAGGGCCGGTCGCAAGCAGGTGGGCCACAGGTGCCACACACTGCTGAGAGGATGCGCTGAGTCTGCTGGTCTCACCCTCCCCCCCTTCACTTGTGGCAGCCCGTGAGGTTATCCCTCCCCCTGGCGCGGCACGCCACGGTTTAAATGCTGAACAGCCTACTGGCTTTGCCAATGCTTGTTTAAAGGGGGCCTCGAAACAGGTCTCCATCGGGCTCTGTTTTGTGCTCTGGCATAGGCGGGCTGCAGTGACAGCAGACACCTCTCAGTATTGGAGAAGGTACGGCATGACGTCATGCCTGGTGAGCGTTGTAGGAAAGGAAATCCTGTAAATATAGTCATTTTCTCTCTGGATTTCCCTTCTCTTTTTGAAACTCAGGAGCAGCAACATCGTCCTGGTGTCACCAGGCTTTAGGTGGAAGCTTTTTAAATATTATGTACAAGCCAAAGTTGCTGCTTATTTATCTTGTGCAACTACCAACCATTGACAAAGCCAATAGCCCTGGCTTGTTGTAGGTGTGATGTTACTTGTTGTATCATACATGTGGATGCAAGGAGACAGAACAGAAACAGCAAAATATAAGTCGGGCGACACTATGCTAAGCACAGATTTTTACCCGAATATGTTTTTATGCCACGCCCTTAATTGCATAGGTCACACCTCTGAGAGACCACTTAGATTGTTCATCCCACTTAAAGCCCTGGTTATTGCTGAAGTATTTCTTGTGTCAGTGTTTATCCTTAAATGCATGACGACAAGAGGAGCAGAAACGATTTATTCAGTTTCTCTCGTTAGGCCACTGCAGCATTTTGCGAGCTGCTGTAGGGTGGGAGCACCTTGAAGAGCATGGTGTGGCAGCCGCGTTCAGCACCCAGGCTTGGGCCCCGTGGATGCAGGGGCCCCCGAGATTAAATGCAGATGGTTCGACACCCCTCCATGGTACACCCCGAGGAAGCCTGCAAAGGACAGTGTCCATTCGGTTCACAGTTGTGAAGGCTCACCTGTCGCTCACTGCAGCAGAGGGCATGCAAGCCAGCTGCGCCCTGGAAAATGGACACTTGCGGAGCCAAAGCATGCGGACAGCCTGCTTCCTATAGAGCAACTTCCCTCTCCTAGTCTCCGGAAAAGTCTCAGAACTAAGACACAAAGTAGCCACGCCTGCACCATGAACGTTTGCATCAGCCAAGCAAGTGCCTCTTCTAAACTAAGTATGCCACTTGTGTGATGACACGCTGTAGTTCAGCAGTTACCAGAGTGGACTATGCCGTTTAGAGGCCAGATGCTAGAAGCAGCAGAGTTGGAACTCTTCAGTGTCTACGCCTTTGCTTCCTGGGTCTCGCGCTGCATGTGGATGTTTATCGGTGACTCCATGGATGCACCAACGTCACAGCAAGAAGTGGCAGAACATTAAGATGGCTGCTAGTTCAGTCCCATCAAGGTGGAAGTGGAGTAATGGCTAGAGCGGAAGACTTTTAAACTGGAGCACCGGGTTCGAGTCTCTGCAGGATGCTCAACACTTTGTGATTGCTAGGAAGAAAAAAAATAAAGATCAAGCACGGTGTGCCGCGGTTTATACAAAAACATAGAAAATAACAAGCACAAAACACCAGCATTTATTGTGTACTAACCGGATTCAAGTCTCTGTGGGATGCTCAACAGCACGTTTGATAAGTAAGAAAATAATGATGAAGCGCAGTGTAAAAAACATATAAAATAACAAGCACAAAATACCAGCATTTGTGGTGTACTTTAAGACTGCCTTCCTACTCCATCGCTGAGCAGGAAATAAAAGTAGTCCCCAAACGAACATATGAGCACCTACAGTGAAAGGGGACTGTAGCTGGCTGATGCTCCAGAGACAAAAACGGACTGATGTATCGGGAGCAACGACCAATGAGGAGCCAGCAAAGAACACTGACACAGAAGTGAACCTATGGAGAGCAGCAGGTGGGATTACACTCCGATAATGAATACAAAAGGTCTTGCAGACAGCGCATGCGCGCGGCGCTTGACCTAAAAAGGGAAGTCTGGTATTGAACTGTGATGCAATATAGTTGGAGGCATATCGCCTATGCCATAGTCTGCCAGCCTGGGCACAGAACCCTTCCCAGTAAAGGCAGCTAAAGGCATAAGCATAATCTTTCAATACTTCACTTTAAATGCTACAATACATAACCAGCATAATTCTGTAACTTCTATAATAAGCATGTTTAGCTCACAGTCTACGAGACGAGGATACAAATGCAGTCAAGATGGACGGGGCAGTAGATCATGTCCAGCATGAAGCAGCAAATAACGTCCAATGCCCAGTCAATGCCATCCCTTCTACAACAAAAAAAACAAGCATTTGCAATGCAACAGGTCTCGCATTTCGTGAGTTTGAGCTATTGGCATTGTAAATCATAATTCCTTTTATTTATGTTTTGTTTTTTAAAACATAAATAAAAGCATTGTCATTTACAATGCCAATAGCTTAAACTCGCGTAAATGCGAGACCTATTGCATTGAAAATGCTTGTTAAGTCTCTTGCTACAGTGATAGCCTTTGTTTCATTTTAGGCGTTGTACTGAAGTTGCATTTTTATCCAAACAAAATCCCAGACAAAAGTATGAATTTCCTGTTTCCACTGTATTCTTCTCGAACTTCCCTTAGAATTTCTGTGATCTCTTCACAAAAGATATACACTATGTATCGCTGCAGTTGACTGATAGACCATTAATCTAGTTATATTCATTGAGAGCTGTAAGTTGATGCTACACGCTACACTGGAACCCAAGATCAGAGGTTAATAGTTAGTAGATGCATACAGTGCTGTTAGTCTAATGTCATGCCACAATGAGCAAACGTTCAGAGATGCAGTTTCAAGTAGCCATTCAGCCTTCATTCCACAGAGTGTTTGCTCTTTTCAAGATGTTGCATTTCTGCAGTTTCGTTTTCGTTATACAAATGACTCTTGTTGGGTGCAGACTGTGAAATGTGTTGTCTCCACATGTGCGTCTTCAGGTTGTGAGTGTTTCAAGCTCTGGAGCGGAGTCTGAGAGCAGTTCTAGTTTCTCTCAGAGTCAGTGGAACATAAAGGTGTTCAAATTTCATGCCCATCCATTATTTGCCTCCGTGCCTCTCTGAAACCACCCTGAGTAATTGTCACATATGTGCCCGTTGTAAAGAGAGTGAGAGGCCAATAGCAAAAAATGAACAGCACCAAAGGAAAAGAAAAAGCTGTGTTTAGGGGGAGGCTAGGTAGAGCGAGCGAGTGTGTGTGTGTGTGTGGGGGGGGGGGGGGGGTTTCTGCGAGTGAAGGTGAACATATGGTGAAACTAGCCTCTCTGCAGGAGGAAAGAAGCCCTCGCACCCCCGTGTCCCTCCCAGGCACCCCGCTCCCGCCCTGGGTGCGCGGACCCGGAGAGACCTCCGCGGACCCGAGGTGGAGCCGCCTCCTGCCCCGCTCACCTTCTCGGGCTTTCAGCAGCACCGTGTTAGCCACAATGTTTTCAATCTCCATGATCAAGGGCGGCTGGGCTGGCACCGCATGGCTCAGGCTGTGGCAGGGCTGGCGGGGGCCCGGCGCGCTCCGTGCCGTCTCCTGGCGGACTGACCCTTCATGGGGGTGCCTCCGAGGGTGCCAGCGCCGAGTCTTGCATCGGAGCGGGGCTCGCTCCCGGCCCCCGCCCGCTCGGATCGCTGTGGGCCCGCCCTACTCTGGGCTTCCTCTCTGCCCTCTAGTGGGCGACCTGGGCTGAGGACAGAGTGCAGAGCCGCCACTGCTATGGTCTCTGAGTCTGGACAGAGACCGGTCACTTCAGAAAGCATCCCTCAGTGGTGTCCCTCGCTGCCCATGCCACAGAAACGTCAGATCAATGTACGTACTACAGTACTTTTCGAAAGCACCGCAAAAGAAAAAAAAAGCGGCGGGAGCGAGGGAGGGTTTGTGGGACGTCCAGCAGGAGTGAGAACCAGAGAGACAGGAGATTGGGAGCGCGCGCGGCCGGCTCCGATCGCTTTCCAGAGCGTGCGCGCGCCAGTCTCTGTCTCCTGGGAAGCAGACTCCACAGCTATAGTATCGCGCCTGCGCGATGCATATGGCTTCGCCATATGCGTCGCAGGCGCGAGACCTAAAAAGTACTATTTTTACGAGGGAGAAATAAGATTTATACAAAAAGCAGGGTACTAGTGTCTCCTAAAGCCAAGTGACACACCCAAAGACCTTTATTTTGTTTTGTGCCAGATCTTTATAATATGGGGTCATACAGCCAATGCTGTGAACATGGAGTGCTTTCTGCTGCCTTCAGATGTCAAGTGATTTACGATAGTGTTTTCGTCAGTCAGTCACAGGGCAGAGATCCTAGACTAGGAACAGCAATGAATCAAGCTGTATAGGAGATTTGACTTACTTGCTTAGTAGGCTTTTGTAAGCCCGGATTGAAGTAAGGACGGATCACTCAGGGTCTAGAGTCAATGCATCTATATATACACACATCGGACATGGTAGATCTAGAAAGGCAATACCTAATGCTGGATACGAGATGTGACCTAGTTTCTTAGTAGGCTTCAGTAGGCCTGGATAGAAGGAAAGACGACCACTTAGGGGCTAGAGTCCAGAGAAGAAAAGCAATACCTCAAGCTGGCTAGGAGATGTAACCTACTTTCAGGCCTGGATACACGTATGCACCATTCAGGGGTTTGAGTCCACGCATCTATAGACCCACACAAATAGTCCAAAAACGAAAAACTAGAAGACCATATCATAACCCAGCAGAAGACGCAAAATATGCTTGGAAAATAGTTCAGAGTGCCTAAGGCCAGTTCATAAAAATCTTCACGTCAAAATGTAAAGGGTTTTGGAGGAGTCAAGATGTCAGTGAGTCAGTGCAATGGGCACAGTCACAAAAAAGATAAAAAGTAAGATGAGTGGCCCTTACATCTGGAACTGCTCTGGTGATCTTTGGGGGCGGAGTGCCATTGGCAACTTTATACACATTAAAAATGCCTAGAGGTTAATAAAAGTCAGGGGCCCATACCTCTGAGGTGGTCAGTTGACATAGCAACCACTGGTTTTGGGGGTCCTTCACAGGACCCACAGGTTTTACCTGTCTCACTACGGAACATCAACGTATCACTCTCAGAAATGGTTAGTACAAAGAAAACCTATACTTTTTTTTTTTAACTAGCTGACGGTGGCCAACAGGTTTCTACTCAAATATATGGTACAAACACGCTGTTACTGGAAGTTACCAGAGATGGGTGTCCACCGGGTGTATGGACTGGTCAAAGTGATGTAGACTCGCTACACCGGATTTCTTGGAATTAGCCTCCGAAACTCCTCAACCGCAGTTATTGTAATTTCTTCTTATGATTATTGTAGTCAGCTAGCATGCAGAGTCCTTGAGAATCATCTCCACAAGGGGACCTACAGAGGCTTCAATCAGCTGTGCAATGCTTGTCCTCGTTGTCAGGGGTCTGCTCTTCTCGACTCTGGGCCGGTCAAAGTGGTCTTCTTTCAGGTCAGTACGTAGCAGCAGGACTTGCTCCAAAGTCTACAGAATGTTCTTTGTCCATGAGGCTAGCAGCAAACCAGGACCTGTTCCTAGGAAAGAGCCCCTTTGGGCTGGTGCAGAGCTTCCTTCGCAAAGCTCATATGAGTATCCATTCTCTGCGACGGCCACTAGCGAGAAACAAAAGCCACCCAATGTGTACCTTTAATCTAATATCCAAATGCTTCCTTGATCTTGAGCAAGGACCTGTCTTGGGCTTTTCCAGATCATTCTCAGGGTTTCTGGGTTGTATCGAGATGCATGGCTGGTTCCGTCCCTTCAAGGTGACATGTAGATTGGCTTCAAGCATCCTCAACAGGTCTGCTAGGCTACGCTGCGTACAAGAAAAGGAGAGTGAGGGACAGAGCTAACGCGGATGAATTCGGTTTGGCAGCGGGCTGATGTAGATTTACCCCTGACAACCAGACACCTTAAGCATGGAACCTCAGAGAGTGCCCGCAACTATTATTTATGTAGTAACATGTGTGGTGTCCTTTGTGGAGAACACGAACATACAAAGGGCATGTAATTTATCAGACACGCATAACCCTCATACCCTACTCACTCATCGCACCCCTTCCCAACTAGGGGAAGGAATAACCCCCATTATTTGGGGGGGGGGGGGGGGGGGGGTCTGAAGTTTTTACATGATGTGGAGCTTGAAGACTCCCTCCCCACCAAGGATACCAGTAAAAACATCTGCAATCATGAACTTTACTGCCACCAGTTACTCCATAGCCTGGAAAAAGTGTGCAGGAGACAGTGGATTATGAGCGACGCAGACTTTATGTGCACCCCTTTCAACTAGATATTAAGTGCCACTGTCGAACATCAGAACAATGATGGAACCATTTGTTAGGCTTGTAGCTCGTTGCGTAAACTGAAGAAACCCTATGTAGCACACTTCTTGAATAGTGCACATTCACAAAATACGTGGTTCTCTTAGATGGATGTGCCCTGCCCCATCAGGATTGCAGTGCAAGTAAGTGGAGGGTTTTCTCTGGGGACTGATATCATAGGGTGGGCCTAACATCCAACTGATGTAGTGGATATGCGTTTGGGTGTGTCGGCAGGGTGCGATCAAGTGTGGGTCCGGGTCGTGTGACCCTCTGCCTAAATAGGAGTCGGCAGTGGAGTGCCGATCATTCACGAAAAGGGATGTCAACAGTGCTGAGCCGGCTGGATTCATGATTTCCTATATGATGGCAAGTGAATGTGATGGAGAAAAGAGCAAGTTCTTCTGGAGTCTGATCTTTAGCTGAGAACACACGTGGCATTAAAAGAATGGCCTGAATTTCCTCTGGAGATTGGATTAATTGCATTGTCTAGCGTAGCTCGAGTACCTGAACCCTTCTTAGGCCCTCAACGGTATCCTTACTAGTCCCATCCTCCTAGTTCCAGTAATTCCTGTACCATTGACCCAACCTATCCCAGGAGGCCCAGCCCAGCCCCTCCCAGGAGGCCCAGCCCAGCCCCACTTCTCTTAGGATCTACTCAATGGTGTGATAGATTCTTCACTAGTTGGCGGGACGGTGAGCCAAAGGCTGCAACAAGGACGTGTGCAGTGTGGGGAAGGGCAAGCAGTCAGTACTATAAGGGATAAGAAAGGTGAGCCTGGGAAGAAGACAGAAAGCAGTGATACAATCAATAAGATCTAACCAGAAGAGATAAGAAAATCAACACTAGGCACGAAAGATATTGCATACCGTCACAACTACTTTTGGCACACAGTAGTTAGTCTGGGAAAAATGTCCCCAAAAGCCAAGGTGTTCCATTAAAAAAAAACCACAAGGAAAGGCAATGCCGACCTGCCCAGCCACACATAGAAATAGGCAGCGATGTTCTTGTCCCTTTGACAGTGTCCTCGTAATCGTCTCCCCTATTCCCACCGCCTACAGCCCCGCTCAAGCCCCGCCGCCTACAGCCCCGCTCAAGCCCCGCCGCCTACAGCCCCGCTCAAGCCCCACCGCGTACAGCCCCGCTCAAGCCCCACCGCGTACAGCCCCGCTCAAGCCCCACCGCGTACAGCACCGCTCAAACCCCACCGCGTACAGCACCGCTCAAACCCCACCGCGTACAGCACCGCTCAAACCCCACCGCGTACAGCACCGCTCAAACCCCACCAAGTACAGCACCGCTCAATCCCCACCAAGTACAGCACCGCTCAATCCCCACCAAGTACAGCACCGCTCAATCCCCACCAAGTACAGCACCACTCAATCACCACTGCGTACAGCACCACTCAATCACCACTGCGTACAGCTCCGCTCAATCCCCACCGCGTACAGCACTACTCAATCCCCACTGCGCCTCAATATTCCACTACACCCTACATGGCTCTCAATGCTCCACTAATTACATCAAACTTCAAGTGTTTCAACTTGGCCTCTGTGCACTGTTGCCTAAATAACCTAAGATTATTTTCAATGTGAGTTTGAATATTAATCTTTCGCTTTCTATTTTTTAACCATGACAAGAATTGTAAAATAAATAGTTCTTAACATCCGAAATATTCAAGTAACATAAGAAACCACAGCAATGGAGCGCACACCGCTAGCCCTTCCTCCGGATCGCCCCTCGGGATTCTGGTACTTGTAGTTCAATAGTGGATCACCCAGGTGGGTGCAAGTCGGTACTTGTTGGACTGATGAATCTCTAGACCCGATACATGTCCCGGGTTTTTGGGTATCGCCCGAGACATGGCTCGGGTTTCGGGATAACTTCCCTCATCAGTAGAGAAATGGTTAGGGGTGGAGGAGAAGGCCGCCAAACAACCGTCAATGGCCTCGATGCCCGAACCGGCACGCAGGGCAGCATCCAGGAGCCCGTCGGCTCAATGCTCAAGGGAGCCAATTGAAAGAAACCACAGCAATGGAGCGCACACCGCTAGCCCTTCCTCCGGATCGCCCCTCGGGATTCTGGTACTTGTAGTTCAATAGTGGATCACCCAGGTGGGTGCAAGTCGGTACTTGTTGGACTGATGAATCTCTAGACCCGATACATGTCCCGGGTTTTTGGGTATCGCCCGAGACATGGCTCGGGTTTCGGGATAACTTCCCTCATCAGTAGAGAAATGGTTAGGGGTGGAGGAGAAGGCCGCCAAACAACCGTCAATGGCCTCGATGCCCGAACCGGCACGCAGGGCAGCATCCAGGAGCCCGTCGGCTCAATGCTCAAGGGAGCCAATTGAAAGAAACCACAGCAATGGAGCGCACACCGCTAGCCCTTCCTCCGGATCGCCCCTCGGGATTCTGGTACTTGTAGTTCAATAGTGATCACCCAGGTGGGTGCAAGTCGGTACTTGTTGGACTGATGAATCTCTAGACCCGATACATGTCCCGGGTTTTTGGGTATCGCCCGAGTCGGTACTTGTTGGACTGATGAATCTCTAGACCCGATACATGTCCCGGGTTTTTGGGTATCGCCCGAGACATGGCTCGGGTTTCGGGATAACTTCCCTCATCAGTAGAGAAAATGGTTTAGGGGTGGAGGATTGAGCCGACGGGCTCCTGGATGCTGCCCTGCGTGCCGGTTCGGGCATCGAGGCCATTGACGGTTGTTTGGCGGCCTTCTCCTCCACCCCTAAACCATTTTCTCTACTGATGAGGGAAGTTATCCCGAAACCCGAGCCATGTCTCGGGCGATACCCAAAAACCCGGGACATGTATCGGGTCTAGAGATTCATCAGTCCAACAAGTACCGACTTGCACCCACCTGGGTGATCCACTACTGAACTACATGTACCAGAATCCCGAGGGGCGATCCGGAGGAGGGGCTAGCGGTGTGCGCTCCATTGCGGTGGTTTTTATTCAAGTAACATATACATTTTTAATTTGTTGGAATCACAAATTAATTATTTCTATACATTTTATAATTTGCATCACAAAGCGATTCTTTTTAGGGGAACCGCCCAATGCATTTCAGGCCCCATCGGCTTTTTCAGGGGCTAGATCTGCAAACAAAATGAACATGCTTTCATTGTAATGAGAACCCAAAGTTGAGAGAAGCAGTCTAAAAATATAAACAGTGCAAAATGATTATGGTGTCATCAGGTATTGATCTCTTATTACCCGATGAAACAATCATAATAGAAAGCGCAAGATTAATGTTCAAACTCGCATTGAAAATAATCTTAGGTTATTTAGGCAACAGTGCACAGAGGCCAAGTTGAAACAATTGAAGTTTGATGTAATTAGTGAAGGGCAAACGAGGACAGTTTGCCAGCCTCAGTAGCACGCCTGGTCAAAATTGTACAAGTTATATTTAAAAAAACTAATCAAAAATAACAAAACGGGTGTGCTCCTTTAAGCTTATTTTAGAGTTCTCAATGCTCCACGATTACTACCTTATCCTTCTCGGATTACCAACACCTGCATTTTTTCCCACTCTCATCTACCTTTGGCCACCACCACCCATATCCTCTTCCCTTGCAAGCAAGGTCTCAGTTTTTGCTCAGTGGCCATCCCGCACAACATGCCTGCTTACCCCTCCTCTCCAACCACCACTAACTACTAAATAACTAACCACATTTCCTAACCACCATCTGTGGCTCAATTCCCTTCAGCACTAGACCACATATTGCACTTGCACATCTATCTCGGGGTAAAATGAATAGCCTCCCTCATTACCCATCTCAAATCAGCCCACTCTCTACCCAGAATACTCCCCACACCACCACCATCCAACACTTCCCAACACTTCTGCTCTTCCAGTTTCTCGCCACCCACCACTGGCCATCCGTAGCCCTGTATCTGTTAAACACAATCACACACCAGAAATACGTAGGCCTGTCCAGTGCCGACTAGCTTGGTTTTAAGCTCCCCACTGGGACTACTCAAAAGAGACACACTCCCGACAACACATACACCAAGCACAGATAACAGTTAGGAAACACCCACAACTCTCGCCATATCATCCTTGCATGCAAGTTTATCAGACAGGCACCAGACTCCGCTTTTGAGGACTCTCCACTAGCCTGCCGGCACAAAGCGACGCCTCCCAGAAAAGAGGACACCAGGCTAAAAACACTCCTGCGGCCCAAGCAATGGTTGACCCATCGCTAGCAGTTAACAGATGCACCCAAGAGTCAGAACACCTGAAGAAGTTACGTCATAGTGAGCATTACATTACAAGAAAAATAACACCGCTCTCATTGACAGATTTGATGTGCTTGGAGGAAGCTTCTGCGCTTTGTTCATCATACAGAACCCCACAAGTGAGGGATTTTTGGCACGGCACAAATTTTTAAGGCCAGGGCAGAATTCTAATTACACTGGTAGCATGTGCTTAAAATGCTGAATGTTGCAGTATGCGAAATACAAGAAACTTCCTGTGATATTTTGAAAGCATGTTTATACCTCACATTAAATAAAAAATAAAAAAAGCCCCGCGAGATACTGATGAAGACAGGTTCACACAGAAAATATTCTGATCAGAGCAGTTTACTTGTGGTAATGCGTGAGACAAAGCCAGGTGTGCACCAGCAAAGCACATTTAGTGCTGAAAGCGGATTTTCACAATCTTTTCATGTAATTTCACCAAAAGAAAACCAAAGTTAAACACATTTTCAATAATGTGATTGTTAGTACACACAAATTGTCTGCTGTAGAATTTATTCTTCACTTGTCCCTCTGAGCTTAAATGTTGCCAACAGTGAACAGATTGTTTTCGTCCTCCCATAGATTTAGTGTACAATCCGTGAACCATCCAGTCCTCATTCTGGTAAAACGGCAGAAGGAGGAGAGTCCTCTGGCCCAGAACAGTAGGATGCTGCCTCTGTGTCCTACTTGGAGAACTCCTGCCTGAAGTCAACCAACCAACTTCAAGAATGTTCTCCCAGGTTCCCAAAGAATAAGGAATTCTATAGCTCCCACCAGAGGAGGTCAAACACTGATGAGGCACTAGATTCTGCGTACTTTTAGACCATAGAGCCAATCCCCAATGTACATTATTTAGAGTCAATTGAACTAGCGTTCAACCGTACTTTTTTTGTAAAAAATCGATTATTTTTTCAACCTACAAAAGAAAAAGCCAACAAGGAAAAGAAACAGTCTCTGAAATCACATTTCTGCCACTTCCCCCAAGCCTAACACTGAATCTTCAGCGTCTCTCAGTTTCTCCGACCTGCAGCAGAGCCAAGAGTCCCAAACCCAATAGGTCTCCAGGTCAGATACTTGCTATGAACCTGTGGCAGGCTGGAAACTCCCTCGACATCCAACCTGCTTAGCAACACACACCCAGTGACAGCAACCTGTGCTATGCAGAGCAACAAAATGCATACCTTGGGTAAGGTCAGGAGAAGTCACATGCCCCCCTGCTCTCCGAAGAGAAAGACGCGGTGCAATCCACCACTAATATTACCTGTGCAACAACGCAGGCTATGCGCTCTCCACGCCACACACCGGGATCTCACTCTGTGGCTGCCAGGCTGCCAAATGTCAACAGAACATTAGTTATCTACTTCAGTGTACACCGGGAGTGTTAAAAGCACCTCAAGACTACCTGCACTGGTGTTTGTTTTTAAAGTCTTTCCATGTTGACTGTCACCTATTTACAATTTATTTAAGCTCATATATTGTGAGCGGTGGAAGGCTCTAGTGCCTGCTGGAATTACCCACAATGACTCATTTTAGAAGCATGCTCAGAACGAGGCATGGACCTTCCAGCAGGTGGCTCCAGGCACCCATGGATCAGGTGTCTGTTGGCCCAGTCACTGGCATATGAAAAGAGAGGCCTGGCCCGCCCAGGCTCCAACCCCTGAGGGGGTGAACATGCTAGGCTGCCAAGTTAAACAAAATCAATAGCGCACGGCTGGCACGAGAGCGTAGACTAGCACTGGAAGCGGCGTCCTTACCCACCCATCCACCCGTGGACAAAGGAAGGCAAACCTCCACAGAGAACAATGTACAGCACTCTAGAAACTACAATACATGAAGGGTCACAGCGACAACAGTTGTACTGAATAACGTGATGCACAATGCTGTGCTGTGCACATGCGAAGCCGCCCATGGGGCTTCAACGGGCTGCCAGGAGCTGCTCTTGGAAAGTCTAGTGTGCCCACTGCACTTCACCTACTGAAAGCAGACACTCCCTATAAATGTAGGCACTGCGGCCTTTAAACAACAAGCACCTTCAACCCTTTTCTTGCCCAGTATTGCCACATTAAGTATTATTGATTAACCTTTTTTGGAAGGTGTGTAAAGCGTTGCTTTGTGACCTATAGCAGAGCTCACAGATCAACCTAAAAAGAAGTGCTGAGTAAGAGTAGTTTAGAGTCCAGACGTTTGCGAGGCACGTCTCCAGGTGGGCGATCTTCCACTGCTAGACTAGGGAGGTGTCCGTCCTGAACAATCCAGATTGTTGGTGTCGGCTGAATGGTGGGTTGTTCAATTCTGGCCGCTGGTCCAGGTTCAGAGCCTCAGTGACCTAAGATCATGGTGGCCGGATGTACATGCGTCTGGTACCACCTACACTGGTCGCTGTCTTTCCAGGTGTTCGTTCCAAAGGGTCGTGAAGTGGCAGATAGAAGCTCATGCTGGTAAGACCTGCAGGTGGCTTGACTAGGTCAGAGAAAGGCATAGGCACTATTTTACAGATGGATTAACTAATGTACTAAGACGGGCAGAAAAAAAAGAAGGAACACCATGAAAATACTGCCCAGATCCCACGCTTGTATAAAAGCTCCTAATGTAGCTTTCCGAGTTACCAAAAATCATCCTGTGCCTCAAAGGGATTTGAGAGAGACTGCTGGAAAACACATGCACTTTTGTATAGTGCTTGAGAATAAAAGTAGCAGCAGGACCAGCGAGCAGTTTAGGGATGCAGTACTGCAGCCACGAGTTGTGTTGGGAGCAGCACTTCTATTCTAACTTTTTCATGCAGAATACCCTGTTGCACAGTCTCAGCAGCTTCCAATTTGCTTCATGACACTAGGACAGGAAGGTGACATTCCAAAGTGAAGATCCCGTGGAAGAGCTCGCAATCAAATGGCGTTACCAAAAGCTGCACGGGGCAAAGACTAGAAACACCCCTATGTTCTAATCATCATCATGTACTTCTTAAAAAAAACAAAAATTAAAAGAGGCCTAGAGAGCTTTTAGTCTGTGGCATTTTGCTGATTCAATGCATTAGCACGAAGCACAACTACTGAGTTTGTGTTTAATAATGACTGAAGTGCTGCCAGCTGATTCTAGTATACTGGTGGATTAGCATGGGGGCAGAGAAGCTAGCGCCCCGAAGACAGATGTAAACTTTGAATGTGAACTCCCGCATTAAACCACTCTAGGCAGCAGAAGATCCTGCAGAGTCGGAAACCAGGGCAGCCAGGGACTTTCCAGACCACTTTCTCTTTCACTCTCGTTCTGAGAAGGCCCCTTCTCTCCTGCTTTCAGCATGATTGCCAGGGCGGGCAAGTGGGCAGCTTTCCAGCTTTCCCTCGGTCTCTTGCGAGATGAGATGGCTTCTTCTCTCCTTGATAGGACTGCGGCGTTCTGCCCCAGTCTCCTTCATTCATCACCACGACAACGCTTGCAAAACACAACCCTTCCAGAGAACAAGCTTCACCTATTCACATTTTTGGCTTTGGCAAACAACCTTTCTCGAAAATAACAGATCTGAACTTGTCTATTTGCAAAAAACAGGTGACATAAATGCAAACGATGAACTTACTTCACGTTGGAGGTGCAAAAACAGGACTATTGACAACAACTCGCAATGTGATTTTGAAGGGCTTGTCTGTTGGAAAGCAGTAGTATCCTGCAGATAATAATCTAATATACATTTCTGAAGCAGAATAAGCCATCTGCTGTACTACGCTGGTCACTACCTTCCCAAAATAAGCAACAATCACTCAGCGACACACTGTATGTTCAAGAGAAGGGAGAGTTCATACATATCTGCCTAGGAATGAGGGTCCGGTTCAGACATATCTGCCTAGGAATGAGGGTCCGGTTCAGACATTTTATCTGCCTAGGAACGAGGGTCCGGTTCAGACACTATCAGCCTAGGAAGGAGGGTCCGGTTCAGACACTATCAGCCTAGGAATGAGGGTCCGGTTCAGACACTATCAGCCTAGGAATGAGGGTCCGGTTCAGACACTATCAGCCTAGGAATGAGGGTCCGGTTCAGACACTATCTGCCTAGGAATGAGTGCCCGGTTCAGACACTATCAGCCTAGGAATGAGGGTCCGGTTCAGACATTTTATCTGCCTAGGAATGAGGGTCCGGTTCAGACACTATCAGCCTAGGAATGAGGGTCCGGTTCAGACACTATCAGCCTAGGAATGAGGGTCCGGTTCAGACACTATCAGCCTAGGAAGGAGGGTCCGGTTCAGACACTATCAGCCTAGGAAGGAGGGTCCGGTTCAGACACTATCAGCCTAGGAATGAGGGTCCGGTTCAGACACTATCTGCCTAGGAATGAGGGTCCGGTTCAGACACTATCTGCCTAGGAAGGAGGGTCCGGTTCAGACACTATCAGCCTAGGAATGAGGGTCCGGTTCAGACACTATCAGCCTAGGAATGAGGGTCCGGTTCATACATATCTGCCTAGGAATGAGGGTCCGGTTCAGACACTATCAGCCTAGGAATGAGGGTCCGGTTCAGACACTATCAGCCTAGGAATGAGGGTCCGGTTCAGACATATCTGCCTAGGAATGAGGGTCCGGTTCAGACATATCTGCCTAGGAATGAGGGTCCGGTTCAGACACTATCAGCCTAGGAATGAGGGTCCGGTTCAGACATTTTATCTGCCTCGGAATGAGGGTCCGGTTCAGACATATCTGCCTAGGAATGAGTGCCCGGTTCAGACATATCTGCCTAGGAACGAGGGTCCGGTTCAGACACTATCAGCCTAGGAACGAGGGTCCGGTTCAGACACTATCTGCCTAGGAATGAGGGTCCGGTTCAGACATTTTATCTGCCTAGGAATGAGGGTCCGGTTCAGACACTATCAGCCTAGGAATGAGGGTCCGGTTCAGACATATCTGCCTAGGAATGAGGGTCCGGTTCAGACATATCTGCCTAGGAATGAGGGTCCGGTTCAGACACTATCAGCCTAGGAATGAGGGTCCGGTTCAGACACTATCAGCCTAGGAATGAGGGTCCGGTTCATACATATCTGCCTAGGAATGAGGGTCCGGTTCAGACACTATCAGCCTAGGAATGAGGGTCCGGTTCAGACACTATCAGCCTAGGAATGAGGGTCCGGTTCAGACATATCTGCCTAGGAATGAGGGTCCGGTTCAGACATATCTGCCTAGGAATGAGGGTCCGGTTCAGACACTATCGGCCTAGGAATGAGGGTCCGGTTCAGACACTATCAGCCTAGGAATGAGGGTCCGGTTCATACATATCTGCCTAGGAATGAGGGTCCGGTTCAGACACTATCAGCCTAGGAATGAGGGTCCGGTTCAGACACTATCAGCCTAGGAATGAGGGTCCGGTTCAGACATATCTGCCTAGGAATGAGGGTCCGGTTCATACATATCTGCCTAGGAATGAGGGTCCGGTTCAGACACTATCAGCCTAGGAATGAGGGTCCGGTTCAGACACTATCAGCCTAGGAATGAGGGTCCGGTTCAGACACTATCAGCCTAGGAATGAGGGTCCGGTTCAGACACTATCAGCCTAGGAATGAGGGTCCGGTTCAGACACTATCAGCCTAGGAATGAGGGTCCGGTTCAGACACTATCAGCCTAGGAATGAGGGTCCGGTTCAGACACTATCAGCCTAGGAATGAGGGTCCGGTTCAGACACTATCAGCCTAGGAATGAGGGTCCGGTTCAGACACTATCAGCCTAGGAATGAGGGTCCGGTTCAGACACTATCAGCCTTGGAATGAGGGTCCGGTTCATACATATCTGCCTCGGAATGAGGGTCCGGTTCAGACATATCTGCCTAGGAATGAGTGCCCGGTTCAGACATATCTGCCTAGGAACGAGGGTCCGGTTCAGACACTATCAGCCTAGGAATGAGGGTCCGGTTCAGACACTATCAGCCTAGGAATGAGGGTCCGGTTCAGACACTATCAGCCTAGGAAGGAGGGTCCGGTTCAGACACTATCAGCCTAGGAATGAGGGTCCGGTTCAGACACTATCTGCCTAGGAATGAGGGTCCGGTTCAGACACTATCTGCCTAGGAATGAGGGTCCGGTTCAGACACTATCTGCCTAGGAATGAGGGTCCGGTTCAGACATATCTGCCTAGGAATGAGGGTCCGGTTCAGACATATCTGCCTAGGAATGAGGGTCCGGTTCAGACACTATCAGCCTAGGAATGAGGGTCCGGTTCAGACATTTTATCTGCCTAGGAATGAGGGTCCGGTTCAGACACTATCAGCCTAGGAATGAGGGTCCGGTTCAGACACTATCTGCCTAGGAATGAGGGTCCGGTTCAGACATTTTATCTGCCTAGGAATGAGGGTCCGGTTCAGACACTATCTGCCTAGGAATGAGGGTCCGGTTCAGACACTATCTGCCTAGGAATGAGGGTCCGGTTCAGACATATCTGCCTAGGAATGAGGGTCCGGTTCAGACATATCTGCCTAGGAATGAGGGTCCGGTTCAGACACTATCAGCCTAGGAATGAGGGTCCGGTTCAGACACTATCAGCCTAGGAATGAGGGTCCGGTTCAGACATATCAGCCTAGGAATGAGGGTCCGGTTCAGACATATCAGCCTAGGAATGAGGGTCCGGTTCAGACATATCAGCCTAGGAACGAGGCCCCGGCTCAGGCGCAGCTGCCTAGGAACGAGGCCCCGGCTCAGGCGCAGCTGCCTAGGAACGAGGCCCCGGCTCAGGCGCAGCTGCCTAGGAACGAGGCCCCGGCTCAGGCGCAGCTGCCTAGGAACGAGGCCCCGGCTCAGGCGCAGCTGCCTAGGAACGAGGCCCCGGCTCAGGCGCAGCTGCCTAGGAACGAGGCCCCGGCTCAGGCGCAGCTGCCTAGGAACGAGGCCCCGGCTCAGGCGCAGCTGCCTAGGAACGAGGCCCCGGCTCAGGCGCAGCTGCCTAGGAACGAGGCCCCGGCTCAGGCGCAGCTGCCTAGGAACGAGGCCCCGGCTCAGGCGCAGCTGCCTAGGAACGAGGCCCCGGCTCAGGCGCAGCTGCCTAGGAACGAGGCCCCGGCTCAGGCGCAGCTGCCTAGGAACGAGGCCCCGGCTCAGGCGCAGCTGCCTAGGAACGAGGCCCCGGCTCAGGCGCAGCTGCCTAGGAACGAGGCCCCGGCTCAGGCGCAGCTGCCTAGGAACGAGGCCCCGGCTCAGGCGCAGCTGCCTAGGAACGAGGCCCCGGCTCAGGCGCAGCTGCCTAGGAACGAGGCCCCGGCTCAGGCGCAGCTGCCTAGGAACGAGGCCCCGGCTCAGGCGCAGCTGCCTAGGAACGAGGCCCCGGCTCAGGCGCAGCTGCCTAGGAACGAGGCCCCGGCTCAGGCGCAGCTGCCTAGGAACGAGGCCCCGGCTCAGGCGCAGCTGCCTAGGAACGAGGCCCCGGCTCAGGCGCAGCTGCCTAGGAACGAGGCCCCGGCTCAGGCGCAGCTGCCTAGGAACGAGGCCCCGGCTCAGGCGCAGCTGCCTAGGAACGAGGCCCCGGCTCAGGCGCAGCTGCCTAGGAACGAGGCCCCGGCTCAGGCGCAGCTGCCTAGGAACGAGGCCCCGGCTCAGGCGCAGCTGCCTAGGAACGAGGCCCCGGCTCAGACGCAGCTGCCTAGGAACGAGGGCCCGGGTCCAGACGCAGCTGCCTAGGAACGAGGGCCCGGGTCCAGACGCAGCTGCCTAGGAACGAGGGCCGGGTCGTCCAGACGCAGCTGCCTAGGAACGAGGGCCGGGTCGTCCAGACGCAGCTGCCTAGGAACGAGGGCCGGGTCGTCCAGACGCAGCTGCCTAGGAACGAGGGCCGGGTCGTCCAGACGCAGCTGCCTAGGAACGAGGGCCGGGTCGTCCAGACGCAGCTGCCTAGGAACGAGGGCCGGGTCGTCCAGACGCAGCTGCCTAGGAACGAGGGCCGGGTCGTCCAGACGCAGCTGCCTAGGAACGAGGGCCGGGTCGTCCAGACGCAGCTGCCTAGGAACGAGGGCCGGGTCGTCCAGACGCAGCTGCCTAGGAACGAGGGCCGGGTCGTCCAGACACAGCTGCCTAGGAACGAGGGCCGGGTCGTCCAGACGCAGCTGCCTAGGAACGAGGGCCGGGTCCAGGCGTAGCTGCCTAGGAACGAGGGCCGGGTCCAGACGCAGCTGCCTAGGAACGAGGGCCGGGTCCAGACGCAGCAGCCTAGGTATGATTGCCGGGTCCAGACGCAGCTGCCTAGGAACGAGGGCCGGGTCCAGACGCAGCTGCCTAGGAACGAGGGCCGGGTCGTACAGACGCAGCTGCCTAGGAACGAGGGCCGGGTCGTCCAGACGCAGCTGCCTAGGAACGAGGGCCGGGTCGTCCAGACGCAGCTGCCTAGGAACGAGGGCCAGGTCGTCCAGAAGCAGCTGCCTAGGAGGAGGGCCGGGTCGTCCAGACGCAGCAGCCTAGGAACGAGGGCCGGGTCGTCCAGACGCAGCAGCCTAGGAACGAGGGCCAGGTCGTCCAGACGCAGCAGCCTAGGAACGAGGGCCAGGTCGTCCAGACGCAGCAGCCTAGGAATGATTGCCGGGTCCAGGCGTAGCTGCCTAGGAACGAGGGCCGGGTCCAGACGCAGCTGCCTAGGAACGAGGGCCGGGTCCAGACGCAGCAGCCTAGGTATGATTGCCGGGTCCAGACGCAGCTGCCTAGGAACGAGGGCCGGGTCCAGACGCAGCTGCCTAGGAACGAGGGCCGGGTCGTCCAGACGCAGCTGCCTAGGAACGAGGGCCGGGTCGTCCAGACGCAGCTGCCTAGGAACGAGGGCCGGGTCGTCCAGACGCAGCTGCCTAGGAACGAGGGCCGGGTCGTCCAGACGCAGCAGCCTAGGAATGATTGCCGGGTCCAGGCGTAGCTGCCTAGGAACGAGGGCCGGGTCCAGACGCAGCTGTCTAGAAACGAGGGCCGGGTCCAGACGCAGCTGCCTAGGAACGAGGGCCGGGTCCAGACGCAGCTGCCTAGGAACGAGGGCCGGGTCCAGGCGCAGCTGCCTAGGAACGAGGGCCGGGTCCAGACGCAGCTGCCTAGGAACGAGGCCCGGGTCGTCCAGACGCAGCAGCCTAGGAATGATTGCCGGGTCCAGGCGCAGCTGCCTAGGAACGAGGGCCGGGTCCAGACGCAGCTGCCTAGGAACGAGGGCCGGGTCCAGACGCAGCAGCCTAGGAACGAGGGCCGGGTCCAGACGCAGCAGCCTAGGAACGAGGGCCGGGTCCAGACGCAGCAGCCTAGGTATGATTGCCGGGTCCAGGCGCAGCTGCCTAGGTATGATTGCCGGGTCCAGGCGCAGCTGCCTAGGAACGAGGCCCCGGCTCAGGCGCAGCTGCCTAGGAACGAGGCCCCGGCTCAGGCGCAGCTGCCTAGGAACGAGGGCCGGGTCGTCCAGACGCAGCTGCCTAGGAACGAGGGCCGGGTCGTCCAGACGCAGCTGCCTAGGAACGAGGGCCGGGTCGTCCAGACGCAGCTGCCTAGGAATGATTGCCGGGTCCAGGCGTAGCTGCCTAGGAACGAGGGCCGGGTCCAGACGCAGCTGCCTAGGAACGAGGGCCGGGTCCAGACGCAGCTGCCTAGGAACGAGGGCCGGGTCCAGACGCAGCTGCCTAGGAACGAGGGCCGGGTCCAGACGCAGCTGCCTAGGAACGAGGGCCGGGTCCAGACGCAGCTGCCTAGGAACGAGGCCCCGGCTCAGGCGCAGCTGCCTAGGAACGAGGCCCCGGCTCAGGCGCAGCTGCCTAGGAACGAGGCCCCGGCTCAGGCGCAGCTGCCTAGGAACGAGGCCCCGGCTCAGGCGCAGCTGCCTAGGAACGAGGCCCCGGCTCAGGCGCAGCTGCCTAGGAACGAGGCCCCGGCTCAGGCGCAGCTGCCTAGGAACGAGGCCCCGGCTCAGGCGCAGCTGCCTAGGAACGAGGCCCCGGCTCAGGCGCAGCTGCCTAGGAACGAGGCCCCGGCTCAGGCGCAGCTGCCTAGGAACGAGGCCCCGGCTCAGGCGCAGCTGCCTAGGAACGAGGCCCCGGCTCAGGCGCAGCTGCCTAGGAACGAGGCCCCGGCTCAGGCGCAGCTGCCTAGGAACGAGGCCCCGGCTCAGGCGCAGCTGCCTAGGAACGAGGCCCCGGCTCAGGCGCAGCTGCCTAGGAACGAGGCCCCGGCTCAGGCGTAGCTGCCTAGGAACGAGGCCCCGGCTCAGGCGTAGCTGCCTAGGAACGAGGCCCCGGCTCAGGCGTAGCTGCCTAGGAACGAGGGCCGGGTCGTCCAGACGCAGCTGCCTAGGAACGAGGGCCGGGTCGTCCAGACGCAGCTGCCTAGGAACGAGGGCCGGGTCGTCCAGACGCAGCTGCCTAGGAACGAGGGCCGGGTCCAGGCGTAGCTGCCTAGGAACGAGGGCCGGGTCCAGACGCAGCTGCCTAGGAACGAGGGCCGGGTCCAGGCGCAGCTGCCTAGGAACGAGGGCCGGGTCCAGGCGCAGCTGCCTAGGAACGAGGCCCGGGTCCAGGCGCAGCTGCCTAGGAACGAGGCCCGGGTCCAGGCGCAGCTGCCTAGGAACGAGGCCCGGGTCCAGGCGCAGCTGCCTAGGAACGAGGCCCGGGTCCAGGCGCAGCTGCCTAGGAACGAGGCCCGGGTCCAGGCGCAGCTGCCTAGGAACGAGGCCCGGGTCCAGGCGCAGCTGCCTAGGAACGAGGCCGGGGTCCAGGCGCAGCTGCCTAGGAACGAGGCCGGGGTCCAGGCGCAGCTGCCTAGGAACGAGGCCCGCGTCCAGACGCAGCAGCCTAGGAACGAGGGCCAGGTCGTCCAGACGCAGCAGCCTAGGAATGATTGCCGGGTCCAGGCGTAGCTGCCTAGGAACGAGGGCCGGGTCCAGACGCAGCAGCCTAGGAACGAGGGCCGGGTCCAGACGCAGCAGCCTAGGTATGATTGCCGGGTCCAGGCGCAGCTGCCTAGGAACGAGGGCCGGGTCCAGACGCAGCTGCCTAGGAACGAGGGCCGGGTCCAGACGCAGCTGTCTAGGAACGAGGGCGGGGTCCAGACGCAGCTGCCTAGGAACGAGGGCGGGGTCCAGACGCAGCTGCCTAGGAACGAGGGCGGGGTCCAGACGCAGCTGCCTAGGAACGAGGCCCGGGTCCAGACGCAGCTGCCTAGGAACGAGGCCCGGGTCCAGACGCAGCTGCCTAGGAACGAGGCCCGGGTCCAGACGCAGCTGCCTAGGAACGAGGGCCGGGTCCAGACGCAGCTGCCTAGGAACGAGGGCCGGGTCCAGACGCAGCTGCCTAGGAACGAGGGCCGGGTCCAGACGCAGCTGCCTAGGAACGAGGGCCGGGTCCAGGCGCAGCTGCCTAGGAACGAGGCCCGGGTCCAGGCGCAGCTGCCTAGGAACGAGGCCCGGGTCCAGGCGCAGCTGCCTAGGAACGAGGCCCGGGTCCAGGCGCAGCTGCCTAGGAACGAGGCCCGGGTCCAGGCGCAGCTGCCTAGGAACGAGGCCCGGGTCCAGGCGCAGCTGCCTAGGAACGAGGCCCGGGTCCAGGCGCAGCTGCCTAGGAACGAGGCCCGGGTCCAGGCGCAGCTGCCTAGGAACGAGGCCCGGGTCCAGGCGCAGCTGCCTAGGAACGAGGCCCGGGTCCAGGCGCAGCTGCCTAGGAACGAGGCCCGGGTCCAGGCGCAGCTGCCTAGGAACGAGGCCCGGGTCCAGGCGCAGCTGCCTAGGAACGAGGCCCGGGCTCAGGCGCAGCTGCCTAGGAACGAGGCCCGGGCTCAGGCATAGCTGCCTAGGAACGAGGCACCTACACAAGCAATGGAAACATGAGAAGGCCTCAGGTGCAGGTCATTCAGTTTTTTACAATACTTTCAAATGAACTTGGAGATGCTGGTGACAATTTAGTTCTTAGCAATGGTGCAAGATCACCGGCTGTGTCCTGAAATCCTGCATGTAGCACTATGAAGCAGCATACAGCACTACAATGGAAAGCAAAGTAGCAATTGCTTTTCACAATACCTTCCCACAACACATCAAACTCCTTCCCGTGGCGGATATACAGATCAGCTTCCATAGTTCATTTTGGGCCTCGCTAAAGAGACAACTAAGACTGTGTCCATATCCCAGATTAGTCTCGGCAATCAAGCTTTGGGCACCTGGGCTATAGGAACCAGTAACAAAGATTCAGCAGGGTGCCAGTCACAAAAATGCCCATTGACAACATATGATCAAACAAAGACACCCCCCAATCGACCCCTCAAACAGTTTTTTGGAGTAAAGGTCTAGCTTGGGGCCCCTGGGAAGAATGACTAAATGCATGGCTACCTTTTTTTTGCTCCGTGGGAAGAACGATGAATTGCACAAAGTCCATTTACTCCTACTAAGGCATTGCAATTGCAACAAACATACACAGAACAAGGGGCGAGACATCCATAGACCGCCAACATGCCTTCCCTCCGCACTCAGGTCATGACAGACTCTGAACAGGGCTCAATCAGGTACCCAGGCGTGACATTTCGCTTAAATTTTCAGTGAGGTTAAATGTGAGCTATACGTCCATTTTGGGACACAGATAACCAGTCTTTTACTGTCTTTTCTAAGCCTGTCTACAAATGGTAAAATCCTGATGTGCTTTTGTTCATCTCTTATCGAACTTGGATAACATTTTTGTAAAATGACTTGATTGGACAGAAATATTAACGAGAATGAGGGCTAAAGAGGTGCCAGTATACAGAAGTGTGCAGTTCCTATTAAAAGAGAAAATAAAGATAAAGGGAACGAAAGGTCGGAGGTGTCTGATGAATCAAGCCAGGGGATCTGATCCATCAGGAGTAAGTGCCCTCACACACCCCAAGGGGTGTCGTTCTTCATAATTGAGCAGCTCCTCATTGGGCCTGTGCTGCAATACCCAACAGGCCCCGCAGGGGCGCTCTTTAATAATAATAATATGTAGCACACAGCTACCCCCAACAGGAGTGTCCTGGCGCTGATAGCGGAGACAATAGGAGCAGGAGGTCGGCACAGTGGGGCCCCCGTGAATCTACGGGAGACTGAAGAGCCATGTCTTTAGTAACTTGCGGAAGCTGGGTTCCGAGGAGGCCTTTCTGATTTGTATGGGTAGGGCATTCCAGAGAACCGTTGTTTTGACGGAGAATGAGCGTCCGCCAATTCTGGCTTTGGCAAAGCGAGGGGTGACAAGAAATTTTAGGTGGTTAGACCTTAGATTTCTTGTATGGTGTGATTTGTAGATTCTTTTTTGAAGACAATGGGGGCCAGTTCCATTTATTGCTAGTCTGTAAGCAAGGGTAAGTGCCTTGAATTCTGTCCGTTTTCTTACCGGTAGCCAATGCAGGCTACGAAGATGTGGTGAAATGTGATGTTTTAAAGGGACATTTTTTATGAGCCTTGCAGCAGCGGTCTGTATTGCTTGTAGCTTTCTGAACAGATAGGCCCGGTAGACCCAGATATAGACTGTTAGCATAGTCTAATTGTGATGCTACCAATGCATGGACAATAGTTTTCCTGCACTCCATTGGTAGGAGGTGGAGGAATTTCTGAAGTGCCTTTAGTTTCCAGAAGCAGGTTGAGGAGACATGTCCTATCTGGGTTTTGCACAACAGAGTGTTGTCGAATTTAAATCCCAGATTCCTTGCCGATGAGACAGGGTTTGAGGGGAGGGGGTGAGCTTTGAAGCCCACCAGAGTTCAGGTTGGGGGGGGGGGGGCGATAGTTGATTGAAAAGCAATACTTCTGTCTTATCGGCATTAAGCCGCAAGCAGTTTGTAGTCATCCAGGTAGAAATATCTGTCAGACAATGCCTGAAATTAGTAAAAGCTGCATCTGAATGGTCTTTAAAAGAAAACATGAGCTGTGTGTCATCCGTATTTGAGATGACACTAACTTCATGTTGCTCAATGAGTGGGGCCAGAGGAGCAAGGTAAATATTGAAAAGGGTGGGGCTGAGGGCCGAGCACTGTGGGACTCCTCAAATCAGGGGGCAGGACGACGAGACGTGTGGTTGCAGTCTTATTCTTTGGGTTCGTCCCTCAAGAAAAGAATTAAACCATGTCAATTCAGTCCCAGTAATTTCTAGCTGTCTGAGTCTGTTAAGGAGGATCTTGTGGGACACCGTATCGAACGCCACCGATAGGTTGAGCAGCACCAGCATTGCGCAGCAACCTTTGTCCAGGGTTTCTCGGATGGTTTCAGCTACTTCTAGCAGCGCTGTCTCAGTGCTGTAACCAGCTCGGAAACCTGACTGCATATCATGTAGTAGTTTGTTGGATTCTAAAAAGCTGGATAGCTTTTTCCAACACCTTGGCTGGTGCTGGGAGTAAAGAGATTGGTCTAAACAAAATGTAATATAGCGGGATCTGCATTCTCTTTTTTGAGAATAGGTTGGATGAGTGCCGTTTTCCAAGCGGACGGGTAGGTGCCCGTTTTTAATGATGCGTTCCATAGCATATTCAACGGGGGTTAATCAAATGGGCCAGTAGTTTGAAAAACCTTAGCCGGAAAGGGATCCAAGGGGGAGCCGGATTTAATTTTTTGCAGTCTGTTGAGAGGTTTCAGGGCTAATCTGGCTAAAATCTGACCAGGTTTCTGTGGGTAGGGGTAAAGGTGTTTCTGGGATCTCAGGCTCAGTGAACGAGGTATAGATATCTTCCATTTTTTCTTGAAAGAAACTCGAAAAATTCCCACAGAGTGCATCAGACTGGATGATGTTACTTTTCATAGTCTCTGGTTTCATGACGTTTTGGAAAATTTTAAAAACTTCTTTAGGAGAGTTGTCTGATAATTTAATTTGTAGGTTTTAATTTATGGAATTGGTTCACTGCTTTCCTATAGATGTTTTTCATTTCGGTACTATAGGTTTTGAGCCATGTCCACTCAAACTTTTTGCAGCAGCTTTTTTCTGTTAGTAATTCCGATGTGAACCAGGGTGCGGAGGATTTGTGCCTGGCTGATTTCATGACTTTCATGGGGCAATAGTATCTAGAGCAGAGGTAACCCAGTAATTGAAGGTTACCGCATCTCTGTTCGGTTCACCGGTAGCGAATAGTAGTTGTTATGTAGTGCAGGCCGATGGTTTCAGGAGTGACTTTCCGCCAGTTTCTTCGAACTTTGTGTTTGTTATCCCTACAGCCTAGGTTTGTGGTGAAAGTTACATTGAATGGTATCAGGTGTTGATCAGACCATGCAAAAGGGATGGAATTCTCTGCTAATAAGGTGGGGATGTTAGTAAAAGTTAGGTCCAATATGTGTCCTGCTATGTGTGTAGGTGTTGTGATCAATTGATTGAGATTTAGACCTTTGAGGGTGTCGACTAGTTAGGCTGCTAGAGGACATTGGGAGTTATCTATATGGACGTTGAAATCTCCTAGGACTAAATAGCTAGTATATTTGCCAGAGTTCTTTTTAAGCTGCCATCGTGAAGTGTGAGATGCTATGTAGAAGGGCTGTGAGTGAGTAGTGTGGTGTTTTGTGAATATAAAAATAACTAAGCAATCGCAAAGTGGAAATTTGATGCATCGATTCCTTGGATATACTAAAAGCAGGTATAGGCCGGAGAGTGGATGTAATGATCCAAGTTGGCTCTAAATACAGGTGACGATCAACATGTTTCTTGTCATATATGTGTCAGAGATGATTGTGACAATTCGTCAGTACTGTGCAAAGTGAAAGCTAAACTACTCTTGGGAAGGTCGGTCAGAAGTACATGTGTTTCCTAAAGCAGTACCTGACCTCAGCTCAATAAAATATACAATACCTTGAGACAATCTATGTATAAACCTACCGCTGAAAGATGGGGCTATGGCTCCATAAACAGTATCGGAGTTGCGCTTCAAAAGCATTGTACCGCTGACATTAGCCGCTGCGTAAAGAGTGCGACCTACCCGGGCTAGCTTCACACGGAAGCTTAAAAAGAACTCTGGCAAGGAGACCCCCTGCGGGGCCTGTTGGGCATTGCAGCGCCGGCCCAACGAGGAGCAGCCCAATGATGAAGCAGGACACCCATTGGGGATGTGAGGGCTCTTGCTGCTGATGGATCAGATCCCCGGACTTGATTCATCAGACACCTGCGACCTTACGCCCTCTCTTTATTTTCTGTTCAAAAGGAACTGCACACCTCTGTGTATACTTGTATCCCTGGAGGCATGTGTGCTGTACCTTTATCTGCCCTTAGTGCCTCCTTCTGTAGATTCCTAAAGTGACGTGTCAAGGGCACTGGGAAGAAACTCATCAAAACAGCTGAACAGAGGGAGACGGAACTCCTTTCCAAAGGGAGCCCTAAAAGGAGTGCATTAGTGTGCCCTCTCGTTAGGCTTGATCCTGTGAGACTTGAAGTCTATGGACCAGCACAATAAAATCAGAGCCTCAAAACTCATCCGTGGAGCCAAAGGGAAACTTTTTACAACCTGTTTTTTCTTTTCTATACCTGGAGGGGGTGAATGAGGTGCATCATGTTACAATGCATGCCACAGGTTGCCTCCAATTGGTGATACAATCTTGACGTAGACAATGACACACAGGTATCTGGGATAGAAAGAAGAGTGGGGAGAAGTTGGAATGCAATCAGAGCAATTCCAGGCAGGGAGGGCTTCTAACCTAGGATATGTGCAGTGCTACACAGGCGGCTGCTATGCACCATCTAGTGAAGTGAGAGGCAACTAGAAGTACATGTTATGCGGTTATTTTTTTTCTAATCTTTCCGTTTTAAATCCCAATGGTTCACATATATGTGCTGTTCTGTTTTTTAATAGCTTAGGCTTTTCATTTCTTTGCATCATTGGCCACGTTACTCTAGCTCCTAATTCGCTTACAGCTCAGCCACAGCTACTTGGGAACCCCTTCAACAGTGGCAAGGGGCGCATAGGTTACTTCTTGCTTATCAAGCCCTTTCAACTCAAATAATCAACAAGCCAGAATCCAGCAACTCTTCTTGCTACTGATGGCCTCCACATCAACACTGCAGGCCTGGAGTGCGTTACAACTGGGTGCTAAAATTGCAACCCCCTTCTCAAGAACAATTAAATAGCTCAAAATAGTTGTGCATTTTAACAGTAACATAGCTTTGCACTACAAGCAGACATGTAGCATTCTAGAAATCGTGCATATGTACTTCTAGGCCACTGCAGCATGGGGGCCAGTCTTGTGGAGGAGGGGGTGGACCAGCGGTGGTGTTGCAGCACTGATCTTCAGCGCCAAGCTTCAACCACGATACTCCTGGTATGTCTGACGAATGTATGACTGTATTCCGCAAGCTGGAATCCCACTGTGCCTTCACAGCAATGTCATTAGAACAAACGTATCTTTAGCACACTTTTGTTCAGCACGCAAGTCATTATAATGACTTGCCTTAGGGGGGACACTGGATTTTGGACAGATTAATTTACTATTCCAACTCCAGTCTGCGCAACAGAAGGGAAGGTGTCGGACTTTAAATCAACACTATTCCACCAAATGCACCCCCTAAAGCAAGTAGTTATAACAAATGCGTACTAAAGACGCATTCACTCTATTGCCGGTGCTGTGAAGGCACAAATGGATCCCAGCTTCGTTCTAATGGACATTTCCCATGTCTGACAGAAAGGAATTTGTAACCCTGCTCCTTGGTGCAAGTAATACACTGTAACGCAACAGATGCTATTCCAACATGTGAATCCACAAAAAGGCAGCAGCTGACCTGCCTCAACATGAAACTTCCAGCTTTGTGATGTGCGATGCCGGACGATACAGAGTTCTTTCATGGTAGGAGTGTAATTTCAGTAAATGTGACACTCATTCAATATTCACCCTACGCTCATCACCACATATCAGGCACTTAAAAACAAACAAATCCATACTCAAAAGACTTGACAAGGCTCCCTGGGACAGACTGTTTTTTTTTCCCTACTAGAGAGTATGACTCTGGACCTACTCATCAAAGGAAATAGCCCGAGACCATCATTTCCGGTTTTAACAACTCACCAAGACCCAACTGCTGCACGGTTATTTGGAGTTTCATCTTTACTACTGCCTTAATCTTTTAAAATAAACAATATGGTCTTTAAAATAGAATGTGTGAGGATATCCCTTATAAAAAGAATCTGTTTTCAGTTATTTTAAAAGCAAACCTTATAACAGCTTTAAAACTTTGAGTGATCGAACACATTTAAATTATTACTTCTAAGGGAGGCAGAGCCTTATTAGGTCACGGCAACGGTCTACACAAATTTCTGCCGTGTAGAATTAAGGACAGTTAGATGTTTGTATAACAGTTGAACATGTGTCTATACTTCAGTACTAGGAGGATGGCTTCAGTTCGTGTGAGCTATAGTATTCAGCAGCGCTGTGGGGACTCAGGGCAATTAGGTACTGTGGGAATACTTTAGCATTAACATACTTCCCCTAATTCAAAGAAGAAAGGAAAAACATGCAAATGAAAGAGTTAACAGCACTGCAAGAGTTACTCCATGCCTCAGGGCTATTTGACATCAAAAAATGTATGCTGACAGAAGAAGGCATAAGCCAACAAAATATCCGTCAAGGACATTCTCAATCAGTAAATATTCAACTTCAACATTACTAACCAGCATTCAACCTCGGTCGAGTATGGCAAGAATATATGATGTTGCAACGCAGCGAGTACCACGACCGCATTCTTACCATGCGTACCATTACAAAGCAAGTCATTACGACTAGCTGTAGGGGGCGCTGGAGTTTGGAATAGTATAATTTACTATTTCAACTCCAGTCTGTGCAACAGTAGGAAAGGTGTTGGATTGCAAATTAAACACCTAAAACCCCATACAGCAAGTCACTGTAATGACTTGCGTTGTAATGGTATGCATGGTAACAACGCAGTCGTTGTACTGACCGCGTTGTACAGAAAGCGTTGTCAACGCCGTTTCCCTTATGGCACTCATTTAAGATGATGGATTTAAAAACTCTGTTACCAATCTCATAGTTAAGAGGCTCTGGATACTGAAATGTTCATCACCAGCATAAGATCACAAATCCCTGGTCAACACTCCCAGAAAAATAAGTGTAGCTAAACATTACTGACAACCCCACCGTCCCTAAGAGAAGTAAAACATTAGCAGTCAGGTTTCTAAAATCACCTGACCACTGCTATCTCCAGACTAACAGTCAACATGACACTACAGTACCAGACATCCACAAATGTTGTGCATCAGTTCATTATGGAGCTTAAAATCAGGCAACTCCTCCTTCAAAACTCCACTGGTGCACCAAGACTGAAGCCATACACAGCACAGTGTGACAGAACCTGCTCTGAATGGGATGTCACTGGAAGAAGGGCTTTCAAGGCAAACAAAAGTATGTGAGGCCACTGAGAAGTCTCAACAAATGTATGGATTAAACAACAATATCCTTCTTTTAATGGGAGAATATGTGTTTACAAACTGAATAACCTTTGTCAAATGAAATTAATAAAAATTCTCACCCACCCCACCCAAAAAACCATTTTTATCCACAACTTCTAAAAGTCATGAAAACTGTACTTCCTCCTTTGAATGTTTCCTGGAATACAGGCTAACCAAGTTCTCTGACGAATGCACTCAAACCAATATGTTTGTGTAGGCAATTTGACTAAAAATCCTGTCTAACATCAGGCAGGAAGCGTCTGCCAATTACTGAGAGATGAATCTTGCATCGCAAAAACAGAGGAACTCTGATGGCCGAAGGATAGAAGCCTACAGGGAGCACAAAACGATGGACTTGCTAGTGACCTTCAATATCGTCCACTTCGCACAGGCCTCAGCAAGGCAAAGGGGTGCAAGCACCCCACTATTGGCTGGGTGAGCTTCTTCCTGCAAGACAGATATCATCGAGCAGGGATTTGAAAAAGGCAACAATTTTAAAGGAATCCACTGCTTGCGTACCCCTGGAATCTTTACTCCTGTTCAATGGGTGTGAGCTTCCATTACACGAGGCCCCACAACTGCACAGATTAATTTGTCAAATCCATGCAGTCTCGACTGCCTCACAAATAGGTGAGGGATACTCCACAAGTAAATCCATAAGTTAAAGAAGAAACTCCTTCCTCGTGCCTGGGTGAGAACTGCTTAACGAATGTCTACAAGAAGTGTGTTTGGATTTTACGGTTTCAAACTTAGTGAATAGTGTTATTAAAAATCCATTAAGCAGAGTTTACAAAAAAAACACGTAGCTACCATCAAATTCAGAAGTTGGGTTGCGATGATCAAATCAGGAAAGAGAGATCCGATGACACAATCATCACTTGACAAACATCATTCTTCTTGTAACTCTGTCACTCTTATACTCGATCCAAAGAGATCATTGTGATTCTATCACACTATGGTCTAGAAATAAAAACCAATGGACTGTACCATCAATAAAATAAGGTCAGTGAATGGTTGATGTTTGTCTAGAGACGACAACTGTCACGATTTCAATGTAACTTGGATACCAGCTAAGTCTATAGACTGAGTTACCTCCAGAACATTAGAAATGTGGGCCCATTATTGTCCAGACTTTCAGCCTAAAATAACCTGATATGAGCAAGGAAAATAATGCTAATTAAGTAATGAAAAAGGTCAGAGTCAAGATACCAACCAGGCCTCTAAAAATCATACATAGGGGGCGTGGCCAAGATGGCGACCTGATCGAACGCAGGTCTCTGTGGCTCCCTGCCCCGGCCCTCACTCAAAGCATCTAACACAGCCAATTCGGCCCCTAACACCATAGCGCTGACCCTCACCTGACCACAGCGGTGGACTGTATCACCGACACGGCTGCAGGGCCTGTCTGACCGGGTGGAGGACCCGACAGAGACGGGGACCCGAGATCGCGGTGGAGGAAATGGCAGCCGCCGTGGCGTGCCCGCCGGCACTGCACCGACCGGTGGTCGCTGTCTGAGTGGGGCGAAGGTCGATCCGCTCCCTGCGAGGTCTACAACGAGGCCCGGCAGCCTGCAGATCCCGACCGGGGGAACACGATAGAGGCCCCGACTTCCCCTGCTACAGCCCGGCCGGCGGGGTGTGGGTGAACCAGCCGGGGCCGCGAAACTGGAGGCCCGGCTTCCGGGCCTACCACGACGCGGGCCCTGCGGACCCCGGCTGGGGACGCCCCGACCTGGGCGGGCGCCGGCGCTGTACACCCCGGCGCCTCACCGGCGAAGAAGCGCCGAGGATTGGAGGAGTGAGCAGCGGCCCAGATTACAGCTGGGACAAGCCGAGTGGCGGTGCGGAATCAGTGGCGCCATATCGGGTGATTAGGCGGGAGCCAGCGAGAGACGCGGCCGGACGGGAGCCAGCGACACCCACATCGAGGCCTGGAGCTGCCGTGACCAGAGGGCCAGAGGTGAGGAGCACATCGGAGGGTGGCGAGCGGGAGACTCGGGGGCACACTCGAGCCCCCGGCGTTTGGTCTAACTGACTCAGAAACGGCCTAAAGCAGCCGGTCACGAGGGGGGTGGCGGAAGAACCCCGCAAACAAAAGCCGGGCCCAAGTGACCATTGCCGCAGCCTCGACCCCCACGTGCCTGGCACAGCCACCACGCGCGGGCGCCACCACACGGGCATGGCCCGTCTGTCTAGAGGCGCTGGGGCTGGCATCGCCGGCGGTGACCGCCTGGATACCCCAGGAGGCGAGCTGATACGGAGGCCCTAACTCTGACGTCCCGCCGCCATTATACACGGGCTGAGAGGATGTGTGCCCGGAGCCCCCAACCGCTCCCTTGAATAACAGCCTTGGGCGCAGCTAGGCCCCGAGCCATCACGGAAGCGAGAGGCCTGTCTGAGATCACACTGTAGGCCAGACGCTCAACTGTCCGGAGCGGGGCCTGGTCCACGCGGCTGCCAGCCAACACCGACGAACGCCAGTAAGGCCCGCAGACGGTCTGGGAGTGTGGAACGCTCCGGGGGACGGAGGGGCCGTCGGCCCGGGACCGCGTCTCGGCCATGTCCTCCTCCAACCGCCGAACTGGGCGCACTATAACGGACATGCTGGTGAAGGGAGCGGCCAAAGGCGAGAAGAGCCCCGACAAGCAGACGCCGACGACCCAACCTAGGGATGGAGACCGAGCGGACGGAGAGGCGCCGGCCACGAAGTCCTTTATGGAAGCGCTATTCACCCCCCTCAAAGAAGATATACAGACTCTTAAACAGGAGATGGCTGGAGGATACAAGGAGCTGAGACGGGAGGCAGACATTGCTAGAGGCGAGGAAGTGCACGCACTTCAACAAGAAATACTCAGACTTCAGGAGCAGCAGATGGATCTGCAGGCACACTCGGAGGACTTGGAGAACCGCTCGAGACGCAATAACATCCGCAACGTACCTTCTAAGACTAAAGGAGGAGACGTGACAGCCTACCTGCAGGGCCTGTTCCGAGACATACTGGGGGAGCCTGATGACTTCGAGATAAGGATTGACAGAGCACACAGAGTAGGTCTTCCGCGCCGCGCAGCCACCCCCCCACCCGACATCCTCGCCTTCCTCCCTGACTTTCCCCTCAAAGAACGCATCTTGAAAGCAGCCCGGCAAACACAACCCCTCATCTATCGAGGCCACGCAGTGGAACTCTTTCAAGATCTGTCCGAAATCACCCTTCAGAAACGACGGGCGTTCAGGAAAGTCACTGCTTTTCTACGGGAGAAAGGGGTCCCATACTCCTGGGGGCACCCATTCCGCATCATTTTCAAGTGGAACGGGACCCTACAACAGCTCAGATCCCTAAGTGACACGTGACCTACTGGGCATCCCGCATGAAGAGGAGGGTTCGGGAGACGAATCTGGCGCTCCCCCATCGCAATCGGCGCTCCCGTCGGGCGCTAGAGACGGCTGGCAAAAAGTGAGGCACAAGGGCCCTAAGAAAAAGGTCAGCAAGCCGGACCCAGAGACAGTGGCGCAGGAACACGCAGCCGCTATCCAAGAAGTGACAAAAGACACAGCCAGCACGCCATGAGACATTGTGACTGGGCCCACTGATGTGCACAGCCGCCAAGCGGCGAGAGGGTGGGGGCGGGGAGCCGACGGGTTGCCGTTGCCATTGCCTCCCCATCGACGTTACACTTTACCACGGATCCAGTTGGACTGATGGCTGGACCTGGGACAATGTTCGCTAATGAGTCACTCACAGTTGGGGTAGGGGTATAAGGGGGGGGAATGGGAGGGTGCAGTGGGAGTTGGGGAGATGTTGGTGTTGGGGGGGCGAGGGAGGGGAGGGGGGGTGAGGGAGGGGAGGGGAGGGGGGGTTCTCCTTGTCCACGAAATTTTGAGTCCACACTCGGGCTCCATAGGCCAGCCCATGCAAAAAGCGGAATGACCCCGCCACAGACTTTCGCAGGCCAGGCGCCGCGCGTAGCTAACCCCGCAGACCACTTGGAATGACACATCACTTGACAGTTCTCTCGCTCAACGTGAGAGGGCTTAATAACCCTATCAAGCGCAAAGCAGTTCTATCCTTCCTGGAACACTCGAAAGCAGACATTTGCCTCCAACAGGAAACACATCTGGTACCTAGAGATCAACACAGACTCAAGTCCCGATCCTTTCCTTGGCAGTTTTTCTCGTCCGCCCACAGGAAGGTAGCCGGGTGTGGAGCGGCAGCGGCACATACCTCGGGGCAACGATGTCCGAGCGCGGGGGTCCTGTCCCCCGCGCCCGGTCAATTAACGTCCCGGACACCCAGGACACCTTCTCTTTGTCGTCCCTCGCAGGTACCGGCATCGGAGCTGGAAAGACCGGAAACACTCGCCAGTGAACCCGGAAGAGCCAGCGGGACGACCCCTAACGACCCGGAAGCCACCGCCCCTGACCCCGGAAGTGGACCGACGGACAACAACTCGGAAGGTAGAAAAAGCCCCGAGGACGAAGGAGAGGCATTTGGAGCAACCGACTCGTGGCAGGAGGCAGCGGACAGCGACGAACCCCGGAGAGAGAGCGGAGCAGCACGGCAAGACCGGAGCGAGGACGAGGAAGAGGACGTCTGGACGGAGGACTGGTGGCGTCCTCAGGAGGAAGCTGGAGAGCGGCCGCAACTCGGACGAGAGTTGCGGCGGGGCACGTGAGTACCCGTCACCCTTTCTCAGTGCCCCCTCCTGTATATAGCTGTAGATAACTCTTGTATATAACTTAGCCTTCACGAGCACAGAGATAGAGTGTAAATTGCCTACTGTTCACGCACACTGTAACAAAGACCGAGCACTGCCCAGCACCTGACAACTCTTCCCCCCCCCCTCTTCCTAGCCTGCTCCATCCTCCTTTACCGTTTCCCTCCTCACAAGCCGTTTTCCGTACCCTCTCACACCCCGGTGTAGGTGGTGGTATTCCGACTGTGTACTCGGACTAAAGCCCTTGCGCTTCTCTCCTTTTTCAAGCCTCCGAGGAGTCCCAGTACCATACCGAGGAGACTACTGGCGGAGAAAGGAGAAGCAGGACCTGATCCACAGCCGTATCCAACAGCCCAGCAACCCTATGAATCTACCCTGCGACCTTCCCTCATTGTGACTTTGTGCGTCTGTTCAATAAAAACTCCTGTCATAGCTCACTATATCCGGCCTCCCCGCCTGTTATTCCGGTCCGCCCGTCACCCAGTTCCACACCGGGGTAGCGATATTAGTAGCCAAATCCTTTGGGGGGGGGAGGGTCCTGCAGAAGGAGGCTGAGATCAGGAGTAGGCTGCTAGTCCATCGCTTCCAAGTAGCGGGCCAGACGTTATTAGTGGGCACTGTATACGCGCCCAACGAAGGTCAAGAGAAATTTTTGCACACTGCCCTAGAGGCAGCCACAGCCACCACACACCCACACTTACTACTCGGGGGTGACTTTAATCTTGTGTTTCACAACACTGCGGACCGCTCTAGCCAGAGGTCCGGTCAGGTGGGGGCACTGTCAGCGACGGGGCACACTCACATTTCGGACCTGGATCTCGTTGATCTGTGGAGGCATGCTCACCCACGCGCAACGGCGTACACGTACTACTCTGCGGCCCACAAAACGTATGCGCGGCTTGATTACTTTTTGTGTTCTTCCCAGCTGGTCCCTCAGGCACAGGACGTGGAGATACTTCCGGCCTCTTTGTCCGATCACTCGCCGATGGTGGCGTCCTTCCTTGTCTCGGCCGCGCCCGGTCCCCAGAGGCACTGGAGGCTGCGAGACGGCCTCTTTACAGACCCTGACCACGTTGGAGCGTATTAAGACGGCGCTCGCTCAGTTTCTTACGCACAATGCCAACGAGGATACCTCTAAAGCCACACAATGGGCGGCCCTTAAAGCGGTCCTCCGCGGTGAATTTATCTCTATAGCTACGGCTAATAATAGGGAACGCGCGCAGAAAAGAGCCGAACTCACTCAACGAGTGGCGGAACTGGAACAGATGCATCAGCGCACTGGGGCAGCACGGGCGTGGCGTCAACTATGCACCGAAAGGAAAATGCTGGCGGCCCTGGACCAAGATGTGGCGGAATACGCCGCCATGCGCCTCAGACACGCGTACTATACCGGAGGAGACCGCTGCGGGAAACTGCCGGCGAGCAGATTGCGGGAGCAGCGCCAGAGGCAACATATACGAACCCTCCAGCCTAGCCACGGTGCCCCCATCACAGACGATGCGGCCATCGCCGCAGCCTTTGGCAACTATTATGCTGCTCTCTATACAGCAGATCACCTCGATCTACAAGACGGCCATGATTACCTGCAGGGCGCAGCCCTCCCATCCCTGAACGAGGCGCAGACAGCGTTTCTTGATCGCCCTCTAGGCCTCGAGGAGGTCATATCGGCGATTTCTCGCCTTAAATTGGGGAAATCCCCAGGCCCAGATGGCTACACAGCGGAAGACCTTTTGCCCGCAAGTGGTCCCCCTGCTGCGTGACTTTTTAACACATTCGATCAGCCTGGTGCCATCCCCCCGGACCTCCTAGAAGCGGCCATCTCAGTAATTCCAAAGCCTGGGCGGGACCCCGCCCGATGCAGCTCGTACCGGCCGATCTCCCTGTTAAATATCGATCTGAAGCTTTATACCGGCATCCTTGTAGGTCGACTAGCACCTTATATGCAGCAACTAGTGGAGCCCGATCCGGCTGGCTTCATCCTACAACGGCAAACGAGCGACAACACCAGGCGAGTCCTTCACCTCATCGAAGCCGGGTCGCGGACGAGGCCGGACTGTATGCTCCTCACAATCGATGCGGAGAAGGCATTTGATAGGGTGCATTGGCCCTATCTAGACCTGGTGCTACAGCGGTTCGGGGTAGGAGAGACCATTCGCAACCGTATATTTAATTGTTACCGCCAACCTAACGCTGCAGTCCGGGATAACGGCCACACCTCCCCGCAGTTTGCAATTGGCAGAGGGACCAGACAGGGGTGCCCACTCTCCCCCCTCCTGTTCGCGCTCTATATGGAGCCGCTAGCGCAGCGAGTGAGGCAACACGACCTCATTTCTGGCATCCCGTTTGGCGGGGACACGCACAAAATCAGTTTAAACGCTGATGATATCTTACTATCCCTGACCAACCCGATGCAATCCCTCCGAGCTCTCTTTATAGAGCTTCACACCTTTGCGCTGGCGTCGGGCTTTAAGATTAATGTGGCGAAATCGGAGGCCCTGAATGTATCACTGTCACCGGAGGTATTTGAGGACGCCAAGGCGGAATTCGATCTGCAGTGGTCGGAGTCCACCATCCCTTACCTAGGGGTCCTGCTGGCGCCGACGGTGCAGGCCACCGCGGATGCCAACTACGCTAGACTCAGCGCGAGACTTCGGGACAACCTCAGAAGATGGAAACACCTCACCCTATCCTGGCTCGGATCGCTGCCGCCAAGATGACCTTGCTGCCCCAGATTCTTTATGTATTCCAGACCCTCCCTTTACGCCCACCGACAGGGCGCTTCAGAAGGCACAATCCGATCTGACGCGCTTTGTCTGGAACGGTCGCCGTCTGCGGTTTAAACATGAGATTGCCACACTCCCCCCTGAACATGGCGGTGTAGGCGTGCCAGACCTCACGCTGTACTTCCAGGCGACGCAGCTGCGCACATTAGTGGAATGGCACCAGCTAGAATCAGGCAAACACTGGCTCTTTCAGGACCAGGCGGTGGCTGACCGTCCACTCCAGGGCATCCCGTTCTTGCCGCGCTGCCATAGACCTCCCAATCTCTACGCCTCAAGGATCACTAGCACGGTCCTTGATGTATGGGACAGGGTGGCAGTTGCGCGAGAGCTCACCTCCTTCCCCTCACCGATGACACCGATCTTCGACAATCCTGACTTCGCGCCCGGCCTTGACACTCGGGCCCATGCGACCTGGAGGGCGACTCCTTGCAGGAACGTGGGACATATGTTCGACCTCAAGGGCATTCTCCCATTCCAGAAAGTGAAAGAGGACTATGGTATACCCGAAACAGATCGCCTGACCTACCTGCAGGTCCGACACTGGGTTCTACAACCATCGATCGAACCCGGGGCACAGCGCCAACTCACCCCATACGAGAAGTGGCTGTTGACACGCACATCCGACAAAAAGCTGATCTCAGATCTCTACCAGCACCTGCTCCTCACCAACATACATACCTACAACGCAGGGAGGGTCAGATGGGAGAGGGACCTGGGGCGACAACTCACACGGAAGGAATGGGAGGGGGTTTATTACAGAGCCAGGCACTCGGCCTACCACACAGGCCTTACCGAAACTATGACCAAAGTTGCCACCTACTGGTACCATACACCTGAACGGCTACATCAATGGGACCCCCGGGTTAGCGACCGCTGTTGGAGAGGGTGTGGGGAACTCGGAACGTTAGAGCACCTGCTTTGGAGCTGTGCCCGGCTCCAGCCTTATTGGACCCCAATCCTAGATTTGATAGACTCCCACCTAGACACTCAACTACCTAGATTCCCGGCTTATGTCCTGCTGGGCCTTCCTAACGCTTTGATGTACCCCTTGAAATCCTGGAGAGGGAGGCTTATTGCGTTAGCACTAGGGGCAGCCGTACAGAATGTTGTAGCACATTGGAGAGCCGTCCAACCACCACTGCAACTGGGCTGGCTACATAGGCTTTGGGCGATCCTGGGAATGGAGAAACTGTCATTGGCCAAGGCAGGGAAAGGGGCAGAATTTGCAGCGCTCTGGCGGCCGTTCCCGACCCTGCTGACAGGAGAATTCCGAGAGCTGAGATGCCCCGCTACTTGCGACTGCTGCGTCTTGCGGACACCCCGCTTCCAGAACCTAAGACACAGCCGCGCAAGCGCAAAGCCCCGGCAAGCTCTACACTTGATGGCGCACACTAGAGAGGTGACCGCCTATGGTCTCTGTTTTTGCTCTGTGGACAAGGAGAGGGGTGGTTGTGGGAGGCGGGTGGGCTTGTTTTTTCTTTCTTTTGTTTTCTCTGTTTACTCATGCTTCATTATCAGCGCCATCTACACCTGCATTGCAATCCTTATGACGCAGCCGGCCAGGATGGGTTGTAGGCGGCTTGCTGTGTTAATACTTGCAGTAGGTGCACCCAATAGTCATGTATACACTATTGAACTGTCCCTGACCGCCTTGTGCTCGGGCTGGTGCGGATGGCTGTATGAGATGCGATATTCTTCTTTGTTGCTCAATAAAAAAAGATTTAATACTAAAAATCATCCATGTTACTAAAGCTGCAGGTTGAGTAACTTGATTAATCTACTCGACCTAACTGTAACTAATGTACTTGATACAAACTGATCTCAAATTGTGTGATTGTTAGCAAATATTTTATTGAGTCGCCTTTTTCTTCATTCTCACATATGATTGCACCCTCAAATATGCGAGTTTGGGTTCCAAGTTTCTACTATACAAAACAACTCTTTTTTTCGTATAAATAGACTTAACGATTGCTCCATGTGTAATAGGAATATAGCCCACATATAGAGACTTTATTTCGGTTTTGATTCAAACCATAAAAGCACATATGCAACAAAGCAGTTTAAAAATTCTATAAATATAAAAATAAACGGTAAAGTGCAAAAAATTCGAGGGTCAGTTATTTACATACAATAAGTAAATTCAACAGAGAAATAAAACAAAGAGGACCATCCCTGATCCAAACAGTTTCTCAACCTTATACATAGCTTTAAGAAATCAGTAACTTGAAGAATACTGTCCTTATGCAGAAGTTGTAGGTACATAAGGGCTGGTCTGATCTTTTAAAAAAACGTAATTTTAATCAGAACAACCAGATAGCGGTGGCGCAAGGTAATCATAAAACCTACATAAAAATATAAAATGCAGCATATCCTGTGGAGACTTACCGACGCAGCCACAGGGTGCAGCAAATTTATTAAAAATGTCACTTTGTGGTCTAATCAGCAGATGGTGGTACAGATTTAACCTAAACCTTATAGGGTACTCTGATTTGCATCTCAGTTTACTAATAGCATTGCCATAAGGGCAGGTGTGTTTCTCAGTACATGTTTAAACACTCATTTCTAATAAATTAGTTATTAAAGCATGACGTGGTAGCGCACTGTCATTTACACACAGTATATTTCCAAGAAATGGTTAAAAAAAACTTCCCACAAACTTGCAGCTTTACTGATAAAACTATATAGTGCATTAACAATAATCTGTGAAAATTGGGTATTTATCATTTAGTAAAGAGTTCTGATTTGTTTTTCATCCAAATAAAATATTTTTCTCATCAAACAGAAGTACAAAAAATGGGCTTTCAAAACTACTGAAATATATTTTGAAATGTTTATTCAGTTGACATAGTAGCTATTTAAATGCTTGTAAGGAAAAACCTGATACCCTACAGCGATTCATTTCACAATTCGTACAGCAGGTCAGACAGTTCACCTTACAAAATACTGGAACTCTGTAGACAGAGAAGGGAGAGTATTGTAAACAGACTTCTGACCTCTGTCTCTGAACACAGAGCATATGTGACAAGATAAAAACAAGATTTAAAAAAAGCATCTTTATTGCTCCTTCACTTGACTGAACAGAACACCTGTTCTTTGTCAACTCGCCAGAACGGGCGAGTATGTCTGTCCTAAATATAGTTTGACCTGATAAAATCAGACTTGCCATAGCGAGTTGGCGAGTAAATATTTTAAAGCCAAGATACACATCTGGGGGCACACATTAACAACTGAATAAACATGCAATGTTATGATCTTCAATGATCACTTTCAAACGGATTTGTAGAGCCCCAACATCGATTGAATATTTTCTCTTTTCCCACAGTTTCTCTAGGTTTACCACCTGGAATGTACCAGTTCTGGTTTGTGGGGAAAAAGTGACATTTTGCCTGCCTGATCTGATTTCTCATTCCGTACAGTGGTATGTTGTGCTAGTTCCCAATGAATGACATATTTATCAAGTAGAGCTCCTAAACAGTTCAGAAAGGGGGGTAAAGCTATGTGTGAACTCATATCCCCAGTTATTCTAGGTGTCATCCCCCACTCCCTGTTCATCACTCCTCCACATGCCACGTGATGTGATCTCTCTCTCCAGCACTTTTGCTGGTTCATCTGAGCCACCTTCGCTCTCCAGATTTTTCAGACAAGAACTCTCTTCCATCATGCCGAAACATCAGCTCAAGTTTCCTCTCCACTGTCCCCCTAAGTGCCTCTTGCTCCTCCTTCTGGTCTTCCTGCTTTGTCCACTACCCCATAGGCCAGCTAAGCTTTCACTGTGCATCCTATAAATCCACCTACCTCTTCTCTGTCGAATAGCATTCTTTAAGGTGTGCCGTCACTCTCTCCACTGTGCACTCCATACCTTCCTAGTCCTGAGGTTACTCTCACTGCCCTTCCTCCACTTCATTCTTCTGGCAGGTATGACCTTGGCTATACTGCCTCTGCGCTTGCTGGTCAGCACCTTTCTTCCTCTCCTAAGTCTCCTGGTATCCCCTTACCTCAGCCAAGCCCTCCGTCTCCACTTACGCCAGCTCTACTGTCCTCCTCTAAGACGCCTGCTTTCCCCATCTTAAAGATGTCCTGTCCATCCTTCCACACAAGTCTGCTCTCCACTTCTCTCCCATTCACGTCCTTCCTGTTCACCTTAACTCTTCTCATCGGCCCATCTTCTGTCCCAATGCTGTCTTGGCCACCAGGCACTTCCGTCTCCAAGATATCAAGCCACCCATACCCTAAGCTTCCCACTAGGACATCCTGGTAAACAACTGTACTCCAGGTGTCACCACCGCCCCCCCCCCTCACAGACCTCTGCCCCCTCTCAGACTCACCTCCAATGACCCTGTTAGCCTTCAGCTATCTCCGTCTCCGAAATCGTCAACCACCCCACACTGACATCCTGTCAGTACCCCCTGATGTCACCTCGGCCCCCACACCGCCCTGTGCCTCCTTCCATAACCATGCTGGACATCTCCTTCTAGCCCCTACACTGAGCATCCAACTCTCCCCGTACCATCCTGTCAGTACCCCCATGTGTCAACTCAGCCCCTCCCCTCAATCACTACCCCATCTCCACTCCCTTTCTCTCTCGGCCTGACCTCAAATGCCCCTGCTGGACACGAGATTTCTCCATCTCAGAGGTCTTCTTCCAGCCCCCAGCCTGTACCACCCATGCCCCCAGTGTCATCCAGACAGTGCCCCCAAGTGTCACCTCAGCCCCCCACACAGCCACGTGCCCCCTTCCTCTAAGACTCACTTTCAATGACCCTGCTGGACATCAGCTGTCTCCCTCTCACAAGTCTCCTCCCAACCCACACCCTGAGCAGCCCAGGACCAACCTGCCCCCCCTTCCCCCCAAGTGTCACCTCAGCCCCCCTCACTGCCACGTGTCCCCTTTCCTCTAAGACTCACTTTCAATGACCCTGCTGGACATCAGCTCTCTTCCTCTCACAAGTCTCTTTCCAACCCACACCCTGAGCACCCCAGTGCCATCCTGTCAGTGCTCCCCCTGCCCCCAGGTGTCACCTCAGCCCCCCTCGCCGCTCTGTGCCCCCCCTTTCTTTCTCAAGCTCACCTTCAATGACCCTGCTGGACATCAGCTTTCTGCCCCTCAGAGGTCTATCCCAGCTCCCAACCTGAGCACCAAAGTGTCATCCTGACAGTGCCCATCCCCTCATGTGTCACCCCAGCACCCCGCCCCCACATCTGTGCCCCCTCCCACTCAGGCTCTCCTTCAATGCCCCTGCTGGACACCAGCTCTCTCCCTCGGTGCTCTCCTTCCTGCCCCCAGCCTGCTCCACCCCTGCCCCCAGTGTCACCCTGCCAGTGCCCCCCAAGAGTCACTTCAACCTCCCCCCCCCCCCCTCACTGCCCTACGCCCCCCTCTTTCTCTCCCGGCCTGACCTCCAATGACCCAGCTAGACATCAGCTCTCTCCCTCTCTGAGGCCTCCTTCCAGCCCCCGGCCTGCCCGTGTCCCCTCCTCTGGCTCCTGTGCCCCCTCCTCGGGCTCCAGTCCCCCCTCCAGGGGGCACACTCGCCCCATCTCCCCCGGTGCGCCTCGGCCCCCTCCTGCCTCCCCGGTGACCCTCCTCTCCCCCCAGCCCGGCCCCGCTCCCTCCCCGGGGCTCACCGGTAGCCGGGGGCTGATCTCCGCCGCGCAGCTGTGGCAGAAGTACCGCCCTGGCTGCGGTGAAGCCTCCGCCATCTTCCTGAGCAACCAGCGGCGCCTGACGCAACCGTGACGTCAAGACGTGCGGCGGCGGGGTCTACGGAGGCCGAAGAGGGACTGAACACCGGAGCACCGGCTGTCAGAGCTGAGTGCGCATGCGCAGTGGCACCGGCCAGGCACCTCATGCGGAAGAGAGCTGGGTCAGCCCCCGCCCGTGACGTCACTGAAAGACCCATGACAGCGGGGCCCGCCCACATAATGACGTCATTGCGAAACCAGAAAAGGAAACATTCCAGGGTTTGGAGGTCGAGCTGTGTGTTCCTGTGCACGTGAGGTGTGCGGATGGGGAAGATGACAAGACTCTCTATGGCCCATGTCATAAAGAGCAAGAGTGCCAGTTCCAATTTTTTTTTCACAACCAAATGCATTATGGGAGTTGTGGTCCCAATTTATGGCCAATCCACTACATAGCTGCCTGGTTTCCCAGAGCCATGCGTGATGTGCTGCTCCATTCCAGGTTTTTGCCTTTGAATTCTGGGTCTTGTAGTCCTCCCTTATAAACAACACTACCAGTCTACTATGCATGGGCCAAACGTGGGTGGGCTGCAACTAATTGGGCTAACACACCTAATCAATGATTATAGAAGCAAAGCTGAAGACATGAGCATTTGTGCAATGATGTCATCTGGTAACCAAGTAAATGAAGGAATATAGAGGAGTATCTTGGTTGGAAAGATTGGGAGTATGCCCTTCCAATTTTCCAACAATCAGACTGGCAGCTCCAGTTAAAATACATTAATACGACAAATAGCGCATGAGGGGGGCTTATAGGCCAGTGGAGAGGAGTATGGATTGGTAGGGTTAGTAATTGTCAGGATCACAATAGTTTGTAAAACAAACATTAGCAAAGACCTTCAAAACAGATGGGAAGACAGATAGTGTGTGATCTGTCTTTGTGTGTATTAATAAATCCAGGTGAAATCTGACAGAGACCTCATCGTACCCGACTGAGAGCACCTTCCCCAACTATTTACTTCAGAATACATAAGAGGTGTGTAAGACTCCAAACACCCCCCCCCCTCCCCTTGAAGCTATGCCCTGAATGTATATTTTAGGGTAAAAATGAAGGTTATGTAGGGTTGCCCCATGACTGGTATTTTAGCGTCCGGGTCCATATTTTTATGCCCACGGAGGAAAGCAGTGAAATACAGTATTATTTCCATTTTGAAATGTAAAAGTTCATTAACAAACAGATGAAAAAACACTTAAAACTCTTTGAATGCTGTGTCAATTAGTGCTAAATGATAATTGTAGTGTCCTTCCCAGCCCAGTAGCATCTAAAGGGCTACGCCTCACACAGAGCCCTGTAGTGCACGTCTTTGTTCTTCGAAATGCAACCGTTAACTGTACGCACAGCGTAATTAACTTTATTAACCACACCCAGACACACTGAAACAATTACGTCATTCTCTTATGGACAGTGGCGGCTCGCATATGGCGTGCTGCTGAGGCGGGGTAGTAAACCCGGACTTACAACGGAGCAGAGAAACGTACGTCCTCCATTTCGTCGTATGTCTGAGTTAACTACCCCCCTGCCCCACCACCCTGCAGCACGCCCTATGTAAGCGGCAACTGCTTATGAAGTGCATCTAGGACCAGAAGGGTTACAACATTCATGTTTAAAGACACTACATCCCCCTTTTTGTTAAATAAAAACTACAAATATCATGTATATATATATATATATATATATATATATATATATATATATATATATATATATATATAATATATATATATATTACCTACTGGCGGTCGCCAGTAGGTAGTTATAGTTAGGACCTAGTTTCCATAGGAAATCCGCAACATTCTATTGGGAATAACTTTGGCGCCGGTGGACGAATCTTCGCGAATTTCTTAAATTAGATGGCCCGCTCCGCTCCGCTCCTTCCCTGAAAGTTTGGGGGGATTTGTCAAGCGGGGGCCGAGATAAAAGGGGGGTCCCAAAACGTGTTTTCCCCATGTTAATTTCCATAGGGCGGTTGGACTCAATTTTAGCCCGAACGGCTGAATGGGTTTCCACCAAACTTGGCAAAATTGTAGGGACTGGTAGCCCGATGTGCCTTTGCTATGTCTCAAGATATGTGCTCCAGTGGATTTTGAGTAATTTAGGTAAAAAAAATATATAAATCTATAAGCGCGCCCCGGTACGCGCACCGGGGCGCGCACTGGGCGCGCTACGCGAGTACGCGAGCGGAAAGCTGATTGGCTCTCGGGTGTCTGTCAACATTCCAAACAGTCCGGAGCGGCTGCCATCTTGTGTCTCGGTAGGATCGAGAAACAAGAGGTGGCAAAACAAAGGAGGAAATAACCAAAAGGGGGCAGGGTATTTTCGTGGGGGGAGCGCCCGGTACGCGCACCGGGGAGCGTACCGGGGAGCATAGCATACCATGGAGAAAAAAGAATGACAGAGTTTTTTAAAAATGTAGCATTTTTTTATAAATTGGAGGTAGTTCAAAAAAGAACTGTTTTTTTATTCTTTTTGTTGTTTTATATTTTTTTATTGTTTTTTGGAACATCTTGTACTTTTTTTGGCTTTTATAAACAATTTTATATTTTTTTTGTTATTTTTATGGGGACAAACAAAAAACAGGGAATTGTAAACGGCTCAACTGGAGCAAGAAAAAACAGGAAAAAAGTAAGTTTTTTTTGGGGCACACGTGGTTGTCACCAGCACGGTTGATGAGCTTAATGCTTTGCTCACCATAAGTAATTGTTTTCCCACAAAAAATACAAACAAATTTGAATTGTGCAAACCCGGGTTGTATGTTTGGGACCATCTCCCTTGCCTCTGGACCCGATGGAGTGGGTTGTTTACTTTGGGAGGTGCTCGGAGAAGATTGGGGATGGTTCCTGGCCATTTCTCGGACCTCTGCTCTAGCATAGTTGTTAGGGTGCCGGTGTTGCATGTGGCGAATCATGGTGTTATTGCCAAACAAATATTTTTTGTTAGGGTTCCCCCTTGAAAGTTCAGTGCCACAGATTAGGCAAGTAACCCTTGGCGCATTTACTTTCTTCTGGTCCTTTGGGATAGAAAAAAACTCCCAAACAATGTGCTGCTTTGGTCTATATGGGGTATTATCTTCTGGCAGGAAGCTCCTCCTCCCCTCCTCCCCCTCCCTCCTCTTCTTCATCTCCACCACTGTGGTGTTGTGGAGGTCCTCTTGGTGGTGGTGGTGGTGGTGGTGGCTGAGATGCTCCTGCTGCTGCTGCTACTGAAGCCATTTTAAAATACAAATTGGGAATAGCTCTCCAAACAGGTCTTCCTCAGTCAAAGGACAAAGTGAGAAGAAGGAAAAAAGGTGGGGGCTTTCATCATTTGGAAAACAAAACTGTCCTGAACCAATGAAAAGTGTTATTTTCAGGTCACATGACTCGGGCCTTCATCATTTTGAAACCAAAACTGTTCTGAACCAATAAAAAGTGTTAATTTCAGGTCACATGACCCGACGCGCTTATGCTACGCGACCCGGGGCGCTTACGTAGCGCGTTCGTATGCGCGTGGGTGCTTCCGGGCGCGCTTACGCCGTGCGTATCACGCGGACGCGGCTACGCGATACGTCACGATGATGTTTTCGTTCACGGCAATAGCGCTAACGGGACTATCCCCGGTACGCGCCGCAAAATTGCGCTGACCGTGGCGCTCCCCGGTACGCGCCCCGGGAGGGCACCAGGGCAAAAAAAAAAAGAAGAATATACATATTAGCATTACATAAATATACAATATAGGATTCATTAAAAAATATATTATATTTGATAGCAATAGAAATTTGCTATTAAAAAACCTATGAAATTCACTGAAAAAATCATAGGTTTCACACCAGTTATAGTTAGGAATTAGCATTTAAAAAAACCTATTACATTCACTGAAAAAACCATAGGTTTCACACCAGTTATAGTTAGCTGGAAATTTTACTCGCATAAAACCATTGAAATTCCCACGTTATAGTTAGTTGGACTCACTATAACTTGCGCGTGCAATGCACTGCTGATGACGTCACATATTACATCACTCATGACATGGTCAGTGACATCACTCATGACATCACTGATGACACCATCCTTGTGACAGAGTGACAGACCTCCTTTCACTGTAATGTAACCCTTGAAACACATATTCAAAAATGGAAACTAAAATTTCCCAAAAAATTTAGATACCCATACCAGTTACAACAACCAATTCAATAATTCCACCATCTATATACACATCCACTCATTCACCAACAGTTCTATATAGTCACTCATACATATACTCACTCATCATATGTAGTGATACACTTATACATCCTCTTATACACCGACAGGCATCCTAAAGATACTCTCACACATACTCACACATGCAAATAAACTATTGAACATCCATTTATTTGCATATACAGCTATACACACACTACAACTTTATTTCTAAGGAAACTTACACATACTTACTCTCTTAAACAATCACTTATAGAAACACATACTAATTTAAACAGGAACTCTTACAATCCCTCACTCTCACATATAATCACTTATATACATCAATATTCACATATACTAGATTAAAACATATGTAGATACTGATAAAGACACTAGTGAGACAGTCATTGACTCACTAACACACACATATACACACTCATCCACCTACACAGTCCTGCACATATGCTGTCTTCAAAACACATACAAACAGTGAGTCAGTCATTTATGCATCTATGTGCTAAGTAATACCCCCAACAAACCATACAGACCTTTACATATACATATATAAAACATATTTATTTTTCAGAAAGACACACATTCACTGGATAGTGTCATCAGTGATGTCATGAGGGATGTCACTGACCATGTCATGAGTGATGTAATATGTGACGTCATCAGCAGTGCATTGCACGCGCAAGTTATAGTGAGTCCAACTAACTATAACGTGGGAATTTCAATGGTTTTAGGCGAGTAAAATTTCCAGCTAACTATAACTGGTGTGAAACCTATGGTTTTTTCAGTGAATATATATATATATATATACATCACAGTTCCTCAATGAGTCATTGCAGTGCTTGAACCAGATTTCCAGACCTAGTTCTGTGAGGCTGATAAGGCGGAGGAACAGGGCCTACATGGGCAATGGGGAGCAGAGGTAGGGGTAGGACTTGGGCTTTCCGAACTCTCAGGTGGGCAGGTTTCACTTCTGACATCTGGTGACGATGAACATCGAGGTAAGTACTTGAAGTGTGAGGAATCTCTTGTGATGGACTTTCAGGAATGTTAGCAGTCACCAGATGTCATTTGCTCGTCACTACACTCAGGGGTTCAGCATCAATTGGAGTATCAGACTTGCGTTTCTGTTTTTGCTTGACCAGGGCTCGGGGTCCTTCTTTGAAAACCGTGTCCCGAGCACATTGGCGTTTATCAGCATAGGTCTATGTTAGAAATGGGGTTGCCACTTCTACAGGGGGTAGCATGGAGCAGAGGGGCAGGCCAAACTTCAGAGGACATGTGTGAAACATTCACGCAGTACCCCCATACGACGCACCATGCACACCACAAAAGAGACACGACACCGCTTCTGGTTGGAAAAAGAATAAGTTCTGTATTATCTCCAACCTGGGAAGGTAAAACACAATAACAGCAGTAATCACAACGGGGCGCCAACTGGCGCCAGAGCAAAGTATATCAGGGGGGTTATGTACAAGGAGAAATGGGAAAAGTCAGAAAAGGTAAGTAGTCCATTAGTGTCCAGCTGAAATAAAAAGAATGTCAGGAAATGCATAAAACATAGGATCAGTATTGCAGGGCAACCTCAGACCTTCATCCTTGGTCTCACCTAGAAGTAAGCTGTAGGCATAAACTAAAGCATTGGACATAAAATACACATTAGGTATGAAGGCATCACCTGCATGGCATCTGCATCCACTGCAACAAAAGGAACATTGAGCATACAACATTACATCAGGCCTAGAAAGGCATATTCGCATTTACCATGGGCACCAATAACTCTATGGAGCATCCTGGGGCAGGTAAGTACACCATCAAATCAACATTAGGTGCAAATCCTTAACATCAGGCCTATACTTAACATCGGCTCCATCACATAGCAAGAACACCGAAGCCTAACTTTGGCATTCACATGGGGCATCAACCTGAGCACCCGGGCATAGGCACATTAGTATGTAGGTGTCGCCATTATCTAGGCCCACATTCTTTAGGGGCAACACATGGGCTACAGGCTACCTCAGGGATCTAAACAGTGGTAATGGGCGCAGTCCCAAAGGGAGGGGGGTCTCTAGATTCAATGTCCCCTTCCAACAGTGGCCCTTCAACACTCTGGGCCCCTTCTGTCACCGTGTACTCTAGGGGTCTCACATAGGTGTAACTATAGCAGTCTCCTCCTGTATCCACTGACCCTTCGTTGCAGGTGCCCACCGCCAGACGGGGCACCTGGAAAGCAACACTGTCCCTGGGGGCGGGCACCGACCCTGTGCCCCGACACACCCCCCAACTCCAGCACCCGCCCCACTCACCGGCTCCACCTTGTGGTCTGGGGCAGGCCGAGGGGGCCCTCGCTCTTCCGCAGCTCCCCTCGGTGATGTTCCGGCTGATCCGGTCCCTGCCGGACGACTGCTGGTTCTGCGGGGCTCTCCCCTCCTCCCGGGGGGCCCTGCAGGCTCTTCCCGGCAGCTTCGCCCGGGTCTTCTGTCTTCCGCGGCAGGTGGGGGCTCGGACCGGCGGGGTGGGCTCCCACTCCGGTCCCTTTGGTTAACACGGGGCTCCCTCTTGGTCACGGGAGCCCCCGCAACACCTCCCTCAGGCTTCCTCTAGCTCCCGGCAATCTCTTCTGGCTGCCCGACCGGCAGCCAATCACTGCGCGGCCTTCAGTGGGTGCAGCCTCTCTGGCCAATCCGTGCGTGGCGGGCTGGGGGCGCGGCTGGTGACGTCACCGGCGCCCCAGCCACGTGATGCTGGCCTCTCCGACTTCAGGGCCTAGCGCGGCCCTCTCCTCACTCCGGCGGCCCTCGCCTGGTACCGGGGGCCGCTGCGACGACACCCACAGCAGCGGAGGCCTCCCCAATGTAGCGCCGGGCCGCGGCGGTGATTACAGCAGCTTACAACTGGCGCGAGGCAGCGCCAACACTCCCCGGGCTGCGGCGGTGAGATCGGCAGCGATAAGGGGTAGGCTCCCTTTTCATAAGGCTCAAAAGCGCACCAAAATGCGGGGTAGGCACCTGCGGCGCTATTCAGGTCCACAGTTCCTTTTGGGGCCACACAATCCTCCCAACACGGCGCTCTGGGAAATAATAGCGCTTAGAGTACACAAAGGCACTTTGGGGGGCAGGAATATAGCCCTTCCCCAGCGCTTCAAAGTTATAGCGCTTAACAGGCAGCTCCTCACAGCACAGCGCTTCCAAAGGGCCACAGCTTCACGAGGATAGCGCTTGACAGGTATAGTGCTCCCAGACTATAGCGCTTAGCAGGTACAGCGCTTGGCAGGCACACATCGCAAGGGGGCAGACAGTCCCAACAGCAAGCCCCAGGGGTCCCAGGGTAACTCTTCTCACCTCCTGGGGGGGGTTCCAGTCCACAGCTCTCCTTCCCTTTTTGGGCGCTTCTTCGCGCAGCGCTTGTGTGGTGCGAGGTCCCGACAGCTCCAGGGACCTAGGGGGGCCCTGGGGACAGAGCCGTAGGCACTACTGGGCCAGGTCAGCAGGTAGTGGGGGCATCATCAAAACAGGGCGGTAGGCTTTCACCATCCCCACTGCAGCGTGGCCCTCCTCCTACACAGCAGCCTGAAGTCCTGAAGTGGGGCTCCACTAGCCCTGGGGACAGTAGGGGGGTTCTGGATGGGTGCAGGGTCCAGCACACAGGCCCAAGTGGCGGTATCCCCTTGCAGCAGGTCCCCTCGCCTTCCTGTCCCAGCTCTGTCTCAGCACATGGCGGCACATCCCCCTTACTTATACCCTCCTCCCAGACAGTAACAGAGCCTTCTAGAATTCTGTGGCAAACTGGTCTAAACTGGCTCAGGGGGAGGAGTAGAGCACCCTGGGTGCCAGGCTTTCCCTCCAAATGCTGGGGTGGCTGGGTACCTAACAAATAGACTGCTAACCTCCTGCAGTCAGGTGGCACAACACATAACCTTGGCATCCATTTTAAAAATACAGCATTTCACCAGGGTACATTTTACAATGGGGGGAAATCGACAAGTGCTCACACCATTGCCTGACATTATACATTAACATGGCGTCTCACACCACACATGGCCTATACAGGTTTATTACCATGGGGAAGACATCTCAAATTAGGTGGGCAAAAAGTGAATTTTTTTGGGGGAAAGGGGCCAAGTCCAACACAACTCCCCCCCAGCTGAAAGCCAGGTAGACCAATCATTGTCTTGATGGGCTTCCCTGCTTGGGGCGGAAAAAGGTGAACGCAGGCCCGCAACTGCAGGGGCATCTGCAGTTTCTTCTCCACTCTGGAACCCGATGGTTCACTCTCGCAACCCTCCCTTCTCCAACCAAACCACCCCACTGGTGTTCTCTAGTGGGATGTGGCCAGGACTGGCCTCTAGGCCATCCAGACATCTCTGGCCCTCGTTCTCTCACAGAGTGGGGGGCTTTAGCCTCAGGCCCGTAGTACCTTTTGACCACTCTCCTCCTACCAAACTGCCACTGGTCGTCCCACCTGGGGTCCGAACCCTCAGGCTGACCAGCCACTAGGGGGCAAGGCTCTCCTCCCCCTTCCTCTCCTTCTGGGGGTCCGCCCTCTCCTCCTACGGGGGACACCCTCAGAACACCTCTCTCTCCCCAACCTGGAGTTGAAACCCTCAGGTTGAACCTGTGACAGGGGCGAGACCTCCCTCCCCCTGCACCCCCTCCCAGAGTTCCGCACCCTCCTAACTGGAGTAGTACCCCATAGAGTCAAATCCGGGGGGGACACTGTTTACAGTCGTCCCACCCGCCAGGTCCGGCAACCCCTGAACCTGGCCACCCAACCAGGGATCTGCGCCCTGTGGCTGAGCCAGTGACAGAGGAGAGACCTTCCTCCCTCTGCACCCCCTCCCAGAGTTCCGCACCCTCCCACCTGAAGAAGTACCCCTGGGAGTCAAAAGGGTAGGTTCCCTGATTACAGGTACCCCACCCGCCAGGTCAGGAAACCCCTGAACCTGGAACCCCAGCCCAGGATCTAAACCCTGCGACTGGTCAGACCCCTGAACCTCTGGAGTTCTGATTACAGATACTCTGGGTTCTCCTGACACGAGGGGATCCCCTTCACTGGAAGGCACTTCCGGACAGCCTAGGCTCCCAACCTGGGGTTCCCTTCTGAAACTCCCCAGGCCCTGTAACTGCGGTTGGGGCACCTCGGGACACCTCCTCGTCTCACTCCTTCCTGTAGATAGGATGTGAGGCCCTACAACCCTCTCACTATCCTGGGACCTAGCTGGGCTATTCCTCACCTCTGCCGCCTTGCTGGGTCGGAAGATCCCTGCCCCACTCCCTTCAGGATCACTCCCCAATGTCGTCAGACTCTCTGGCACTTACCCAAAGTTCTGCCTCCCGTGCAAGTTCTCTGAGGTCTGAGAACCTACACTGCAACAGGTGGTGCCGCAACCGGGGAAAACAACTGCGTAGCAGGCGCTCCTTGATGACTACCTGGAACAACCCTTCCCCATCATCCACTGCGCGACTCACCACCCAATCCTCCAATGCAGTCCAACACTCCTCTGCAAACTCCTTCCAGGACTGGTGGGACAGCTTTCCCCTGCCCCTGAACACTAACCCGTCCCCCTCTTCCTGGGAATCAGGCACTGTCTCCTGGGTCTGGGAGTGGGACTGCCTGCACTATAATAATAATAATAATAATAATAATAATGCACTGGAACCACTCTTGCTGCCACCACTGGATCCCACCCTCACTGGTGAATCCAGACCCCAGAAACCACTCTCAGGGGACAACCTACCCACCTGAGCTAGTCTCTCTGCCATCCTCTCTTGCGCTAGGACCATTTCCGTCTCTAGCCCCTGCTCTTCCACCCTCAGCTGCGCTAACTCCTTGGCATGCCTAAGCTTTGCCAGCGTCAGCCGATGCTCCCTTTCTTCCCTTCTATCCACCCACTCTTCTGGGGACCGGGAAAGGGATGTGGCAGTGCCCCCGGGACTGGACCCAGTGCGAGACTCCCTATCTACTGTGTCCTCATCAGCTACCGGCGTCTCTGCCCTATCAAACTCTTCCTCCTCTTCATCGGAATAATCACCCTCCAGGGTTATGGATTGGGAGCCCTCCCTCTGGTCTCTACCAAATCCACCCTTCAAATACGCGGAGGGGTAATAAGACAGGTCTCCACCGATCTCTAAGGGTTCTCCCCTCTTGAGGGCTTCGTAAAGGAACAACTTCCTTCTAATGTTGCCTACTGGGGGTATCGCTCTCTCCTTGCAGAAATACAAAACTTCCTGCTCGGTGTACTCCATGAGTTCCTCCTCTTTATAGGTTAACCCCATCGTGGCGAGGTACACCCGCGACACACCACCCACAGTGCAACACGGGGACATGATTCAAAAACACTTTTCAGGAGGAAGCAATAATGGTAAAGAAAACACAATAATCAGCCAAACAATAATCCCCAAAAACTGTGATTACGTTTCAGGGCTCTATTTGCAATATAACCTGTGGCCGCTGTGGTACTGCGCAAACTCAAGTCCTATCCCACAGCTCACCAACAATGTTAGGAATGGGGTTGCCACTTCTACAGGGGGTAGCATGGAGCAGAGCAGGCAGGCCAAACTTCATAGGACATGTGTGAAGCATTCACGCAGTACCCATAGACGATACACCAGGCACACTACAAAAGAGACACGACACTGCTTCTGGTTGGAAAAAGAATACGTTCTGTATTATCTCCAACCTGCAAAGGTAAAACACAATAACAGCAGTGATCACAACGGGGGGCCAACTGGCGCCAGAGCAAAGTATATCAGGGGGATTATGTACAAGGAAAAATGGGAAAAGTCAGAAAAGGTAAGTAGTCCATTAGTTTCTAGCTGAAATAAAAAGAATGTCAGGAAATGCATAAAACATGGGATCAGTATTGCAGGGCAACCTCAGACCTTCATCCTTGGCCTCACCTAGAAGTAAGCTGTAGGCGTAAACTAAAGCATTGAACATAAAATACCCATTAGGTATGAAGGCATCACCTGCATGGCATCTGCATCCACTGCAACAAAAGGAACATTGAGCATACAACATTACATCAGGCCTAGAAAGGCATATTCACATTTACCATGAGCACCAATAACTCTTTGGAGCATCCTGGGGCAGGTAAGTACACCATTGTTAGACCTGTCAGCCCTAGGGTGGTCTTTCCCTATGCCTTTGCCTTATTTTTCCCACCTTCTTTTTGTTGGCCGTAGGTCTCCGGGCACCTTCCCTTTGCCAATCAATGCTAAGGTGCAGGTGCTCTCTACTTCAAACATGGCTGCCACTGGCCCCTGCTACTGCAGCGTGGTCTTTTTCTAGTAGCACCCTAGTTGCCAGGAGCTGGCTGGGACCCCAAACATTGTTGCAATGCCAGCCTTCCATCGCCTGCCCATAGATAGAGTGGGGAAGCTCCTGGAACCTCCCAGAATAGAGGCAGAGCCTATTTTTGCCGCCTTAGAGAGTGGTCACCTGACCTGGGCATATATAAGGAAAGGAGGGAAACTTTTTAGTCATTTGGGGCATCACTGACCTGGGGGACCCACGCAGGAGATTTAGGCGGTAGGGCCTAGTCAGGGGCCTATGCCACTGGGAGTGACAGGGCTGAGGTGCTGCCTTCCAAGTAGAGTGAGGAACCCTGAACTAGCCCACTGATCTGGCCCGGCGGGAGGGGAACCCAGGGACCATCTTCAGTGACCTGCTGAGGAGACTTGATACCAGCCCTCAACTCAACCCCCCCCCCCTTCAAGCAACTAGGACTCTGCTTCAACCCAAGGGTGCCAGAACCAAGAAGCGCCGAGAAGAAACTCCCCTACGCCAACCAGGACGACTGGGGATCAGCCAGGTACTGTGCTGTGCCCAGTCTGCCCCCTCTGTCAGCACCTGTGGCCCCTGCGCTGTCCTGCCTAACTCCCCCTGACTGAACTGGGGATTGAACTCTGTCACCAAGACAGACGCTCACCCGATCCCACGGGCGGATGAGCTGATTGACCGGTGGGAGCAGCCAAGTACCTCAGCACCATCGACTTGACATCAGGGTACTGGCAGATTCCCATGGCCGATGGAGCAAAGGAGAAGACAGCGTTCTCCCCCCCCCGAGGGCCGCTTCCAATTCAGAGTGATGCCCTTCGGGCTCAAGAATGCTTCGGCCACTTTCCAGCGGTTGGTGAACCAGGTGCTGTCTGGCCTGGAGTCCTTCTCAGCGGTTTACCTGGATGACATAGCTGTCTTCAGTAGCACCTGGGAGGACCATCTGCAGCATCTCCAGGAGGTGCTGCGGGCTTTGAAACATGCTGGCCTCACCATCAAGGCTAGCAAGTGCCCGATTGGACAGGGATCTGTCGTGTACCTGGGACACCTGGTGGGCGGGGGTAAGGTGCAACCCCTCCAGGCCAAAATTGAGACCATCATGGCCTGGGAGCCCCCCAAAACCCAAACTGAGGTCCGAGCTTTCCTCGGCCTCACTGGATACTACCGCAGGTTCGTCAAGGGATATGGTACCATCGTAGCACCCTTGACCGAGTTGACGTCCAAGAAGCAGCCACGCAAACTGATCTGGACGGCTGCTTGCCAAGAGGCATTCGAAACACTGAAGCGCGCGATGTGCACCGCTCCGGTGCTGGCCACTCCTGACTTCATCGTGCAGACGGACGCCTCTGAGACGGCGTAGGCGCAGTGCTATCGCAACTCAACAACGACGGCCAAGACCAACCTGTGGCCTTCATCTCCAGAAGACTCCTCCCTCGGGAACGGCGATGGAGTACCATCGAGCAAGAAGCCTTCGCTGTGGTCTGGGCCTTGAAGAAGTTGAGGCCATACCTTTTTGGCTCTCACTTCCTGATTCAAACCGACCACCGACCCCTTCGCTGGCTCATGCAGATGAGAGGCGAAAATCCCAAGTTACTAAGGTGGTCCATTTCCCTACAGGGGATGGACTTTAGGGTGGAACATCGGCCCGGAGTTGACCATGCCAATGCTGACGGTCTCTCCCGGTTTTTCCGCCTTAGTGACGAGAACTCCCTAGAGGTTGGGTAGCTCTCCCCTCTTTCGGCTGGGGGGGACGCATGTTAGACCTGTCAGCCCTAGGGTGGTCTTTCCCTATTTTGTTTTGCCCTTGCCTTATTTTTCCCACCTTCTTTTTGTTGGCCTTAGGTCTCCGGGCACCTTCCCATTGCCAATCAATGCTAAGGTGCAGGTGCTCTCTACTTCAAACATGGCTGCCACTGGCCCCTGTTACTGCAGCGTGGTCTTTTTCTAGTAGCACCCTAGTTGCCAGGAGCTGGCTGGGACCCCAAACATTGTTGCAATGCCAGCCTTCCATCGCCTGCCCATAGATAGAGTGGGGAAGCTCCTGGAACCTTACAGAATAGAGGCGGAGCCTATTTTTGCCGCCTTAGAGAGTGGTCACCTGACCTGGGCATATATAAGGAAAGGAGGGAAACTTTTTAGTCAGTTGGGGCATCACTGACCTGGGGGACCCACGCAGGAGATTTAGGCGGTAGGGCCTAGTCAGGGGTAATGCCACTGGGAGTGACAGGGCTGAGGTGCTGCCTTCCAAGTAGAGTGAGGAACCCTGAACTAGCCCACTGATCTGGCCCGGCGGGAGGGAAACCCAGGGACCATCTTCAGTGACCTGCTGAGACTTGATACCAGCCCTCAACTCAACCCCCCCCTCTTCAAGCAACCAGGACTCTGCTTCAACCCAAGGGCGCCAGAACCAACAAGCGCCGAGAAGAAACTCCCCTACGCCAACCAGGACTACTGGGGATCAGCCAGGTACTGTGCTGTGCCCAGTCTGCCCCCTCTGTCAGCACCTGTGGCCCCTGCCCTGTCCTGCCTTACTCCCCCTGACTGAACTGTCTGAATTGCTGTCCTGCCATATCCGCACTGCCAAATCTGCCTGAACATTGCTGCCAATCCCAGCGCTGTGCCGTCCGACTGTTGTGCCCCAGAGACGCTACATCCAGCAAGCGCCTCCCTGTCTGCGGCGCGCGGTGGCCCTGCAGTGTTATGCCCACGAAGAAGCTGTAGACGGCCGGAATCGTTGTGGCCAGTAAGTGCGCTGTATGCCCCTGTTAAGCGCTGGGACTCTAAAGACAAGTGCTGCCCATGAAGCGCTTAGGCTGAGACTGCCCCCCCCCCTGCAGCGCTTTGAAGTCAGAGTGCGCTGGCAGGCCGACTCACCGCCGTGGCCCCGGCTGTCCTGTCCGGGCCCCCGCCTGCCGTTTGTAGCTGCTGCGCGGCACTGAAGCACGCCCGAGGCCGCCTGACTCTGACGCGGCCCCCCCGCTCCCCAGGTGGTACTGGGCCGCCTTCATCGCCCCCTCGGCGGCCCCCAGACCAGGAGAGGGCCGCCGCTTCGTGACACTAGGCCGCGTTAGGCCTGAAGCCGGCCTCTGCCTCACGTGACGGGGGCGCACTCTCTGCCCCGCCCCTGCCGAGCGCCGCGCAGCCATTGGTCCTGGCTGGCGAGCCCCCTAGGCAGGACCCGCGATTGTCCGCTGTGGCCAGGCCCCTCCTCGCTCAGCCCCTGATTGGTTCCCGGGCCGTGGGAGTGATCGAAGGCCCGGGAACAGCCAGCAACACTGCCGGAGGGCCCCAAAAGAAGCCCGGGCCCTCCCTACACCGGAATCCTCCGCAAGGGCTCCCTGAGGAGCCGAAGACAAAAAGGTAACCCCCGGGGGAACGAGGGCGGCCGCAGAAGTGAACGCGGGGCCCCCAGGGAGATCGAAGGAGGCCCCGGGGCCGCCCCTCCCGTGCCGAGACTGTTGTTGGGCCCTGTTGGCCCCCTGTAACTTGAAGAAGTACTCTGAACTGGGCCAGGAGATTATTTCAGCCCCACTGAACTGCCTACAGAGACCCCTTCTATCAGAAAGGCCCTGGGGGAGATACAGAATGTTTAGTGGCCCGAAGAGATGTGTTATATGCACAAGCCAAGTGAATATGTTTAATGAAATGCTAATTTTCCCCAAATGCCTGGGTCTCCTTGCCTAATGCAATGCTGGAAGTAATGTAATGCTCATTTGAAGCCTGATGCAGGGTTTATAGGGGCCTAATGAAATACTTGGGGCTGAGTAATGGAATGGTGATAATTTTCTAATGAAAGGCTGATTCCTAATTGGGGAACTGTTTATTTTTATCTAAAGGAAAAGGTTACCCTTGCCTAATGAATTGTGGCCCAATCTTTAATGAGATGTTGCCTGGTCTTCAGGGAACTGTTTTACTCCTGCATAGTGAAGTGTTATATGCCAAGTGTTCCCTACGTACAATTCCAGGAAATGTTTAATGCTGAGTAATGTAACGTTTTAGTCTTTAATGGAATGAGTTATTGCTATTGAGATTATTGATGGCTCTACTTGAACTGAACTGGAATGTCGCTTTAATTAATTCCTTGCAGGGGCGGGCGTCATGAAGTGTGTTGAGGAGCTAATGTATTGAGTAATTGAATACCCTGCATTTTATTCCAGATAAAAGTAGATTGTTTTAAATCAACACTCAATGGTGTGGGCTCAGTCTGTGCGTGCATTTATTGTCTCAGTGGATGTGTGTGCTGTGTAGTCACTTAACACCTGAGCTTTCAGGTGCCTTCCTGCTCGTGCCAGGCTACCCCCGGGGAACTGGTGAGCCCAGTTCCTACAACCATCAAATCAACATTAGGTGCAAATCCTTAACATCAGGCCTATACTTAACATCGGCTCCATCACATAGCAAGAACACAGAAGCCTAACTTTTGCATTCACATGGGGCATCAACCTGAGCACCCGGGCATAGGCACATTAGTATGTAGGTGTCACCATTATCTAGGCCCACATTCTTTAGGGGCAACACATGGGCTACAGGCTACCTCAGGGATCTAAACAGTGGTAATGGGCGCAGTCCCAAAGGGAGGGGGGTCCCTAGATTTAATGTCCCCTTCCAACAGTGGCCCCTCAACACTCTGGGCCCCTTCTGTCACCGGGTACTCTAGGGGTCTCACATAGGGGTAACTACAGCAGTCTCCTGTATCGACTGGCCCTTCGTTGCAGGTGCCCACTGCCAGATGGGGCACCTGGAAGGCAACACTGTCCCTGGGGGCGGGCACCGACCCTGTGCCCCGACACACCCCCCAACTCCAGCACCCGCCCCACTCACCGGCTCCACTTTGTGGTCTGGGGCAGGCCGAGGGGGCCCTCGCTCTTCCGCAGCTCCCCTCGGTGATGTTCCGGCTGATCCGGTCCCTGTCTTCCGCGGCAGGTGGGGGCTCAGACCGGCGGGGTGGGCTACCGCTCCGGTCGCTTTGGTTAACACGGGGCTCCCTCTTGGTCACGGGAGCCCCCGCAACACCTCCCTCAAGCTTCCTCTAGCTCCTGGCAACCTTTTCTGGCTGCCCAGCCGGCAGCCAATCGCTGCGCGGCCTTCAGTGGGTGCGGCCTCTCTGCCCAATCGTGCGCAGCGGGCTGGGGGCGCGGCTGGTGACGTCACCGGCGCCCCAGCCACGTGATGCTGGCCTCTCCGGCTTCCGGGCCTAGCGCGGCCCTCTCCTCACTCCGGCGGCCCTCGCCTGGTAGCGGGGGCCGCTGCGACGACACCCACAGCAGCGGAGGCCTCCCCAATGTAGCGCCGGGCCGCGGCGGTGATTACAGCAGCTTACAACCGGTGCGAGGCAGCGCCAACACTCCCTGGGCTGCGGCGGTGAGATCGGCAGCGATAAGGGGTAGGCTCCCTTTTCATAAGGCTCAGAAGTGCGCAAAAATGCGGGGTAGGCACCCGCGGCGCTATTCAGGTTCACAGTTCCTTTTGGGGCCACACAATCCTCCCAACACGGCGCTCTGGGAAATAATAGCGCTTAGAGTACACAAAGGTACTTTGGGGGGCAGGAATATAGCCCTTCCCCAGCACTTCAAAGTTATAGCGCTTAACAGGCAGCTCCTCACAGCACAGCGCTTCCAAAGGGCCACAGCTTCACGAGGATAGCGCTTGACAGGTATAGCGCTCCCAGACTATAGCGCTTAGCAGGTACATCGCTTGGCAGGCACACATCGCAAGGGGGCAGACAGTCCCAACAGCAAGCCCCAGGGGTCCCAGGGTAACTCTTCTCACCTCCTGGGGGGGGGGTTCCAGTCCACAGCACTCCTTCCCTTTTTGGGCGCTTCTTCGCGCAGCGCTTGTGTGGTGCGAGGTCCCGACAGCTCCAGGGACCTAGGGGGGCCCCGGGGACAGAGCAGTAGGCACTACTGGGCCAGGTCAGCAGGTAGTGGGGGCATCATCAAAACAGGGCGGTAGGCTTTCACCATCCCCACTGCAGCGTGGCCATCCTCCTACACAGCAGCCTGAACTCCTGAAGCGGGGCTCCACTAGCCCTGGGGACAGTAGGGGGGTTCTGGATGGGTGCAGGGTCCAGCACACAGGCCCAAGTGGCGGTATCCCCTGGCAGCAGGTCCCCTCGCCTTCCTGTCCCAGCTCTGTCTCAGCACATGGTGGCACACCCCCCTTACTTATACCCTCCTCCCAGACAGTAACAGAGCCTTCTAGAATTCTGTGGCAAACTGGTCTAAACTGGCTCAGGGGGAGGAGTAGAGCACCCTGGGTGCCAGGCTTTCCCTCCAAATGCTGGGGTGGCTGGGTACCTAACGACTAGACTGCTAACCTCCTGCAGTCAGGTGGCACAACATATAACCTTGGCATCCATTTTAAAAATACAGCATTTCACCAGGGTACATTTTACAATGTGGGAAATTGACAAGTGCTCACACCATTGCCTGACATTATACATTAACATGGCGTCTCACACCACACATGGCCTATACAGGTTTATTACCATGGGGAAGACATCTCAAATTAGGGGGGCAAAAAGCAAAACATTTTGGGGGAAAAGGGCCAAGTCCAACAGTCTTCCTTTCAGTACTTGTGCAAGGAATCCGTCGTACGGATCTCGTCCGCATCTGTCGATCTATCAGTGGTCCATTGAGGCAGTTTGGCTCCCATGGCTCCCTCAAACATCAAGGGGGCAGGGCTTTCAACTGAAGTGGAATGGGGAGTTGATCTGAAAATATTGCTGATTTGACATCACTTCCTTCTAGCGCAGCACACTGAACTACTCTCTTTAGGGTGCCCATTAAACATGCAACAACACCACTGGCCCGAGGCCAGAGAGGGGTAATTTTCTGATGCCTAACATTCATGTTACTGAGAAAATCTTTAAACTTTCGGCTATTGAACAGTGGTCCATTGTCGGCCTTGAGAACATAGGGAACACCCCATGTTGCAAAAATGTCATTTATTGTCCCAATTACTTTGTCTTGCTTGGTTGACAACGGGTCTTCCACAAGGGGAAATCGTGAGTGCTCATCAATAACTACCATGAGATGATGTCCATTGTTAAGAGAGCTAAAGAAATCTACTGTAATTCTCTCCCACACCTGCTTTGGGAGGCCAGACATAACTAATGGATACTGCGTTGGGGGGCGCTAGAGGGCGCCAAGTAAGATGGCCGCACTTGCATGAGGCTCTTGCCGTTCGGGGACTATATCCGTCAATTGTCCTGGTTATTGCGCTTCTCTACATGCCAAATATATAAAATTTGCCGTCGGAACACATGGGGATGAAATCGTGCTGAGAAAATCGCTATTACCTGTCAGCAGTCCTGAGGAATCAGCCGATGAACCAGCGCCTGGAGTGCGCAACATGGCGGCGGGGCAGATCCGAGAGACGAGTTCGTGAAGAGCCGAGAGATCGTTGGATCCAAGACGATCCTTGACCGTACTGCTCCGGGAGACCCGACAGGGTGGAAAGTCTGGCACCTGACTGCGGCGGAGAAGCTCTTGACTCCGCTCGCTGTCGGAGCGAACACTACGGAATGAGAGACCGATATCAAGGTGGGCGATCGTTGCAGAGCTGAGCCAGGCAGTACACAAAATGGCAGAGGAGCCGATCTGGGGTACAGAGCTGTAAGCACCGAGGGCTCGCCGGGACCGCGCCGATCCTGTGGTCACACGGCCTGGAGGAGCCCGTAGGAGTGGAATGGTACCGACTGTTGGGAAGGACACACTGCCTTCGCTAATCGATGAGGCTGGTGTTCTGGTGGGACTTCTTTGAACCATGAGATATTCTGGGACACTTCCTCCTCTCCTCTGCACGCCGTCACCATGGAGCCGTGATTGGCGTGACCGTCCAGGTGCCCGGCTCATATCCTATTTGGAACTTCCCTCCCTGACGCCGGCTCCGTAGGATGACTGTTGCCTTCTGGTTAAACCTTCGCTGGATGTCTCGGTGTCGAACACTTGTGTCCTGGTTCTGTCGCACCCTCCTCTCTTGTACTTTCTCGACGTCCAGTTGAGGCGGTGACCATCCCGGACAGGTGGGGAGCAGGTCACGGCGGGGGCCGTGGAATATGAGGGCTCACGGGCTTCGCTGAGTGGTACAGTGAGGGGTACTTCGGTACTCTCTCAAGAATTCATGGAGCCTCTGTTCGGGGTCTACTTGCTCCACCCCCGCTATGCGGAACATTTTGTTCAGAGTTCGCATGAAACGTTCAACGTCTCCGTTAGCTTGGGGCCATTGTGGGGTGATGCGGCGATGCGATATGCCTCGTTGTTGGAGGAAGGTGGCAAACTCGGCCCCTTGGAACGGGGGACCATTGTCACTGCGCACTTCTTGAGGGAAGCCAAACATAGCGAAGACTTTCTACAGTACTGGTCCGACGTGGTTGAAGGCCGTCGACATGACGGGCTCTACTATGGGATACTTAGAGTATGCATCCACGATGACAAGGGTGTGTTTCCCTCCTGGGAAGCTCCCAAAATCCACACTTACTTTGGACCATGGGACAGTGCAGGCTTCTTCAGTGATGATCGGGAGAGGTTTCTCGGGCCCGCTTGTTAATTGGCACAATGAGCACCGTCAAACGTATTCCTCTACCATGTCCTCGAGTTCCGGGAACCAGACTTTCTCTCGCAACCGTGCCTTCATCTTGGTTATGCCCTGGTGTCCTCCGTGGGCTAGTTGGACGGCCCGTTGTTTGAGGCTATGCTGGATCACCAGCCGGTGTCCTCTCAGCAAAATACCACTGCTGGTGGCGCTCAGTTCATGACGGATCCTCCACATTTTTCGCGATCTTCCGGGGTCCACGAATTGGACTGGTGGAGGTAGTCCGTCTACGAACCTTGTTGCACGGCGGCTAACGTCCTGGTGTAGACTGCATCCGTGGTAGCTGCCTCTCGTATTTCATCTAGAGACATGCTCTGGGGGCATGATGCTAGGGCTACCAGGTGAGCATATTCTTCAATGTCTTCCTTCACTTCCTGTTTTTCCAACTGAACTGGGTGCCGAGAGAGTAAGTCTGCTGGGTTCTTGGACCCTGGGCGGTACACCACCTCCATCTCATACGGTTGTAGCTAGAGGGCCCAGCGTTCGATCCGCGGGGGCGGATGCGGTGCGGTTCCCTTGAAGAGGGGGACCAGTGGCTGATGGTCGGTGACCATTGTGAACGGATGGCCATGGAGGTACAGATGGAAATGACTGCAGGCCCACTTGATAGCGAGCGATTCGCGCTCGATTTGGGCATACCTGGCTTCGGTGGAAATGAGCGACTTGCTGGCAAACGACAGGGCGGCCCACTGGCTGGGCTCACGCTCCTGGGCTAGCACTGCCCCTAGTCCCACCGGGCTGGCATCAACCAGCACCTCTGTCCGCTTCACGGGATCGAAGTATGCGAGCGTGGCTTCCCCTAGGAGGGCGTCCTTTATTCCATGGAATGCTTCTTCCTCCTTCGGGCCACAGTGGCAGGTGGCGTCAGCCTTCGTGAGTGCCCGCAGCGGCTCGCTCCGGGTGGCCAGCCCTGGTATGAACCGCCCACAGTATGTGGCCATAACCAAGAAGCTCCTTACTTCCGTCGGTGTCGTCGGTGCGGGGGCATCCTTGATGGCTTGCGACTTCCTCGGGTCTACCTGTATGCCTTCCTGGTTGAACATATAGCCGAAGAACTCGAGGGAGGGCTGGAAGAATTGCCACTTGTCCTTGTGTAGGGTGGCTCCGTGCTCGCTTAGGCGTTTCAGTGTGTCGCGGAGGTGTTTGTGGTGGTCTGCGGCTGTTGCGGAGTGAATGTTGATATCATCGCTCACGTTCAATACTCCTGGCAACCCCGATAGTAGTTCCCGTATGGTGTTTTGGAAAATCTTGGCTGCCGAGGAGATCCCAAAGTTCAAACGCTTGTACCTCCTGGGCCCTAAGTGGGTGCTGAAGGTGGTGATGAACCTGCTCTCCTCTGACAGGGGTAGTTGGTGAGATCCCGCGTTCACGTCAAATTTCGAGACCCACTTGGACCCGTTGACATCCGCAATGATGCCGTCCATTGTTAGTGTTATGTGGCGTTCTCTTTTAATTGCCTTATTGGGCAGTCACATATCGATGCATAGGCGTATGGCTCCCGGCTGTTTGGGTTTTTCCGCGATGACCATCGGGGATACCCATGGCGTCGGCCCCGTTACCTTTTCAATGACCCCTTGTTCTTCTAAGGCATCTAGCTCCTTCTCGACAAGTGGTCGCAGGTGGAAAGGGACTCTTCTGTGGTGCAGGGCAACCGGGGTGACCGAATTGTCAATGTGTAGTTTGATGGGGTCACACTTGATGCACCCCAGGCCTTTGAACAGCTCGGGCAACTGCCCGAGGAGCTCTTCAACCTGATACACCCGGATTCGCCTCGCGAGGTCGATTAGCTTCAGATCTTCAGCAGTGTGGCTGCTCAGAAGGGTGTCTGCTTCCCTGTCGATGACGTGAATTGTGGCCATCACCTCAAGGTCATCTGCCTTGATGGGCACCGAGATCTTTTCCTTCAGCGGTAGGGGCGTGTCTGCCCCGTATGCGTAAATCCTCATTTTGGATGGTACCACTGGAGGGCGAGGGCGTAGGCTTCGGTATTGTTGTAGGCCCATGACGTTCATCGTCGCTCCGGTGTTGATAACTGCTTTCACTTCAGTTCCCGCGACCTGCACTATGCACGTGGGCTGTGGTCGGCGGCGTTGCTTGAGCTCTCTGGCAAAAGACACGATGTATACCTCTTCATCGTCATCCTCTGAGGAATCCTCAATGGTTGGTAGGTGCCTCGCGGGTCTTCTCTGTGCGTGTTCAGATGACGCGGTGTCTGTTACCGACAGCTGCCGGACGGCTCGCGTTGGGGGCTTTTGCCCTCTGACTTCTCGGTTCCTGTTACGCCTCCTACAGACAGATGCGAAATGGTTGGGTATTCCGCAATTGGTGTAGGTTTTCCCTTGGGCGGGACAGTCTTTAGCTGCATGTGGTTCGTGGCCACAGTATCCGCATCTTGACTTGGAGGCGTCTCCTTTTGGCCCTCTGTACATGTCTCCCCTGGGCATAGTCCTTACGGCATCGGCTCACTCTGTCTTGATGGAGACTGGCTTGGCATGGGGCTTGGTCAGGGCTTGGTCCATTTCATTAGCTCTGGCTGCGGACAGGTCGTGTGATCTGGCCAGTATCAGTATGTCTTCCAGTGTGATTCTTGGTTTCCGCAGTATGAGGCATCTCAGGGTCTTGTCGCGGCACCCCTGGATTAGCTGTCTCCTGATTTCTTTCGGCTGGTCTTCGTCTGTGCACGTGCTGGCCAGCTCTCGAAGTCAGGCGTAGAATGAGTCCATAGATTCTCCTTCCCTCTGGTGGGCTTGTCCGAGTTTGAAAACCTCGAAATCCGGGTTTAGTTGCGGGTCAAAATGGCCGTTTAATGCAGTCACCGCCGCGTTGTAGTCGTTGGCAGCCCCTGTGTTGGGCAGGTGCTTGAAGAGTTTGAAGATTTTGTTTCCGGCGTAGTGTAGTAGCAGGGATCTCTTCACCAATTCGTCTGTTTCCCTGGTCGCGACAAAGTAGTTGTCGAGGCGTTCTATCCATGTCCTCCACCGGGGAGAAGCTGACGCGGGATCTTCCAGTTCACTGAAAGGGGGTAGGACCCCTGATGCCGCGTGCTGGAAAGGGAAGCTGGCTGGTGCAGTGGCGGCTGGTGCAGCGGCGTTGTCGTTGTCCACTATGGCGCCTGGCAGTGAGTGGTCTGGAACGCTCTGAATGGATCAAAGAAGCAAAATGGCGTCTGGTGCTGCACGTGGTGCAGTGTTGCAGCGTTCTCCTCCCCTTGGGCACTCCAGTGCTTGGCTTGCAGGGTGTTGTGGTACACAGTCTGTGTAGTCCCTTTCTTTCTCTGTCTGTGTAATTGTCCCCTTTTTATTTGTTTTTTTTCTTCTTTGCAGTGGCCTATGCTTGATGACTTTCCACTGATCTTTCTCTTTTCCTATTGCTTGCTGTGGCCAATGCTTGTTGGGGCCGCAGGAGGGGCAGGGCAGCTCACATCGAGCAAGGTAGGTAGGGCTGGTGGGGCTCCCAGCAGCTCAGACGCCAGGCAAAGGATCAGAGGCAGGGCAGGCAGGCAAAATGCACGATCGGCGGTGCGCGTGAATACAGCAGACACGCGGCGGCTTTAGTGAGACGCGGTGCTGCATACAGGAGACAGACGGTCACCTACGCGGGGCGAGGTGCGCGCGAGGGTTGGGCTCCCTCCGCTCGTCGCCAGTGTTGTGTGCCAGTCACGGAGTGCACACAGGCCTTCACGGGGCAATGGGCTAGCGCGGGGGTGACAGCGCGCTAGCAGGCATGCAATCACCGCACCAGGGGCATATTCGGAAGTGACGTGCCACGAGAGGCCGCCTTCCATTTATTAATTCCCCGCAGGCCACGCCTGGCCTGCGGATGTGGTGGATCACAGGACGGCGGCCACTAGACCACCAACTATTACACTATGTAAAGCGCTCTGATGCCCGATTCGGGTGAAGCTCGCGGTACATAAAACTCTGTTAAAAATAAAATAGAATGAAAACAAATGCCAGATCAGGCAAGGGTCGTGAAGGAGGCCACTGTGAACGATGGTGTCCTGGCCACACTCCTGGTCCCATCAGCCCCGTGCTCTGCGGCATGGACACCCCGGGAGGCCCATCACAGCTCAGGCATGATGGGGTGCAGGGGGAGATGGGTTTCTTCTTCTAGCCCTCGGACGCCCTAGAAGAAACGTCACAGATTAAACCTGCTACTAGGTCTTCAAAGACGTGTGTGCGCATGCGTGTGTGTGTGGCTCACAATTATTAAATGTTCGGTTTTCAGTCAGCATGCAGTCATGATTGGGAACCACCAGAGGGCAGTGCCGTACTTGGTAAATCCTCGTTAAAGTTAACACCAGTTCTCTGTTTTGCAATAAGCAATGTTGAAGCAACCGTACAATTCAAATGGACCGTGGCGCTCAGTACAGGTCAAACACAATATTTACTGTGATCTTCCACAGCCTACAGTAAAAGAAAGAGATTGTGCTTGAAGAAGAACATCAGAGTATGTCATGTGGCCTCCCCTCAGCGGGGCATTCATTCACACACACGTCAACACGTGCAGCTCCAGCAGCAGCTGTGCAAGCTTCCCTCACACACAGACCAGGCACAGCACAGTCACCAGCTGTGCAAGCTTCCCTCACACACAGACCAGGCACAGCACAGTCACCAGCTGTGCAAGCTTCCCTCGCACACAGACCAGGCACAGCACAGTCACCAGCTGTGCAAGCTTCCCTCACACACAGACCAGGCACAGCACAGTCACCAGCTGTGCAAGCTTCCCTCACACACAGACCAGGCACAGCACAGTCACCAGCTGTGCAAGCTTCCCTCGCACACAGACCAGGCACAGCACAGTCACCAGCTGTGCAAGCTTCCCTCACACACAGACCAGGCACAGCACAGTCACCAGCTGTGCAAGCTTCCCTCACACACAGACCAGGTACAGCACAGTCACCAGCAGTGCAAGCTTCCCTCGTACACAGAACAAGTACAGCACAGTCACCAGCTGTGCAAGCTTCCTTCACACACAGAACCTACAAATTTACACCACTGGTCTGGTTGCTCCAGACTGGCTCTTGCTCCCCTGAAAAGGAGCAGCCCATCAGACCTTGCAGGTCTGATCCAGAAGCCATCTTCGATTCCTGCGTGGGTTGCATTTGCCAAGGCCTGTTGACTCCAATCCGGAAGCTGACACCGCCGACAGCGAGAGCCTTAGTGGGACAGCCCGTGTCCACCTCCTGGTCATCGTCGATACCTCCTGGTCCACGTGGCAGCGGAGACAAGCTTCACGACATCACCTGATCGCAACCCGACATCGCCTGGTTAATTCCTGGTTCCTTCGTGGTCACTGGCTAGTGACCCAGACTCTGTCCCCTCTGCTTTCAGGTATTCCACATCTTCGATCCACCCTTGGATCCAACCGGACTCTTCTCTCCTGGTCGCCTGCAGCATCTTTTCCTCCAGGCTCCATAGAACTCTACGAAGAAACCCGACGCACTTTGACACCTATGCACCCGCTTCCTGTGGGTGAGGTAACGCGAGTACTCCGGTGCTGTTGTTCAGAGATACCCAAAAAGCTCAGACTCAGGACTGGACTGATTTTGTTGATTGTGCCACTAAGGGTCGGGAAGGCTGGTTGCTGGGAAGTAAAGTTACAGACTATACAGGAGATCTGACCTCTCCCCAAGAATTGGGAAAGAAGGCAGACAAATGGGTCAGAACCAGGGTTAAGCAGAAACCCCAGAACCATGGAGGTGATCAGAAAAAGGCAGACCAGAAGGGTGGAGATCCAAAACAAAAAGACCAGAAGTCTTCTTCAGGCCCCCAAAATACTTCTAATGAGGGGGGTGGTCCCAAAATGGAAAGAAAATGAAGAAGAATGATGGGCCAAAGAAACCTTGGTGTAATTACTGTAAGTCAGTTTCTCACTGGTTTAGTGAGTGCACTAAGAAAGGTACAGCCCCTGCCACTGCAGCCCCCAAGGCACCTGCACCCCCTAGTACAGTCAGCAGTGGTAGTTCCCAACCCAAGGGTGTAGTAGGGTTAAGCCTGGGTACTGAGGTGGATTCTTGCCTAGTCAGGATTCCTACTCAGGCTGTTCTGATCTGTGATGTGGACATGGCTATGTCCACTACTGTGAGTCCCAATACTTTGGGCAAGTACAGGCAGACACCTTTGATAAATGAAAAAGTGGCTCAGGCCTACAGGGACACATGTGCCAGTGTCACTATGGTGATACCTAACTTTGTGGACCCTGGACAAATTGTACTGGGTGATAACTACCTAGTGACCAACGCTAGCAATGTCACTACTACACATAGTGTGGCAGTTGTTAATTTCTCCTGGGGAGGGGTAACTGGCCTAAAAAGAGTTGTGGTAAGTGCAGACCTCCCAGCTGAATGTCTTTTGGGCGATGATCTAGAGGACTCAGTATGGTCAGAAGTGGAGTGCAGGACTCATGCAGAGATGCTAGGTATTTCAGCACATGTCCTTGCTGTGACCAGGTCACAGGCCAAAAAGTGCCTTCCTGAACCTGAGCTGGATCTTGAAACCATAGACCAGCCCCAACCCAAGAGGAAGAGCAAGAGGGTTAAGGCAGTGCCTTCCCCACTTGCCCCAGGTTGAGGAACAGCCCTCTCAGGAGGATGATTCTGTGAACCAAGAGGAGACTGTCCTGGAAGAGCTTGAACCTGATCAGGTTGAGTTTCTGGGGACAGGGGGACCTTCAAGGGCTGATCTGAGGCAGGCACAATTAGACTGTTCCTCTCTTGAACCCCTCAGACAGCAGGCTGCTGCTGAGGCTGCTGGGAATGCTCAAGGTACCCATAAAGTATATTGGGATGATGGGCACCTTTATTCAGAGGCTAGAGACCCCAAGCCTGGTGCTACCAGGAGGTTGGTTATACCTCTGCAATTTAGGGGCTTCCTTCTAACCTTGGCCCATGATATTCCTCTAGCAGGACACTTAGGCCAGAACAAGACTTGGGACAGGCTTGTCCCTCACTTTCACTGGCCTCACATGTCAGAAGATGCCAAGGAGTTTTGTCGCTCCTGTGAAACCTGCCAAGCCAGTGGCAAGTCAGGTGGCACCACAAAGGCCCCCGTTATACCATTACCTGTGGTGGGGGTACCCTTTGAGAGAGTTGGGGTAGACATTGTTGGACCAATGGATCCCCAAACAGCATCTGGGCACAGATTTATACTGGTGGTAGTGGATCATGCCACCAGGTATCCAGAAGCTATTCCCCTGAGGACCACAACAGCTCCTATTGTGGCAAGGGCCCTACCTGGAGTTTTCTCCAGAGTGGGCTTTCCAGGTATTTTTAGACAGAGGTACCAACTTCATGTCTGGATATTTAAAAGCAATGTGGAAAGAGTGTGGTGTTAACTACAAGTTCACTACACCCTACCATCCACAGTGCAATGAGCTTGTTGAACGGTTCAACAAGACCCTAAAAGGGATGATAAAAGGGTTACCTGAAAAGCTTAGGCGAAGATGGGACATCCTTTTACCCTGCCTTCTGTTTGCTTACAGAGAGGTCCCACAAACGGGGGTTGGCTACAGTCCTTTTGAACTTTTGTTTGGGCACCCTGTAAGGGGACCCCTGTGTCTTGTGAAGGAAGGATGGGAGTTACCTCTCAAAAAGCCTAAACTTGACATAGTGGACTATGTACTTGGTCTCTGCTCCAGGGTGGCTGAATACATAGAGAAGGCTTCCAAAAACCTTGAGGCCAGCCAAGGACTACAGAAAGCTTGGCATGACCAAAAGGCTGTGCTGACTAAGTACCAGCCAGGACAGAAGGTGTGGGTGTTGGAGCCAGTGGCCCCAGCAGCCCTCCAAGACAAATGGTCTGGACCCCACACCATACTTGAGAACAAGCATTTACAATGCAATGGTTTCGCCTTTGGAAAAGTTTGAGCTATTAGAATGTAAATGACAAAATTTTTATTTATGTGTTGGTTTTGAAAATAGATAAATAAATGGCATTGTCATTTACAATGCCAATAGCTTAATCTCTTGCATATACGAGACCTATTGCATTTGCACCCACACAGAGCAACACACAGAGCCACATGCACCCACACAGACAGAACCACACACACACACAGACGGACGCAGACAGAAAAGCAAACACAGAAAGGGCACACCACACAGACTCTCACTAGCAGGCAGGCACGGGCAACAGAAAAGTACAGGGAAAGAGACAGATGGATACACGAACAACCAGCGCCAGAACCCACCGTGCCGGAAATGGAAGGTCCACTCTCCCCCCTGACCAAGAACGGACTGTGTGGGTCACACTTCACTGGAGACCTCTTTGCCAATATGTGACTGGGTTCGCCCCACCTCTACTAACCATTCAGAGGCATGTGGCGTACGGTGGGTGGGGATGGAGGGGGGAGTCAGGGGGGGGGAGTCAGGGAAGGGTGGCAGTCATGCTTAAAATAATGATTAGCAACACAAGTCAAGTCAAGTAAGTAAGTGTATAGATTACTAAAACTATACACGTACACACCTTCTAACACTGCCTTTCAAGCTGGATCATTAATCAAGTGATTTAATTCCTTCACAGCACTTCAAAAATAGATGCATAAAGACGAGGTCCGAGGCAGATCACTGTCGGAGTCAACAAAGTCGCACTTACTTTTGTACCGGAGGCATAAGAATGTAAACACGGGGCATCTTAAACGTACAAAATGCAAAGAGAAACAGATAAAGAGAATAAGCCAAGTTAGAGCTATTGGCATTGTAAATTACAATTTTTTTATTTATGTGTTCGTTTTGAAAACAGATAAATAAATGGCATTGTCATTTACAATGCCAATAGCTTAAACTCTCGCAAATGCCACACACCCACACCCACAGAGAGCCCCCCCACACACCCACAGAGAGCCCCCCCACACACACCCACACAGAGCCCTCACACACTGCGAGCCCCTCCACACACCCACACAGAGCCCTCTACACACCCACACACCCACACAGAGCCCTCCACACACCCACACAGAGCCCTCCACACACTGCGAGCCCCCCTGTGCAAGTTATACACTGTTGTTAGAGATGAACCGACCGCATAGGTAACCAACAGGTGTAAAAGGACTTCAAAGGTGACAGACTGGGGAGAGAGATGATGATGTAGGAGTGAGAGAGAGAGGGATTGTGCAGATAAAAGAGGAGTGTGAAAAGGGTTGTACACAGCTCGAAGTCTGAGAGGGAGTGTGTAGATAATGGGTAGGTTTGAATGGGAGAAGCTCTTTGTGTAACATCAGGTGTACAAGGGATTGTACAGGCAACAAACAAGTGTGAAAGGGGCTGCAAACATGGTGAGGGGTGCATGGGAGAATGAAAGTCACATATGGCGAAGAAACGTGTACCCCCCCCCCCCCCCTTTGTGGTGCTCTAGGCTCTTGGAGAAGAGGGAGAGTTTGAATTTCATCCTCGGTTGTACAACCATCCAATAGCGTGGGGTCAGATCTGCAGATTGGTGACGCGTCCCAGCACTTGTGAGGCAGCAGTTACACGCATGTAGGTTTGTGTGCATGGATATAGCCACAAACAGGCGAGCACTGCACACACAAAGAAGTGAACACTGAACACGGATGTAAATGTGTCGCCTCGTATCTCCACGGCATAAACCCCTGTGGGCAGCACAGGGAAGCAGAGAGCACAGCGGCTTTGGGAAAAGCATATACGGGACTGTGGTCTGTTTGTGGTGTGTACATGTAGCGTGACTAGCGTCTGCCCAAAAGGATGTGGCTGAAAGATCCGTACACGGGTACTGCGCGGGGGGAGGGGGGGGGGGCTTACCTATGAATGCCATGTAGAAGTGCCCCCAGCCTGCCCTCCACAGCCCCCGGCTCACCTTTGGACACCAGGTACATGCGCCCCCAGCCCCCCGGCTCACCTATAGACACCAGCTTGATGTGCTCCCGGTCCAGGAACTCGAGCGCCACGGACACGTTCTCGAGCTTCATCTGCCGGAAGTTGGGCCGCTGGTGGTACTTGCGGTACATCTTCTTCTGGCTCAGCACCTCGAGCAGCGCGATGAGCTTCAGGCCGTCGGCCAGGTCGCGCTGCAGGTCCCCGATGTGGGGTCGGGAAGGGCGCTGGAAAAACATGAAGCACACGGACAGGGGGGGGGCGGGAACGGACAGCGGGAGGGGGGTCGGGAAGGCTTCCTCGTTGGCGGTCGGCTGCCGAATGGCCAAAACAAACCTGGACGCCCCAAAAAAATAAGCCCCGCCCACGGCCGCGATGACGATGCGAAAAGGGTGGAGACGGAAAGAATCGTCGGGAACGCCCACCAATCGCCTTGGGAACTGACGGACAGTTCTCTCTTCCAATGGCTAGCCTCCATTTATGGAGCTAGCCAATGGAAGAGAGAGGCTGAACTAAAGCACACAGTGTAACTCAAAAGATTTCGACCTGCGCCGAAAAGCTGCGCGGCGCAGCTTTTCGCCAGGTCGAAACCTAAAAAGGGAGAGGTCACCTACTTGGTGGACCTTGGCACCCCTAGGAGCCCCCACAGGGTGCTCCATGTCAACAGATTGAAGGCATATGTGTACAGGGCAGACGTGGGCTTGCTCATGGCTACAGATGGGGACCAGGAGGAAGAGAGTGACCCTCTCCCAGACCTATTATCCCAAAACCCTGATGATGGTTCAGTTGATGGAGTGGCCTTGGCAGGCAGCCTCACTGACCAGCAGCAATGGGACTGCAGACAAGTTCTACAGGCCCATAGACATATGTTTTCATTAACACCTAGTCAGACTAACTGGTGCACTCATGAAGTGGACACTGGTGACAGTCTGCATGTGAAGAGTAAAATCTACAGGCAACCTGACCATGTCAGGGACTGTATAAAGACTGAGGTGCAGAAAATGCTTGAACTTGGAGTAATTGAGCCATCAGAGAGCCCCAGGGCCAGCCCAGTAGTCCTTGTACCAAAACCTCACACCCAAGATGGTAAGAGAGAGATGAGGTTCTGTGTGGACTATAGAGGTCTCAATGCTGTCACTAGGACAAATGCTTACCCCATTCCAAGAGCAGATGAGCTCATAGATAGATTGGCTTCTGCCCAATTTCTGAGCACATTTGATTTGACAGCTGGTTATTGGCAAATCAGGTTAGCTGAGGAGTCCAAGGCAAAAACAGCATTCTCAACCCCTGGAGGTCATTATCAATTTGTGGTAATGCCCTTTGGCTTGAAGAATGCACCTGCCACTTTCCAAAGGTTGGTGAACCAAGTCCTTTCTGGGTTGTATGACTTTTGTGCAGCTTATCTTGATGATATTGATGTCTTCAGCTCCACCTGGGAGGATCACCTGATCCACCTGAAGAAGGTTTTAGAGGCCCTGCAAAAGGCAGGCCTCACTATCAAGGCCACAAAGTGCCAGATAGGGCAGAGTAAGGTTGTGTACCTGGGCCACCTTGTAGGTGGGGGTCAGGTTCAACCACTGGAGAGTAAGATCCAGACCATACAGGACTGGGCTCCTCCAACCACCCAGACACAGGTCAGAGCTTTCTTGGGCCTGTCTGGGTACTACAGAAAATTGTTCAAGAATTATGGGTCCATTGTGACACCACTCAATGACTTGACTTCCAAGAAGATGCCAAAAAAGGTTCAGTGGACAGTTAGCTGTCAAAAGGCATTTGATGACCTGAAGAAGGCCATGTGCTCTGCACCTATCTTAAAGAGTCCTGACTACTCCAAAGAGTTCATTGTCCAAACAGATGCTTCTGAGTTGGGGGTGGGAGCTGTGCTTTTACAACTTAATGTAGATGGTCAAACCAGCCCATTGCTTTTATTAGCAGAAGGCTGACCCCTCTAGAGGGAAACGTTGGTCAGCTATTGAGAGGGAGGCCTTTGCTGTGGTTTGGGCCCTGAAGAAGTTGAGATCATACTTGTTTGGCACTCACTTCAAGATTAAGACAGACCATAAGCCCCTCTTGTGGCTAAATCAGATGAAGGGTGAAAATCCCAAACTACTCAGGTGGTCCATTTCCCTACAGGGGATGGACTTTACAGTGGAGCACAGACCAGGGACTGACCATGGCAATGCAGATGGTCTCTCCAGGTATTTCCACTTAGAACATGAAGACTTATCTGGTCAAGGTTAAGTTTAATGTCCCTGCATTTGGGGGGGTGGGGGGTTATGTAGGAGAGTAGGGTCTGCTTTCCTATGGTCACCCCACTTTTTGCTTTTTGCTTCACTGGTTTTCGACTTAATGTGGCTGTGGGCCTGCTAATCAGACCCACAGCCCTGCTATTTTCTCTCTAAATTCACAACCATGTACTTTAGGTACATCACCAATTGGGATTGAGTCACCTTATGAGCCCCTGTACAGTGTACTATAGGTACCCAGGGCATCGGTGCATCCAAGGCCTACCAGGGGCTGCAGCATATCTTTTGCCACCCCTGGCTGGCCATCCAAACTGACACAACTGGCTGATCACTCAGCTGGGGCAAGGTTGTGTATTCACCCCTTGCTTAGATGTAGTATACCTATATCTAACCTTATATCTAGACACATATGCACCTATAAGTCACTCCTATGGCAGGCCTTAACAATCCTGGAGGCAGAGTGCTTGGTTTTATGTGAGATGGTACTCTAGCATGAGCTGAGCCTGTCTGCAGCTTTCGGAACCATGTCCTTATAGCTGTTCCAGGGTATTGCCATACCATATACTCTTAAGTGCATTATAATCCTCGCGGTTAGATGCTATCTTTGGTTTGGCTTTATTGAAACATGTCGTGTAAGGTGTCATACGCTTCGGAATACTACCCCCTCGCCAATTCTGGCGACGGGGGTAGTATTCCACCCTTCCAGAGAGAGAAGACATGTTGCTAACAGTAAACGCGGTTAAAACTAACCAGAGCCTCAGCATCACAAAATGGATGCTGCTGCCACAGACACAAGTCTGGCCTCCTGCTGCTGACCGAAACTCCAGCAGGGGAGGCCTGGAAAAAAGGTTTCCTGTCCCAGGGAGGTGCTAACACCGGTGAACAACCGTTACAACGAAACTATTACAACGCACTACCATTACAACGCGGTCATTACAACGCAAACCATTACAACGCATTGCGCTGGGGGGCGCTCTAGGATAGGGAATAAGTTTAATTTTCTATCCAACACCTTCCCTAGTGTCCACGGGGACTGGAGTTGGAATAGAAAATTATACTTACCAGTATCCAGCACCTCTAAGCGCTATGCGTTGTAAAGGTTTGCGATGTAAAAACCGCGTTGTAAAGGCAGGCGTTGTAATAGCCTGCGTTGTAACGTCATACATCCGCTAACACCCCCCTAGACAGGAGATAGTGGATTGGGGCAGGGAGGGCTGAGTGAAACTAGACACTGCCTGGGGCACACAAGGTGTCCCATGCATAGCCCAGTTCAAACCGGTGCTGGGGCACTCCAGCCCCAGCTCTGGCGTGAAACTGGACAAAGGGAGAGGGGTGTAACCACCCCCTTCCTGGGTCCCACCCATAGGAGGGACCTAGCAGGTAATCCAGCCCCTTGATTTGGAATAAAGGTAGGAGCTGTGTCCATAGACTTTAGATAATCCTGACTGAAACTTTGAAACGAAACTCTGGACCCTTCGACATCCTACTCGACGTAGAAGACTGAAGAATCTCCCTTGTGGTCAAGGAGTGACCACCCTGCACAAGCAGGCACCATCAGCGCTCAAAGGTTTTCTTTGTTGTTGCTCCCGCCGGAGCGCGGACGACAGAGATCGACAAGAACCAGACTCCCAGACTTCCAACAGGCCGATCCACAGCCACAGCAAAGCTGAGACCCGTGGAGGGGACGTGAGACGTGGGACCGGCCATCTTGGAAAGCAAGGGAAGTGCTTCCTGTACAGCTCCCGAGGTACCCTTTGAAACTGTGCATTGGGGGTTGAGAAGCCCCAGCCCTGAACAGCTTTTGTACCGAAGATCACCTCTCCACACTCACCGAGTGCTGTGTGGGGCCCTTTTGCATTTTCTTGCTCAACGCATTGTCCAGTCACTTGCCCATTGGCTAGTGGCCTCTGTGACGACAAACCTACAAATTTACACCGCTGATCTGGTTGCTCCAGACTGGCCCTTGCTCCCCTGAAAAGGAGCAGCCCATCAGGCCTTGCTGGTCTGATCCAGAAGCCATCTTCGATGCCTGCGTGGGTTGCATTTGCCAAGGCCTGTTGACTCCAATCCGGAAGCCGACACCGCCGACAGCGAGAGCCTTCGTGGGACAGCCCGTGTCCACCTCCTGGTCATCATTGATACCTCCTGGTCCACGTGGCAGCGGAGACAAGCTTCACGACATCACCTGATCGCAACCCGACATCACCTGGTTCCTTCCTGGTTCCTTCGTGGTCACTGGCTAGTGACCCAGACTCTGTCCCCTCTGCTTTCAGGTACTCTACATCTTCGATCCACCCTTGGATCCAACCGGACTCTTCTCTCCTGGTCGCCTGCAGCATCTTTTCCTCCAGGCTCCATAGAACTCCACGAAGAAACCCGACGCACTTTGACACCTATGCACCCGCTTCCTGTGGGTGAGGTAACGCGAGTACTCCGGTGCTCCTGTAGTGGTTTACACCTCTAGTGTCCTAGTTTCAAGTGGTTTAGTTCTAGTTCAGTCGGAAGACTTCTAAATCTGCAACTTTCTAAGTTTTACGCACCATTGACTTCTATTGGTGCACGCGTGTGCATTTAGACACTGCACCCGCATCATGTGTGCCTCCCCCGTCCTAACTTCTGTTAGTCCAGCGTAGCCCCAGCGATTCCCAAGGCCCTAGGCCTTACCATTGTTCGTGATGTGGTTCTTATACCACTATTTTAGTATATGGTTTTAGGGGCCACCAGGGCCTATCCATATTTGTGCAACTTTTGTATGTTTTATGAAGTTCTTTGTTTAACGCTCGAGCCTCTGCCCTCATAAAGAGTACAGAGGATTATTCTAGTAATAAATACATATATTTTATAATATATAACTTGTGTGGTGTCCTTTCATTTGGTATTAAAATGATTGCATATGGTAAAACAGCTGGCTTCACATGCCCTCTTGAGTTTAGCCTAAGACTGCTTTTGTCCATGCTACCCCTAGGATAGCTGGTCTAAAAGGTTGACTTACAACCAATCACCATAAGGGTCGTTTGGACTGGTGCAAGGTGCTCACTAGAATAGTGAACATCATATACCAGGCCAACTTCTCACATCAGGTACAGCAGTCACCAGCTGTGCAAGCTTCCTTCACACACAGACCAGGTACAGCACAGTCACCAGCTGTGCAAGCTTCCCTTGCACACAGACCAGGTACAGCACAGTCACCAGCTGTGCAAGCTTCCTTCATACACAGACCAGGTACAGCACAGTCACCAGCTGTGCAAGCTTCCTTCACACACTGACCAGGAACAGCACAGTCACCAGCTGTGCAAGCTTCCCTCTCACACAGACCAGGTACAGCACAGTCACCAGCTGTGCAAGCTTCCTTCGCACACAGACCAGGTACAGCACAGTCACCAGCTGTGCAAGCTTCCTTCGCACACAGACCAGGTACAGCACAGTCACCAGCCAGGCAAGGTTCCTTCACACACAGACCGGGTACAGCACAGTCACCAGCTGTGCAAACTTCCTTCGCACACAAACCAGGCACAGCACAGTCACCAGCTGTGCAAGCTTCCCTCGCACACAGACCAGGTACAGCACAGTCACCAGCCAGGCAAGCTGCCTTCACACACAGACCAGGTACAGCACTGTCACCAGCTCTGCAAGCTTCCTTCACACACAGACCAGGTACAGCACAGTCACCAGCTGTGCAAGCTTCCCTCGCACACAGACCACGTACAGCACAGTCACCAGCCAGGCAAGGTTCCTTAACACACAGACCAGGTACAGCACAGTCACCAGCTCTGCAAGCTTCCCTCGTATACAGGCCAGGTACAGCACAGTCACCAGCTGTGCAAGCTTCCTTCACACACAGACCAGGTATAGCACAGTCACCAGCTGTGCAAGCTTCCTTCACACACTGACCAGGTACAGCACAGTCACCAGCTGTGCAAGCTTCACTCGCACACAGACCAGGTACAGCAGTCACCAGCTGTGCAAGCTTTCCTTCGCACACAGACCAGGTACAGCACAGTCACCAGCTGTGCAAGCTTCCTTCGCACACAGACCAGGTACAGCACAGTCACCAGCCAGGCAAGGTTCCTTCACACACAGACCAGGTACAGCACTGTCACCAGCTCTGCAAGCTTCCTTCACACACAGACCAGGTACAGCACAGTCACCAGCTGTGCAAGCTTCCTTCACACACAGACCAGGTACAGCACAGTCACCAGCTGTGCAAGCTTCCCTCGCACACAGACCAGGTACAGCACAGTCACCAGCTGTGCAAGCTTCCTTCGCACACAGACCAGGTACAGCACAGTCACCAGCTGTGCAAGCTTCCCTCGCACACAGACCAGGTACAGCACAGTCAGCAGCCAGGTAAGCTTCCTTCACACACAGACAAGGTACAGCACTGTCACCAGCTCTGCAAGCTTCCTTCACACACAGACCAGGTACAGCACTGTCACCAGCTGCGCAAGCTTCCCTCGCACACAGACCAGGTACAGCACAGTCACCAGCCAGGCAAGCTTCCTTCACACACAGAACAGGTACAGGACAGTCACCAGCTGTGCAAGCTTCCCTCGCACACAGACCAGGTACAGCACAGTCACCAGCTCTGCAAGCTTTCCTCGCACACAGACCAGGTACAGCACAGTCACCAGCCAGGCAAGGTTCCTTAACACACAGACCAGGTACAGCACAGTCACCAGCTCTGCAAGCTTCCCTCGCACACAGACCAGGTACAGCACAGTCACCAGCTGTGCAAGCTTCCTTCACACACAGACCAGGTACAGCACAGTCACCAGCTGTGCAAGCTTCATTCACACACTGACCAGGTACAGCACAGTCACCAGCTGTGCAAGCTTCCCTCGCACACAGACCAGGTACAGCACAGTCACCAGCTGTGCAAGCTTCCTTCGCACACAGACCAGGTACAGCACAGTCACCAACCAGGCAAGCTTCCTTCACACACATACCAGGTACAGCACTGTCACCAGCTCTGCAAGCTTCCTTCACACACAGACCAGGTACAGCACTGTCACCAGCTGTGCATGCTTCCTTCACACACAGAACAGGTACAGGACAGTCACCAGCTGTGCAAGCTTCCCTCGCACACATACCAAGTACAGCACAGTCACCAGCTCTGCAAGCTTCCCTCACACACAGACCAGGTTCAGCACAGTCACCAGCTGTGCAAGCTTCCTTCACACACAGACCAGGTACAGCACAGTCACCAGCTTTGCAAGCTTCCCTCGCACACAGACCAGGTACAGCACAGTCACCAGCTTTGCAAGCTTCCCTCGCACACAGAACAGGTACAGGACAGTCACCAGCTGTGCAAG
>NC_136073.1:11016702-11114596 GCF_964261635.1 Lissotriton helveticus | reverse complement strand
TCTATGTGTTTCTGAGTGTATTTCTGTGTGTTTCTGTGTGTGTTTCTGTGTGTCGGTGTGTTTCTGTGTGTGTCTGTGTGTTTCTGTGTGTGTGTCTGTGTGTGTTTCTGTGTGTGGGTCTGAGTGTGCCTGTGTGTTTCTGCGTGTGTTTCTGAGTGTGTTTCTGTATGTTTCTGTGTGTGTCGGTGTGTTTCTGTGTGTGTCTGTGTGTGTTTCTGAGTGTGTTTCTGTGTGTGTTTCTGTGTGTTTCTGTGTGTGTCTGTGTGTGTCTGTCTGTTTCTGAGTGTTTCTGTGTGTGTCGGTGTGTTTCTGTGTGTGTTTCTGTGTGTTTCTGTCTGTTTCTGAGAGTGTTTCTGTGTGTGTCTGTGTGTTTCTGAGTGTGTTTCTGTGTGTGTATTTCTGTGTGTGTTTCTGAGTGTGTTTCTGTGTGTGTTTGTGTCTGTCGGTGTGTTACTGTGTGTGTTTCTGTGTGTGTGTCTGTGTGTTTCTGTGCGTGGGTCTGAGTGTGTCTGTGTGTTTCTGTGTGTTTCTGTGTGTGTTTCTGTGTGTGTTTGTGTCTGTCGGTGTGTTACTGTGTGTGTCTGTGTGTGTTTCTGTGTGTGTCTGTGTGTTTCTGTGTGTGGGTCTGAGTGTGTCTGTGTGTTTCTGTGTGTTTCTGTGTGTTTTTCTGTGTTTCTGTGTGTGTTTCTGTGTGTGTCTGTGTGTGTCTGTGTGTGTTTCTTTGTGTGTTTCTGTGTGTTTCTGTGTGTTTTTCTGTGTTTCTGTGTGTTTCTGTGTGTGTCTGTGTGGGTTTCTGTGTGTTTCTGAGTGTTTCTGTGTGTTTCTGAGTGTGTTTCTGAGTGTGTTTCTGTGTGTGCCTGTGTGTGTTTCTGTGTGTTTTTCTGTGTTTCTGTGTGTGTTTCTGTGTGTGTCTGTGTGTGCCTGTGTGTGTTTCTGTGTGTTTTTCTGTGTTTCTGTGTGTGTTTCTGTGTGTGTTTCTGTGTGTGTTTCTGTGTGTGTTTCTGTGTGTGTTTCTGTGTGTGTCTGTGTGTGTGTCTGTGTGGGTTTCTGAGTGTTTCTGAGTGTGTTTCTGAGTGTGTTTCTGTGTGTGCCTGTGTGTGTTTCTGTGTTTTTCTGTGTTTCTGTGTGTGTTTCTGTGTGTGTTTCTGAGTGTGTTTCTGAGTGTGTTTCTGTGTGTGCCTGTGTGTGTTTCTGTGTTTTTCTGTGTTTCTGTGTGTGTTTCTGTGTGTGTTTCTGAGTGTGTTTCTGAGTGTGTTTCTGTGTGTGCCTGTGTGTGTTTCTGTGTGTTTTTCTGTGTTTCTGTGTGTGTTTCTGTGCCTGGGTCTGAGTGGGTCTGTGTGTGTTTCTGTGTGTGTGTCTGTGTGTTTGGGTGTGTGTGTCTCTGTGTGTCTCTGTGTGTTTCTGAGTGTGTTTCTGTGTGTGCCTGTGTGTGTTTCTGTGTTTTTCTGTGTTTCTGTGTGTGTTTCTGTGTGTGTTTCTGAGTGTGTTTCTGAGTGTGTTTCTGTGTGTGCCTGTGTGTGTTTCTGTGTTTTTCTGTGTTTCTGTGTGTGTTTCTGTGTGTGTTTCTGAGTGTGTTTCTGAGTGTGTTTCTGTGTGTGCCTGTGTGTGTTTCTGTGTGTTTTTCTGTGTTTCTGTGTGTGTTTCTGTGCCTGGGTCTGAGTGGGTCTGTGTGTGTTTCTGTGTGTGTGTCTGTGTGTTTGGGTGTGTGTGTCTCTGTGTGTCTCTGTGTGTTTCTGTGTGTGTTTCTGTGCCTGGGTCTGTGTGTTTCTGTGTGTGTTTCTGTGTGCATGCGTGTATCCCGCGCAGGGCGGCGCCCGGTCCCTTTCTGTGAATGGAGCTGGAGTGCACTCCCCCCGGGGGCCGCTTTGCATCCGCCCTCTGGAGCCAGACATGACGCGCTGGTGTCCCTCCCTCCCTCCCTCCCTCCCGAGGGACCCTCGCCTGCTTCTCATTACCGCCTGGCGCTGCGCCTTCCGTGCGGAAACTTTCCCTTGACGTGTGCGGTCGCCCAGGCCCGCCCCCGCCCCACAGACCACCCCGGCCTCCGCTCCAGCAGGATCTGATTAAAGCCCCATAAACAGGCGCGGATTAATGCGTCTCCTCTGCAGACGGCCGTGGACCCGTGGGGGGCCCTCCCCGCGCCTGGTGTGTAACCCCATCTGCTCTCAGGCTGCCATGCACCGAGGGGCCTCCCGGGGGCTGCGCATGCGCACCCGGCCCGCCGCCCTTGGGGCGTCTGCACACCTATCAGGATACCCGGGGCTGGGGGGGGGCGCACCCTCCACGTGCGTCAGACCCCTTATCAGGCTATGCGCATAAGTGTGCCAATCAATGAGCTTTCCGCCCCTGGGTGTGCCAGTCTATGCGCATAAGTGTGCCAATCAATGAGCTTTCCGCCCCTGGGTGTGCCAGTCTATGCGCATAAGTGTGCCAATCAATGAGCTTTCCGCCCCTGGGTGTGCCAGTCTATGCGCATAAGTGTGCCAATCAATGAGCTTTCCGCCCCTGGGTGTGCCAGTCTATGCGCATAAGTGTGCCAATCAATGAGCTTTCCGCCCCTTGGTGTGCCAGTCTATGCGCTTTACTGTGCCAATCAATGAGCTTTCGGCCCCTTGGTGTGCCAGTCTATGCGCTTTACTGTGCCAATCAATGAGCTTTCCGCCCCTGGGTGTGCCAGTCTATGCGCTTTACTGTGCCAATCAATGAGCTTTCGGCCCCTTGGTGTGCCAGTCTATGCGCTTTACTGTGCCAATCAATGAGCTTTCCGCCCCTGGGTGTGCCAGTCTATGCGCTTTACTGTGCCAATCAATGAGCTTTCGGCCCCTTGGTGTGCCAGTCTATGCGCTTTACTGTGCCAATCAATGAGCTTTCCGCCCCTGGGTGTGCCAGTCTATGCGCTTTACTGTGCCAATCAATGAGCTTTCCGCCCCTTGGTGTGCCAGTCTATGCGCTTTACTGTGCCAATCAATGAGCTTTCCGCCCCTGGGTGTGCCAGTCTATGCGCTTTACTGTGCCAATCAATGAGCTTTCGGCCCCTTGGTGTGCCAGTCTATGCGCTTTACTGTGCCAATCAATGAGCTTTCCGCCCCTTGGTGTGCCAGTCTATGCGCTTTACTGTGCCAATCAATGAGCTTTCCGCCCCTGGGTGTGCCAGTCTATGCGCTTTACTGTGCCAATCAATGAGCTTTCGGCCCCTTGGTGTGCCAGTCTATGCGCTTTACTGTGCCAATCAATGAGCTTTCCGCCCCTGGGTGTGCCAGTCTATGCGCTTTACTGTGCCAATCAATGAGCTTTCGGCCCCTTGGTGTGCCAGTCTATGCGCTTTACTGTGCCAATCAATGAGCTTTCAGCCCCTTGGTGTGTCTGGCTATACGCATAAGTGTGCCAATCAATGAGCTTTCCGCCCCTGGGTGTGCCAGTCTATGCGCTTTACTGTGCCAATCAATGAGCTTTCCGCCCCTTGGTGTGCCAGTCTATGCGCTTTACTGTGCCAATCAATGAGCTTTCCGCCCCTGGGTGTGCCAGTCTATGCGCTTTACTGTGCCAATCAATGAGCTTTCCGCCCCTTGGTGTGCCAGTCTATGCGCTTTACTGTGCCAATCAATGAGCTTTCGGCCCCTTGGTGTGCCAGTCTATGCGCTTTACTGTGCCAATCAATGAGCTTTCCGCCCCTGGGTGTGCCAGTCTATGCGCTTTACTGTGCCAATCAATGAGCTTTCCGCCCCTTGGTGTGCCAGTCTATGCGCTTTACTGTGCCAATCAATGAGCTTTCCGCCCCTGGGTGTGTCTGGCTATGCGCATAAGTGTGCCAATCAATGAGCTTTCCGCCCCTGGGTGTGCCAGTCTATGCGCTTTACTGTGCCAATCAATGAGCTTTCCGCCCCTTGGTGTGCCAGTCTATGCGCTTTACTGTGCCAATCAATGAGCTTTCCGCCCCTGGGTGTGTCTGGCTATGCGCATAAGTGTGCCAATCAATGAGCTTTCCGCCCCTGGGTGTGTCTGGCTATGCGCATAAGTGTGCCAATCAATGAGCTTTCGGCCCCTTGGGTGTGCCAGTCTATGCGCTTTACTGTGCCAATCAATGAGCTTTCCGCCCCTGGGTGTGCCAGTCTATGCGCTTTACTGTGCCAATCAATGAGCTTTCCGCCCTGGGTGTGCCAGTCTATGCGCTTTACTGTGCCAATCAATGAGCTTTCCGCCCCTTGGTGTGCCAGTCTATGCGCTTTACTGTGCCAATCAATGAGCTTTCAGCCCCTTGGTGTGCCAGGCTAGGCGATAAGTGTGCCAATCTGTAGCAGAAAAGAAATGTCTGATATATATGTGTGAGAGTCCTGCAGGCACATTGTTTAAAAGTGTTTGACATATAGCACAAGCCCCCCCAAAAAACTATTGAAAATATGGTGAAAATATCCCCTCCCAGGGAGGAAACACAGTTTCATACCGGGATCAGGTCCCGTGAGAGGTCTGGCCTCAGCACACCTGAAAATGACCTTGTTTACCTTTGACTAGTGGGGGGGGGGGGGGTGCGAGGGGGGCTACCCTAAATGAGTGTTTCCCAGGTTCAACGACCTCTGCTGTGATGAGGCCAAGGGAGACCCAGCGCCCAAGCAGCCACGCCCAGCTCAGAGGCCTGCACCCAACTTTTCAACTGGACGCGCACTTATAGGTGGGTGTGACACCCCGATCACCCCCCCTCCTGCCCCCCTCAAAGTTACAACCCCACTACTAGGTGTGAGAAGTTGGCCTGGTATATGCTGTCCACTAGTTATAGTGGGCACCTTCTACCAGTCCAAACAGCCCTTATTGATGAATTGGTTAAAGACAACCTTTATTGAAAGCTATCCAAGCAGTAGCTGTGGAGAGCAGCCTTCAGGCTAAGTCTTGTTAAGCAGCTTGGTTTACCAGATTATCACCTCCTGAATGACCAAATGAAAGGAGAACCACACAAGATATATATATAAAATATATGTATTTATTACTAAATACTCTCTACTAACCTCTTTATGAGATTAGAGAACAAAGCACACAATGTTAAATCACTAGAACAACAGTAAACAGCACAATACACAGTGGGCTCCAGGAGGGGACCAAACCATATACTAAGAAAGTGGTATAACAACCACGACTTGACTAGACACAGTGCCTAGAGCACGTAGAATCCCTGGGACCCCAAGGAACCACCCAAGGTAGTGACACAGGAGACCCACGGGGACACACGGGGGACGCGGGCAGTGTGAGAACACAGACGCGAGCTCCGTACAAGTCTATGGGAAAGTCGCGGTTGAGATTTTAAAGTTTAAGGACACTTAGGAGAGGACTTTGAGCAAACCCTTTCAAACATAGAAGGTTCTAAGGCGAGCACCCATGTGAGCACCGGAGTACTCGTGTTAAATAACCCAGGGAAGCCGGTGTATAGGTGTCAAATAGTGGTGGGAATCTTTGTCGTTTTCAATGGAGTGATGCTGCAAAGTGCTGCTGCCATGAAGAGGAAAAGTGTCCGGTGTGATCCAAACCTGGATCAAAGCTGAAAAGAACCTGAAACCAGAGGGGACAGAGTCTGGGTCACGTGCCAGTGACCAGGGGCACGGTAGACGAATGCCCACTGATGTCGGGTGCTTCAGGTGAGAAGAGGTGAAGCTTGACTCTGCAGTCACGGGCACCAGGAGAATTCGAGGATGACCAAAGTCCGCAGGAGCGCTGTCCCACAAAGGATGTCGAGTGCTGGGGGTGGGGGGGGTGGGTGGGGGCAGTGTCCGGATTGAACACCAACGAGCCTTGGCAACTGCAACCCACACGGTCAGAGAAAAGATGCTAAGGTGAGGACCAGCAAGTTCCTGGGGACTCCTCAAGTGATGGAGAGTCAGGGCACGTCTGGAGCAACCAGGTAAGCCCACTGAAAGTTAAAGTACCCTTCACAGGGACCCACAGGCCAATGGACCAGGGATCGCAAAGGGACCTCGAGAGAAATCACAAAATACCAGCCCACGGAACACTCGTGGAGTGTATGCCAGTAATCTTCTGTGGAAACACTGCTCGGGGTCTGGACTACAAGTAGCCCAAAGTACAGCTATAGGGGTCACCGGAAAGCAGATGCTTCTCCAAATGGACACAGTGCCCAGGGATTCGGGTTGCACAGTCCCCATGAGGGATACGAGTCTCAGGTTTACTGAGCACACTAGTCGACCTCGGGGACACTTGGAAACCCACCCCCTGTGTTGCAAAAGTCTTCGAAGTCCTCTGGAGCTTCGGAGTTGCAAACCGGTCAGATGCGTCTTTGGTGCCTGCCAAGCAGGGGAGTAACTCCTTTACTCCACAGGAGATTCTTCAGTCATCCAACGCAGTGTAGATAGTCGAAGTACTTTGTTTCTGTAGCAGAGTTTCGTCCAGGTAAATCTAAAGTCCTGTAGTCACAGGTTCCTACTTTATACCAAAAGAAGGGGTGGGACAAACTCTGGGGACCCACCTATGGGAGGGTCAGGACAGAGGGGTGGCTACACCATGTCCTTTGTCCAGTTTCGCACAAGAGCAGGAGCAAATGGGTCCTAAAACCGGTTTGAGCTGGACTATGCCCAGGGACACCAAATGTGCCCCCAGTGCAGACATCAAAGCACTCACAGAGTGCCCCCACCCAGCCCCAATACACTGGAGCCTGTCTGGGAGGTAGTTACACCTCCCTGTGACAGGAAACCTATTGTCCAGCCTTCCCCTGCCGGAGTTTCATCCAGCAGCAGGAGGGCTGACTCGTGTCTGTGGCTGGCAGCATCCATCTTGTGATGCCAGGGTCGAGAAAGCTGGTAACAGGTGTACTGGTGCTGTCATATTTCTCCCTCTAGGATGGTGGAATCATACTTCCTGTTGGACCCGGCCTCCTGGCGTGGTCCTACCCCCCCCCGCATGATGGGCCCAGGATGACATCGGCCCTCCATCAAGCCACGGTCACCCCCTGAGCACGACCCGACACGAACTACCGACGAGAGCAACCACCCTAGCAAACCACGGCTCTCCCCCCTGGAACATGGCGTACCCTGCACGCCCCACCACTGCCAGTCCGGCTACCCCTCCAGATCACTCCTACAAGCCCGACTCCAACTTGGGCCCCTCACGTCCGAGCACGTGGCCTCGCCCGACTCCATCTTGGGCCCATCACGTCCCGAGTCCGTGGCCTCGGCCCCGGCCAAGGCCCCAGCGAAGCCCCGACATCGAGGCACCAAGATCCCCCCGGGTGGTAGAGTGGCCACTCAACGGATCCAAAAGAAGGGGAGTCTCGATGGCCCTTCAGCCGTCCCCGGACGCCTGGTATCGATCGCCCTCCGGCCTCCCTGGGCGCTGGCTCCACCCCCCTGCTGGGTGTCTGGACACCACCATTCCGGCCCCTCTGACCCCCAGGCGTGAGGGTCCGGACATCAAAGGACTCCAGTCCTATATCTGGGCCAGCCCTGGAGTAGGACGCCAGTTGTATCCTGGAGTCAAGAGCCCTGCTGACGCTGTCGCGGCTGACCCGAGAAGAACTCATTACCCTGAAGCCTGATCCCATCCATGGAGCCTGCTGGCGCTGCCGCGGTCCATCTAGCTGAACCATCTTTGGAGCCTGCTGGCGCTGCCGCGGTCCATCTTAGCTGAACCATCTTTGGAGCCTGCTGGCGCTGCCGCGGTCCATCTTAGCTGAACCATCTTTGGAGCCTGCTGGCGCTGCCGCGGTCCATCTTAGCTGAACCATCCTTGGAGCCTGCTGGCGCTGCCGCGGCCCATCTTCGCCGAAACCACCTCGAGGCCTGCTGGCGCTGCCGCGGCCCCCTCTCCGTAGAGACCATCTGTCGAGTCCTGCTGGCGCTGCCGCGACTCAACCCCTCGGAACCCCCCGGCTCGAGGATTGAGAGCTGTGCGCAGGGTATCCCATCCCTCACCAGTACTGAGACTGTCCCGCTACCCGGTCCCTTGTTTACGAGACTTTTCAGATCCCTTGATCTGCCTGTACATGTCGCTGAAGACCAGCAACCTTTTTTCCTTGATAAAGCCTAAGAACTTATCCTCTTGTGTGGTGTCTATTTGTAGTGGTGTGGTTACTCTGCTGTACGATCTTAGGAGAGGACCCTCACCCAGGAGGCCTCTCGACAACGCTCGGCTACTTCTAGACGGAGGGGTGGACCTAGGGGTGGTCAGTCAGACATCTTCTGTCTCCCCCGGGATCGCCTTTCTAACATTGGTGGCAGGCGGTGCGATCCGAGCCAACGCAAATCGTACAGAGAGTGATTCACCCGCTACCGATAAAAACACACCGCGACCATGACTACTCAAGAAACCAGACCGACTGCAGAATTCCGGAAAGAGAAAATGGAAGAGTACAATCATAAGGAATTGAAACAATTCTGCAAAGACCTGGGCATCGCTACCACTGGCCTAAGCACCAAGGAAGACTTTAAATCGGCCCTGCAAGCATGGGTGGAAGCTGAAGACACGCCACCCCAGAATGAAGATAGCCCGGGCCCGAACGGACGCCCAGAGACCGACGCGTCCCCAGCGGGGAAAAGACCCGCAACCCTAGACACGGGCCTCGCCCACGAGGACGCCCGAGAACGAGAGAGGAACCGGCTCCACGAACTAGAGCTAGCCCGACTCCGGCTGGACGGAGAACTACAGCTGGCGTAAAGAAAAATAGCCCTCGAGCAACTACGGCTAGAAGGAGACCTGGAGGAGAAACGAAGGCAAAGAGACCTCGAAGAAAAGAAACTCACGTTCGAGCATGAGCGGGGCTTAAAGGAACTAGAGATCAAGGCCAAAACGAACGAGGCCAGCGTCTCCGGGGGCAAGACCACACCCACTTCTGTAGACACGAAGGTGCACATACCCATGGATGTCGTCAAAGAGTACTATAAGAACGACGACATCCAACAGTGGTTCAAAGCCTATGAAGTAGCCATGACCGCCCATCGAGTACCCCTCAAGGACTGGGGCGCCGGGCTGTGGGGGAAGTTCGTCAATGAAGGGAGGGACGCCCTGCTGGAGCTTCCCGATGCCGAGATGACCTCCTACGAACACATGAAAACCGCCCTCCTCACTCGCTACGGACTCACCCCCGAAATGTACCGGCAGCGATTCCCAGACTGTAAAAAAAATCCCCGGTACCGCATGGGTGGAATACGTGAACTTTTTTAGCAGAGCCTTCGAGGGGTGGATCAAAGGCAGTCAGGTCACCACCTACCAGCAGTTGGTTGACCTCATTATATGGGAACATCTGTCCAACAACTGCTTCATCGAACTCCGGCAACATCTCCTCGACAGCAAACTGACAGAGCCACGAAAACTCGCTGTCGAGGCTGATAGATGGGTGAGCACCCGAGTCCCCAGGAGTCCGATGGGAGACTACGGCCGGGGATCCCCGGGGAACCACCGACCACGAGGCGGCGGAGGAGGCCAGAGCAGGGGCCGAGACGCCCCCATGGGGTCCTCCCCTACCTCCACTTCGCCAGCCCTGGGCCGAAGAGGGGCCCCTTCAGCACGACAGGGGCCCCGCCCGAACGTTACTTGCCACAGATGCCAGCGGCCGGGTCACTATGCTAATGATCCTCTCTGCCCGATGAACCAGCGACCCGGCACCACCGGCCCTCCAACCCGCCAGATCGCGGCCGCCGCCCTGGGTGAAGAAAGAGGCGAGGAAGAGGACGACGACACCGAGCAGGCCGAGTGGGAGCCCGCCGCTATTTCTTTGGTGTGCCTGGGTGAAAGAGACATGATTCCCCGAGCCCCGATCCCAGACAACACACAAAAATACCGCCAATGGGTCACCATCAATGGACACCGGGCCGAAGCCCTTCGTGACACTGGAGCCAGCGTGACGGCGGTCCGCTGCCATTTAGTGACCTCTGAACAAATTTTGCCCAACGTCCTGTGTCCAGTAAGGTCGGCGAACAACTCCGAGAACTTGTGTCAGATGGCCCGTATCCCTTTCGAATGGGGAGGAGTGTCGGGCATGCTGAAGGTGACCGTTCGGGACAATGCCCCCGTAAACTGCCTCCGGGAACGACCTGGAAAGTTCCCCCTGGGCCCACGTCGAGCGGAGGGAGCATCTGGGGATGCTAGGCCTTCTCGAGAGGGCCTGTGCGACCACTCGATCCATGACCGCCCGGGCCTCCGCCCCGAGCGCAGACACCCCGCCTGAAGAACCGGAGTGGCCCGCACCACCACCGGCCGCGTCCCCGAGGACGCCGACCCTGAACCCGGGCCCCAGGGGCCCAACCATGAGGACCTCACCGAGCTCGGCCACCTTCCCGAACTAGCCCAATGGCGCCAAGAAGGTGGGCCCACCCGCGTGCAGTTCCGGCAGGAACAGAAAACGTGTCCCTCCCTCGAGGGAATCCGACAACAAGCCGCCACGCAAGCCGCCGGAGACCCATCGGGGTCCCACTGGGTCTATTGGGACCACGATCTCTTATACAGCGAGCAGAAAATTGCCGAACTGGGGGCCAGCCGAGTGCTGGTGGTCCCCCTACGATTCAGAGACTTCCTCTTGAACCTGGCACACGACGTGCCCCTCGCCGGGCACCTGGGGCAGGACAAAACCTACAGCCGCCTGGTGACCCATTTTTACTGGCCGAAAATGCGCAACGATGTGAACAATCACTGCAGAACCTGTCCGACCTGTCAAGCCAGCGGGAAGAGCGGGGGGAAAGTCAAGGCCCCGCTCCAGCCTTTTCCCGTGGTAACAACACCCTTCGAGCTAGTGGGGATCGACATAGTGGGGCCCCTGGACCCCCGCACCTCTCAAGGACACCGCTTCATCCTCGTTCTGGTGGACCATGCCACCCGCTATCCCGAAGCCATCCCCCTCCGAACCATCATGGCCCCTGTGGTGGGCCGAGCGCTAATGGGGATCTTCTCCAGAGTCGGCTTCCCCCGAGAGGTCGTGAGTGATCAGGGCACAAACTTTATATCCAAATATATGCGGTCCCTGTGGCAACAGTGCGGGGTCACATATAAGTTCACCACCCCGTATCACCCCCAAGGAAATGGACTTGTAGAGCGGTTTAACCGAACACTGAAGGGGATGATCAAGGGCTTAGAAGAGCCGCTACGACGCAGATGGGATGTCCTGCTGCCTTGCCTCCTGTTTGCCTATCGAGAGGTGCCCCAGAAGTCCCTGGGGTTCAGCCCCTTCGAACTGTTGTATGGGCATCCTGTCCGAGGTCCCCTCAGCCTGGTCAAAGAAGGCTGGGAGATGGCTGTCCGATATGCTCCCCCGGATGTCTACCGGTACCTCCTGACCCTCCGCAACCAGACTCGGAAGTTCTGGGAACTTGCCGAGGCCAACCTGGAGGCCAGTCAGGAGGAGATGAAACGCTGGTATGACCAGAACGCCTCATCCATCGAGTTCGAACCGGGCCAGCAGGTCTAGGTCATGTCCCCGGTCGAACCTTGTGCCCTCCAGGACAAATGGACGGGGCCCTTCAAAGTGGTGGAGCGCAAGAGCCCCGTCACTTACTTGGTGGACATGGAGTCCCCCCGGAACGCCCTCCGGGTCCTACACGTCAACCGGCTCAAGCCTCACTTCGCCCGCACTGAGCTGAGCCTGCTGCTAGCTACAGACGACGGAGCTGAAGACGACTCCGAGTCCCTACCCGATCTCCTGAGCACCACTGAGAAGGACAGCTCCGTCGAAGGGGTCACGCTCTCCTCTACCCTGACCCCAGAACAGCACCAGGACTGCCGGAAGCTGCTGGGGCAATTCGCAGACCTATTTTCCCTCACTCCCTGGATCACCCGGTGGTGTGTCCACGATGTCGACACAGGGGACAGCCCGCCTGTACGACACCGGGCTTTTCGAGTTCCCGACCGAGTTCGGGCCTGCATTCAGTCCGAAGTTGCCAAGATGCTAGCGCTGGGGGTAGTCAAACCCTCAGACAGTCCCTGGGCCAGTCCCGTTGTCCTGGTCCCTAAAGCCGCCGCCCCGGCGCACCCCCGGAGCTCCGGTTCTGTGTCGACTACCGGGGGCTGAATGCCGTCACCAGGACCGACGCCCATCCCATCCCCCGGGCAGATGAACTGATCGATCGCCTGGGGGCCGCCAAGTATCTCAGCACCTTCGACCTCACGGCCGGTTATTGGCAGATCGGCCTCACCCCTGGTGCACAAGAGCGATCGGCCTTCTCAACCCCCGACAGGCACTTCCACTTTAAAGTGATGCCCTTTGGCATGAAAAACGCTCCGGCCACCTTCCAGAGACTAGTGAATAAAGTGCTGGCGGGGCTAGAAGAGTTCAGTGCTGCATACCTGAACGATATTGCGGTATACAGCTCCCACTGGGACACCTCTGGGAGGTCCTGACGGCCCTACGACGGGCCGGACTAACAGTAAAAGCCAGCAAGTGCCAGATAGGCCAAGGGTCCATGACCTATCTGGGGCACCAAGTAGGGAGCGGCCAGGTAGCTCCCCTCCAGCCAAAGATCGATGCCATCCGGGCCTGGAAGCCTCCGGTCACCCAGACAGCAGTCCGAGCCTTCCTAGGGCTCACTGGGTATTATCGGCGCTTCATCAAAAACTATGGGAGCATTGTGGGGCCCCTCACAGCACTGACCTTCAAAAGACTCCCACAGAAGGTGCACTGGACCCCTGAGTGCCAAGCAGCCTTCGAGACCCTAAAGACTGCCATGTGCACCGCCCCTGTGCTCCAGGCCCCCGACTACAGCCGAGAGTTTGTGGTCCAAACCGATGCCTCGGAGCACGGCATTGGGGCGGTCCTCTCCCAAGTAAACCCAGAGGGAGTCGACCTTCCGTGGCCTTCATCAGTCAGCGCCTGCTGGCTAGAGAACAACGATGGAGCACCATCGAGAGGGAAGCCTTCGCCGTCATGTGGGCCCTAAAGAAACTCCGGCCCTACCTCTTCGGCACCCACTTCCGGGTACAGACCGACCACCGGCCCCTGCGGTGGCTGATGCAGATGCGGGGCGAGAACCCGAAGCTACTGCGATGGTCCATCTCCCTCCAAGGGATGGACTTCACTGTGGAGCATCGCCCTGGCAACGACCACGCCAATGCGGATGGCCTGTCCCGGTTCTTCCGCCTCGGCGAGGAGAACCCCCAAGAAGATGGGTGACTCTCCCCTGCCTTCAGCTGGGGGGGACGCGTGTTGGACCCGGCCTCCTGGCGTGGTCCTACCCCTCCCGCATGGTGGGCCCAGGACGACATCGGCCCTCCGTCAAGCCACGGTCACCCCCTGAGCACGACCCGACACGAACTACCAACGAGAGCAACCACCCTAGCAAACCACGGCTCTCCCCCCTGGAACATGGCGTACCCTGCACGCCCCACCACTGCCGGTCCGGCCACCCCTCCAGATCACTCCTACAAGCCCGACTCCAAATTGGGCCCCTCACGTCCGAGCACGTGGCCTCGCCCGACTCCATCTTGGGCCCATCACGTCCCGAGCCCGTGGCCTCGGCCCCGGCCAAGGCCCCAGCGAAGCCCCGACATCGAGGCACCAAGATCCCCCCGGGTGGTAGAGTGGCCACTCAACGGATCCAAAAGGAGGGGAGTCCCGATGGCCCTCCAGCCATCCCCGGACGCCTGGTATCGATCGCCCTCCGGCCTCCCTGGGCGCTGGCTCCACCCCCCTGCTGGGTGTCTGGACACCACCATCCCGGCCCCTCTGACCCCCAGGCGCGAGGGTCCGGACATCAAAGGACTCCAGTCCTATATCTGGGCCAGCCCTGGAGTAGGACGCCAGTTGTATCCTGGAGTCAAGAGCCCTGCTGATGCTGTCGCGGCTGACCCGAGAAGAACTCATTACCCTGAAGCCTGATCCCATCCTTGGAGCCTGCTGGCGCTGCCGCGGTCCATCTTAGCTGAACCATCTTTGGAGCCTGCTGGCGCTGCCGCGGTCCATCTTAGCTGAACCATCTTTGGAGCCTGCTGGCGCTGCCGCGGCCCATCTTCGCCGAAACCACCTCGAGGCCAGCTGGCGCTGCCGCGGCCCCCTCTCCGTAGAGACCATCTGTCGAGTCTTGCTGGCGCTGCCGTGACTCGACCCCTCGGAACCCCCCGGCTTGAGGATTGAGAGCTGTGCGCAGGGTATCCCATCCCTCACCAGTACTGAGACTGTCCCGCTACCCAGTCCCTTGTTTACGAGACTTTCCAGATCCCTCGATCTGCCTGTACATATCGCTGAAGACCAGCAACCTTTATCCTTGATAAAGCCTAAGAACTTATCCTCTTGTGTGGTGTCTATTTGTAGTGGTGTGGTTACTCTGCTGTACGATCTTAGGAGAGGACCCTCACCCAGGAGGCCTCTCGACAACGCTCGGCTACTTCTAGACGGAGGGGTGGACCTAGGGGTGGTCAGTCAGACATCTTCTGCCTCCCCCGGGATCGCCTTTCTAACACTTCCCACACCAGTTACTGGTGTTGAGGTATGATTCCAAGGTGTTTGACACCAAATACAACAGTTTTCTGTGCAGCCGTTTTAAAGTTAGTATTTACCACGAGGTTATAATGCACTTAAGAGTATATGGTATGACTGCATCACAGAACAACCCCGGAGAAAAGATTTCGAAGGCTGCAGAGTGGCTCTGCTCATGCTTGGGCACCCTCTCACACAAAACCAAGCACCCTGCCTTCAGGATTGATAAGGCCTGCCATAGGAGTGACTGTGATATATGTGCAGTGATAAGGTAGATATAGTGAACATATATCTAAGTAAGGGGTGCATGCACCACTGTACACAGGTTGCAGTAGCAGCCCTGTGGTGTCAATTTGAGTGGTCTCAGGGGTGGCATAATACATGCTTGAGCCCCTGGGAGGCCTCTGGGGTACCTATGCCCTAGGTACATAGTACATCATATACTAGGGACTCATAAGGGTACCCCAGAATCCAATCTGGAGTGTACCTAAAGTACATGCAATCCGTTCATAAGAGAAAGCAGCCAGGCTAAGCCGAAAACAGTGAAACATCAGCAAAAAGTGGGGGTAACTATAAGAAGCAGATCCTACTCTCCTACCCCATGGTTCCTGCATATGGAATGTTTGCCCCCTCTTAGGTTTCCTTACAGCCAGAGTGCTCCGAGGCGTTTAGCAGTGCTGTAAAAAAACGGAAATGAAATGAGATATCATGTTTTCCAGCAGAATCCAGCGCGAGCCTTTGGAGGTTGTAAACCGTGACGTCTGACGGAAAATGTTTTTATTGTGGTGGAGACACTCCCCTCACAGTGGAGTAATGGACCTCATCCGGCCCACCCGGCACCCCACCCCCACCCCCACCTCCCTAGCGGTGAGCAGCATTTCAGCAGCACTTTACTTAGACAGACGAGCCTGACGAGCAGCCAGACTCCCGGCTCACACTATACACGTGCGCAGGGGTCAGCGCGAGAGCCGCACCGGAAGCACAAGGGACTATTTTATTAATTGCCTTGAAGCAATGATAATGTGTGATATTCTGTAGATACACCCGAGTGTGTTACATATGTACGACTCATAACTAGGTTTAATTTTTTTCAAAAATAAGTCCCTTGTAGCATATTGTGACTTTAAATATACTGTGCCCAAGCCTACAAGGGTTTATTGGGTTTCCCCTGCCTCTAACACGCACAGGAAGCACCACACCAGAGTGGCCCCGCAGAAGAGTGACCAGCACTGGAAGCACCACACCAGAGTGGCAGGGAGCCAGGCAAGTCACTCCTTCCCCATGCAGGGAGAGGGGCAAAGCAGGCCCCTGCAAGACAGAACTAAACATACTCACACATTGGTGCAGAGACCGAAGCCACCACTCACCCACCAAAAGTACATAGGAGCACATAAGAACACACGACCACAGGCACATTTTTACGTCTTGCTTGGGACAGCGTGCATGTGTTGTCGCTTGAAACTCTCTAACGTTTGTAAAAATTTAAAAACTCTAAAAAGAGTTTTTTAGCTGGCCCATTACTTATCCCATTGTCTGGCTTCATTGTGAATCTTAGTCTTGGAGCATGGACCAAGTACCGATTGATTTCTTGATTACCATTCTTCTGCGCTGCTTGCGCTATTTTTTGTTTGTTTCTTTGGCTTCCAAGACAATTTGAAACCATTTGTGGTATGTGACCAAGAACTAGAAAACTCTACGGCAACTAAGAGATCTTGAGTTATAAGCTGGTAACCCCTGTCCGGGCCCCTAGCCCTCCCTGGTAGGTGCCCAACACCCAGGGCACCCAAACACCAGCAGAATACTCTGATCCTATGTTCCCTTTAAGTGCCTTTTAAATGGTGCCCTGACCATGAGGTGCTGTGATAAGGGGCGGATGGTGGTCGTTGAAACAGAATTCGATGTGATCGGTGTCAGGCATGCTCCAGTCACGGCGTCACGGCGGAGCAGCTCTTTTAATGGGTGGAGCGTGTAGTCTTTAGTCTACGCGCTGCACTACGAATGACTGCTCGTCGTTCCTGAACCCTGCCCACTTACCTGGATGGTGTCCGGTGTTTCGCCATCCGTCTGTCCATGTTGTATCCTGCTTCATCTGCATTTCCTTGTCCCTGCTGTTCTTTGTCAGCATTTCCTCATCTCTGTTGTTCTTCGTTGGAGAGTCGGGTTCATCCGAGTGTGTTGGGTCTGTCGTTCTCTAATCCCTCGCAAGTGTTTCCTTGAAGCATGCTGCCACTCCTGGAAATAAACAGAGGAGGAAGACATTACTAAAGCGCAAACTCTTCAAGGGGTAGCGCGCTGCTGGCACCTTATGTGTTAAAGACAAACAGGCATATGCATCAAAGTAAATACCGGTCACAAAGGGGCAGATTCTGAGATTCTGCCCCTTTGCAACCGGTATTTTTGCATTTGGGATGCATCATCCCAAATGCAAAAATCGCAATTTAAGGAATCTCTAAATTGAGATTCCTTTAATTGCGATTGTATTTAAGGAATCCCAAATTGAGATTCCTTAAATGCAATGCATGAAAGTAAAAAAAATAGCGAATTCGCTAATAGGGGGAGCAAATTACCATGAAGTTAGACTTCATGGTAATTTGCTAAAACTATGAAAAAAGCACTTTTGTGCATTTTTCAAAGTTTCATGTTGCGCACACACATGTCCTTAGGGCATGTGTGTGTGCAACATATGTGCAGAGATCAATTTCAATTTTGACACCCTTGCACCCTTGAAATTGCATGAACAGTTTGCGAGTACCTACTGGTACTCGCAAATTGCTCATGCAATCTCCAATTCATTCCTATGGGCCTGGAGGCCCATAGGAATGAATGGGACAGCATTCCTTAATTGCGACTAGCAATTTGCGAGTAGCAATTAAGGAATGTTTAGGAATCGCTATTTTAATAGCGAGTCCTACATGCATAGGCTTTTGCGATTCCTAAATAGCGATTCCTTAAAAATTGCTATTTAGGAATCGCAAAAGGCTACGTTGATGCATCTGCCAGTAAGAAAGGTATCTGATCATTTTTTGAAAGACTTGTGATGACTTGCTTCTGACTGAGCAACAAACTGAAGTACCTGAATGGGAAAACAACGGAGGCATTATAAATGTTATTGATTCAAAATATGTTTAAAACTTAAATGTTAATAATTGTTGGCACGAGTGTGCAACAGTAGCTGACTTCACTTGAATATGTTAAGTTGTTCGAGCGCTTAACCAGAAATGCTGCCTTGGATGATGTAATTAACTTAATCTTGATTATCCAGAGTTCTCCAAGTTTTTTGGGAAATGTGGTTTTGTTTTCTGAAGAAGAATTGTTCATGAGAAAAATGACCATCTTGAAAAACGAGTTCAGAAAGAAGTCGTTAGAGAGTATCTATAAAGGTATGGGTTATAATTGTTAAATTAGCGTTTTATCGATATAGGTGAGAAAGGAATTATAATAGGACTTACCCTGTAGTTTCAGATTTTAGATGCAGCAAGTACATGCCTGAAAACACAGGTATACCTAACAAATGAGTTGGGGACGTTAGGTTATTAGAACAGATCAAATAAAAAGAATAGTCAGCTTACAACTATATTAATGATATGCTAAAAATGTTGTTGTTTGTCTTATAGGATCAAGAAGGCCAAGAGCATCAGGACAAACACAAGGAGATGATGGGCGGAGCGCTGAAACGTTTCAGACACTCACCCTCAGTCACAGATCTGAGTTGAATCCATCATCGTTCTTTAGCTCACTTCACCACCCCAGTTCAGACGCAGCCATATGCAAATCAGTCTTGACCCTGTACCTCATGGGATCAGTCCAGCCCCAAATGCCAAGCCTGGTCTTCCCTGTGAGAAGTTGGCCTGGCATATGTTGTCCACTAGTTTTAGTGGGCACCTTGCACCAGTCCAAACAACCCTTATTGATGGTAGGTTTAAGACAACCTTTATTGAAAGCTATCCTAGTGGTAGCTGTGGAGAGCAGCCTTCAGGCTAAGTCTTGAAGGAGTGTAAAGCAGCTTGTTTTACCAGATTATAACCTGTTGAATCACTAAATGAAAGGAGAATCACACAAGGTATATATAAAATATATGTATTTATTACTAAACACTCTCTACTAATCTCTTTATGAGATTAGAGTACAAGATACACAATAATATAGTTCTAAAACAACAGTAAATTAGCACAATATGCAATGGGCCCCAGGGGGAGGACCAAACCATATATTATGAGAGTGGTATAAGAACCACGACTTGACTAGACACAGTGCCTAGAGCACGTAGAATCACTGGGACCCCAAGGAACCACCCAAGGTAGTGACACAGGAGACCCACGGGGGACGCGGGCAGTGTGAGAACACAGGCGCGAGCCCCGTACTATTGTATGGGAAAGTCGCGGTTAGAATTTTAGAAGTTAAGGACACTTAGGAGAGGACTTTGAGCAAACCCCTTTAGACTTAGGGGGTTCCAGGGCCAACACCCATGGGAGCAAGGGAGTACTAGAGTTACCTCACCCAGGGAAGCCAGGTGCATAGGTGTCAAATGGTGTCGGCAATCGTCGTTGAGTTCAATGGCGATCTGCTGCAAAGTGCTGCTGCCAGGAAGAAGGAAAGTGTCTAGAGAGGGATCCAAGCCTGGATCGAAGATGTGGAGAACCTGAAAGCGGAGGGGACAGAGTCTGGGTCACTTGCCAGTGACCAGGGGCACGATAGACGAATGCCCACCGATGTTGGTGCTTCAGGTGCAAAGAGGTGAAGCTTGACTCTGCAGCCACGAGGACCAGGAGGCATCAACGATGATGTCGAGTGCTGCACCGTTGGTGCTTGGGTTGAACACAACAAGCCTTGGCCACAGCAACCCATGAAGAGAAAAGATGCTTTGGTGCAGTCCAGCAAGGTCTGGAGAACTCCCCAAGTGGTGGAGAGTCAGGGCACGTCTGGAGCAACCAGGGAAGCCCAATTAAACTTAGAGTTGCCTTCACAGGGACCCACCAGTCAACGGACCAAGGATCGCGAAGGGACCTCAATAGAAATCACACAATATCAGTCCACGGGACACACGGTGAGTGTAGGCCGGTAATCTTCAGTGGAAACGCTGCTCGGGGCTTGGACTACAAATGGTCCAAAGCACAGCCTCAAGGATCGCCAAGAAGCATATGCACTTGCAAATGTGCATGGTGTCTAGGTGTTTTTCCAGTTCCACGGTCCCCACAAGGGCTACAGGTCTCAGCTTTGCTGGGAGCTCGGGTCGGCCTCTGGGAAGTCTGGGAACCCACCTCCTGTGTTGCAAATTCTTCGGAGTCCGACGGGAGCTTCGGAGATGCAAACCGGTCAGATGCGTCTTAGGTGCCTGTCAAGCAGGGGAGTAACTCCTTTACCCCAAGGAAGATTCTTCAGTCATCTAGCGCCTTGTAGATCATCGAAGTTCCAGGATTCAGTATCAGAGTTTCGTGCAGGTAAATCTAAAGTCCTGTAGCCAGGGGTTCCTATCTTATACCCAAGTAAGAGGTGGGACAAACTCTAGGGACTCACCCATGGGAGGGTCCGGAAAGAGCAGTGGCTACACCCATTTCCTTTGTCCAGTTTCGCACCAGAGCAGGGTCTGGTAGCCCCTGCAACCAGTTTGAGCTGGACTATGACAGGGACACCAAATGTGCCCCAAGTGCAGACTTCAAAGCACTCTTGGAGTGCACCCACCCAGCCCCAATACACTAGAGCCTGTCTGGGAGGTGGTCACACCTCCCTGTGACAGGAAACCTATTGTCCAGGCCTCTTGTCGGAGTTTCGTCTAGCAGCAGGTGGATATACTCGTGTCTCGGGCTGGCAGCATCCATTTTGTGATGCCAGGGCTCTGTTAGCTGGTACCGGGTATGCAGGTGCTGTCATGTCTCTCCCTCTAGAAGGGTGGGATCATACTCCCTCACCAGTTACTGGTGTGGGGGGTATGATTCCAAAGTGTTTGACACCAAACACGACATGTTTCCATGCAGCCATTCCAAAGTTAGCATTTCCTGTTTGGTTTTAATGCACTTAAGAGTATATGGTCTGGATGCATCACAAACAACCCCGTAATAAAGATTCTGTTCTGAAATCTGCAGAGGGGCTCTTCTCATGCATGGGCACCCTCTCACATGAAACCCAGCACCCTGCCTTCAGGATTGTTAAGGCTTGTCATAGGGGTGACAGGTTTACATGTGCAGTGATATGGAGAGATATAGTGAACCTATATCTCAGTAAGGGGTGCATGCACCACCCTTACCCAGGCTGCAGTAGCAGACCTGTGGTGTCATTTTGCAAGGCTTCCAAGGGGTGGATTCTGCAGCCCCTGGTAGGCCTCTGGGGTACCTATGCCCTGGGTACAAAGTATACCATATACCAGGGTCTCACAAGGGTACCCCAGAATCCAATCTGGAGTGTACCTAAAGTACATGTAATCAATTTAAAGGGGAAATCAGATAGGCTGGGGTCCTGAATAGCAGGATCCCAGCCAAACTAAGTCGAAAACCAGCAAAACACCAGGAAAAAAGTAGGTGTAACCATACAGTCAGATCCCACCTTCCTACATTCCCTGGATCAGAAACAAGAATCCTGGTACTGGTTTCGGCATTTCACCCCTCATCAGCCAGGCTAGCTTGAATCCAGTGGTAAATTGAACAAGGGACCCATGTCTGGGCATACCCTGCCAACTTAGGGCGAACAAAGGAAACACAAGAAGATGATGGACGGAGTGCTTAAACTTTTCAGACACTCACCCCAGTCACGGATCTGGGTTTAATCCATCATCATTCTTTAGCCCACTTCGCCACCCCAGTTCAGACCCAGCTATATGCAAATCAGTCTGACCCTGTGCCTCATGGGAACAGTCCAGCCCGAACTGCCAAGCCAGGTCTTCCCTGGACCAGAAACAAGCATCAGGACCCTTGAAGTGATACACTGACATTCACCAGTTCAAGTCGTTTTGTCCTCTTGGGGCAGGTAGGGTTCGTACGACTGACCCCCTTGGCCTATAGGGGAGTTGGGAATTTTCGTTGTGACCATTTCACTCCTGCGAATAAAGTCTGGTAAGAACCTGAGAGCGGGAGTGCATTCAACCACAATGACTCTCATTGGGAGGAAGGGCGAATTTAGTCATGCGGAAATGCAAAGGGCATGGATTGAGGCGGGTGACTTACAGGTAGCGGGGGCTGTGCTGGGGGTGTACACTATGTTTATGTTTATGTTTGGGAAATTTGTATTGCGCACAAATACCCTAGGGTGTCTCGGCGCATAGGACAGTACCAGCCTAAAAAACAACAAGGACGCTACTGATTAAATAACCAGATCTTTAGTTGTTTCCTAAAGATTAGGAGAGTGGGGGAGCTTCTGATAGAAATGGGACGAGAGTTCCATAATTTTGCGGTGGCCACAAGAAAACGTCTGTCTCCCCAAGATAATGTTTTTGTCCGAGGGACAGGAAGATGAAGGGCCGTGGAAGAGCGAAGAGTTCTAGTGGGGGTGTAAATGCGGAAGGCATCCACAAGAAACTGAGGCCCTGAGTTGTGAATGGCCTTGTAGGCGATGCAAAGGACCTTGAACTTGATCCGGTTTCGGACCCTAAGCCAATGGAGATGGCGAATAGCATTCATAGTTGATTTAAATTTGGGAATCCGGAGTAACACCCTCACTGCAGCATTCTGTACCGACTGAAGTTTATTCAGTACCTTCTCTTGGGCATTAAGAAGGAGTGCGTTGCAGTAGTCGATTTTCGAAAAAATCAAGGTCATGACAAGGGTTTTACTCGACGAAGATGGAAGATAGGGAATCAATTTTTTAATTTTCTTTAAGAGATAGAAGGAGGAGGATACCACATTATTTATGTGGTGGTTGAAAAGGAGTTTGTCATCAACCATCACTCCCAGGTTCCTAACCTTGGGGACAGGTTGTGGGGGAAGGCCCAGATCTTTGGGCCACCAGATGGACGACCAGACGGGAGATGGATTTCCAAACGTCATGACCTCGGTTTTATCCGAGTTTAACTTTAAACAGTTATTGGTCATCCATGAGCTGGTGGCTAGCATCCCCTCCTGGAATCTTGAAGCTATTTCTGCTCCATTTTTGTGAACTGCTAGGACCAGCTGGGTATCGTCAGCGTAGGCGGTTAAGCTCAGTCCATATGATTTGATTACCCTCGCCAAGTCCAGGACGTAGATATTAAATAACGTAGGACTTAGCGAGGAACCCTGTGGCACCCCACAGGGAAGCGCAAAAATGGGAGAGTAGTAAGTACCCAGTTTGACAGTTTGCGTGCGGTCCGATAAAAATTACGTCAGGAGGTCCTTTGCAAGATGGTTGATGCCAAGAGATGCGACACGGTCGATCAGAATAGAGTGATTGACCGTGTCAAAAGCCGCGGACAGGTCCAACAGTATGAGTACTGCTGATCCGCCCTGATCCATAATTACCCTGATTTCGTCCGTTTCTTTTATCAAGGCCGTTTCTGTCCCGTGGCCCTGCCTGAAGCCACACTGAGTATCGTCTAGTAAGTGATTACTCTCAATGTAGTCAGATAACTGTCTATTCAGAAGTTTTTCAACTATCTTAGCAGGAAAAGGGAGACATGCTATAGGGCGGTAATTAGCGAAGGCAGTGGGGTCCAAGGATGGTGTCTTTAATAATGGCTTTATCACTGCTTGTTTCCAGGCTGGAGGGAATATCCCGGAGCTAAGAATGGTATTACAGATTTCCATAGGAGGGGGAGTGATTACATCTGGTATTAACTTGAGAATAGAAGGAGGACATGGGTCTAGTGGAGACCCTGATCTGGTAGATAAAATGAGGTTGCTGATCTGATCCGCGCTGGCCAAATCAAAATGGAGAAACGAGGGGGAGCTGGGTTTTTGAGGAGGGGAGGGGAATAAGTCATTAGGGAGAGGGGGAATGGGGAACGCTGTGTAAATCTTAGTAACCTTAGTAGTGAAAAAATCAGCCAAGGAGTTGCATAGCTCTTGGGATATCTCGGTGGGTTCACTATATTGTGGGATAGATAATGTATTAACCACCTGAAAGAGTTTTTTGGCTGAATTCTGAGCAGAAGCAATTTGGGAGGAGTAAAACATACTTTTTTGATGAATAGTAGCCCGCTTGTAAATGGACTGAGCGTCCTTATAGTTCTGTTTATCCTGGGGATGGTAGTGCTTCCGCCAATGCCAGTTGCTGTCTGCGTCTGGTCTTCGCAAATTATTTTTTAATGTACCTATATGTCATAAAAATGAAAGAAAGTACATATGTTTGTGAAAAAAGTGTATTTTTTCCAATAAAATGTATTTGCTACACCTTTAAAAGAACAGTAGAGGTGCTTTGTGGAAGGCAGGCATATTTACAAAGATATTGAAACCTTTATGATTCCAGCGCTTCTCACAGGAAAACATGATTCTTAAGGGTGCAAAGAAAATGCCCTGTTGGCTTTGAATTGCTGTTACTTGAACACAAGGTGTAGACACTCCTGGATGACTGAAAAAAAAGAATAAAGAATGGAAAAAAACATTGGCAGAGTAAACTACAGGCCCACCAGCCCCACGCTTCTTTATAGACGGTGTGCTTCAATCACTCAATCATTCGGGGGTTTGTATAGCTCGCTACTCACCCGCAAAGGTCTCAAGGAGCTGGGGGTCAGGGAGGGGGAGCTCCTGATCAGTTGAACCAGGTCTTGAGGTCCTTCCTGAACGTGTGCAGGGTCAGGGATCGTCTGATGTTCACATGGAGCTCGTTCCAGGTCTTGGCTGCGATGTGAGAGAAAGCTCTCCCACCGGTTCTGTGTCTGCCGATGCGGGGGACAAGAGCCAGGGCGAGGTCAGCGGAGCGGAGGTTCCTTTTGGGTACGTGAAGGATACTCTCTCGTTGAGGTATTTGGGTCTGATGTCGTGGAGGGATTTGTAGGCGTGGGTGAGGAGTTTGAGGGTGACCCTCTTCTCGATGGGGCCAGTGTAGACCTAGTAGGTGTTGGGTCATGTGCTCACGGCGTGGTGTACAGAGGACGAGTCTTGCTGCGGCGTTCTGGATGGTCTGGAGCCTGTGCAGAAGAGTCTTGTTGATTCCAGCGTAGAGGGCGTTGCCGTAATTCAGTCTGCTGGTGATGAGTGCGCGGGTGACGTGGTGCTTATGGGGTCTCAAAAGACATGCGGTCACTAGCTGCACATGGGAGCCATTGACCAAGGGGGAACTGCCCTCTGACCCATGCCAAATGCTGTGGTAGCTGGAAGCAAAATGTGAAAGATGGTTGAACCGACCAGTGGGTGGGGGTGGCTGACTCAAAACACTTACATGTACTTCGGATTTCCGTATTTATGCTTTTTATAGAACATAATGCATAGACAGTAAAGCTACTGCTAAGCTAGACTTGAAAACTGGCACAATGTGATGGGCTGCCGTGGGTGCTTGCTGGGATTTAGTTGGGTGTAGTGTGTTTTGAACATTGCCACACATACACATTAACTTCCAGATACAAGCATAAACACACACACTAACTTACAGATACAAACATAAACACAAACCTGCACACTAACTCCTCCTGGTTCAATTGCTTGCTTTCATGTACAGTGTTCTGATACCCTGATGGGTCATGTTTGCGCTATATAAGACCTAACTAATAAATAAGTAACTTACCCATACAAACATAAACACACACACACTAACTTTCAGATACAAGCATGAACACAAATACACACTAACTTACAGACACAAGCATACACACACACACTAACTTACAGATACAAACATAAACACAAACACACATGCTAACTTACACATAAAAGTATAAACACAATCACACATGCTAACTTACACATACAAGCACAAACACAAACACACACACATACTAACTAACAGATACAAGCATAAACACAAACACACACTAACTTACAGATACAAACACACATACTAACTTACAGATACAAGCATAAACACAAACTCACACACACATACTAACTAACAGATCCAAGCATAAACACAAACACACACTAACTTACATATACAAGCACAAACAAACATACTAACTTACAGATACAAGCATAAACACAAAGACACACACACTAACTTACAGATACAGGCATAAACACAATCACACACACAAACACTTACAGATAAAAGCATGAACACATACACAAACATAAAGTTACAATCATAAATACAAACACATACACACACTAACTTACAGATACAAGCATAAACACCAACACTCACACACTCACTTACAGAAACAAACATAAACACACTAATGTACGGATACAAGCATAAACAAAAACACATAAACACTAACTTACAGATACAAGCATAAACACACACACACAAACGTACCGATACGAGTATAAACACACACTCAGACTAACTTACAGATACAAGCATGAACACAAACACATACTCACACTAACTTACAGATACAAGCAATCAAACACATACACTAACGCACAGATATGAGCATAAACACACACACAAACGTAGATACAAGCATAAACACACACACACTAACTTACAGATACAAGCATGAACACAAACACACACACACACACTAACTTACAGATATAAGCACAAACACACACTAACGTACAGACACAAGCATAACCACACACACACTAAAGTACAGATACAAGCATAAACACACACACACAAACGTACCGATACGAGTATAAACACACACTCAGACTAACTTACAGATGCAAGCATGAACACAAACACATACTCACACTAACTTACAGATACAAGCAAACAAACACATACACTAACGCGCAGATACGAGCATAAACACACACACAGACGTAGATACAAGCATAAACACACACACACTAACTTACAGATACAAGCATGAACACAAACACACACACACGCTAACTTACAGATATAAGCACAAACACACACTAACGTACAGACACAAGCATAACCACACACACACTAAAGTACAGATACAAGCATAAACACACACACACGAATGTACAGATAAAAGCATAAACACAAACACACACTAACTTACAGATACAAGCATAAACACTCACACATATACTAACTTACAGATACAAGCAATAACATACATACACACTAACTTACAGATACAAGCATAAACACACACACACATATACTAACATACAGATACAAGCATACACACACACACAAACTTACAGATACAAGCGTGAACACAAACACACACACACACACACACACTAACTTACAGATACAAGCATAAACACACAAAAATACTAACGTACAGATACAAGCATAAACACACACACACAGGAACGTACAGATACAAGCATAAACACACACATACACACTAACTTACAGATACAAGCATAAACACACCCACATATACTAACTTACAGATACATGCAAAAACATACATACACACTAACTTACATATACAAGCATAAACACACACACATATACTAACTTACAGATACAAGCAATAACATACATACACTCTAGCTTACAGATACAAGCATAAACACACACACACATATACTAACGTACAGATACAAGCATAAACACACACACAAACTTACAGATACCAGCATGAACACAAACACACACACACACTAACTTACAGATACAAGCATAAACACACACACACAGGAACGTACAGATACAAGCATAAACACACACTAACTTACGGGTACAAGCATGAACACAAACACACACTGTATGAAAGTAGCTCTGTATATACTGGGCCAAAGTAAGGTACAGTGTGCATAGTCCCCAGAGGTATGGCAGAGGCTAAAGTTAGATATAACCTTACTCTCTAAAGTGGTAGCTTGGTCGAGCAGTAAGGTAGTACCAGAGGTCAGTGTAAAGCATTTGTTGTACACACTCAGTCAGCAAATGGTCTCACACCCTCAAGAACTGAACTCTAGGCCAATTGATTTGTATATAAAAATATATAGTAGTTGTATTTTAGAACCACAGTAGGTATCATAAATACTTTCTCAGAATGAGATGATGCAATTGAATACTTTTAAATAGCAATAGACTTTGGAATTCAATAGTTACAGTGGTTGCAATATGCAACACAAGTTTAAACACAAAATAACATTGAGTTCAATGGGTAGTTTTTAGTAAATGCAATTAAATCACTTTACAAATGTTTTTCTTACTCAGGGCTGGATCCTGGATTCAGCCCTGGTGCATTTCCTGTAAATAGCTGAAAGAAATTGTTTTTGTTACAGATGCGATTTTTAAGGAATATTTGTAAGTTTAGAAAATCGACACTTGGAAGAATTTCTGGTGAAAACCAGACAATGGTTTCCTATGGGGGGAAATTGAGTTAGCAATAAATCATGGTTATAATTACTTTTTAGGTTCAGCGCTGGGCTCAAAGATACAGCACTGGGGTCGCTCCTGATTGCAGGTGAGTAAGTTCGTTTTTGGTACTCGGACGATTTTTAAGGTATATTTCAAAGTTGTGAAAATCGACACTTAGAAGAATTTCTAAGTGAAACCAGCCAATGTTACCCTATGGAGAAACTCAAGTTATCGGTCTTTGTGTAAGTACTCGGCTGGAAGAGTTAAGGTTCTGGGGGTAGACTCAGGGGTCACTCAGAGTCAGGTAAGTACAGTTGTTACACCCTCAGCGGCACAGGGGCAGCCAGGTACAGAGTGAGTGGCCCAATGTTACCCTACGGAGGATAGGGGGCCTTTGGTTGGTGGCTGACAGCAGGCATACCACGTGGCTGTGGGAGCTGAGCTCCTGGTCACTTACACAGGGCAAGTGAGGAAGTAGGATAGGGTAGTTGCTACACCTCCATCGGCACTCGGGCAGCTGGGTGCAGGGTGCTTTTGGGCCTTCGGACGCCCAATGTTAGTCAATGAGAAAGCTGGAAGTTGAACAAAGGCTGCAGGCTCGGGGACAGAGATTCTTCAGGAGCGACCACCACTTTGAGTGGTAAGTTGGCATCTTGGAGGATAAGTAGACATCCAGGAGTTGGGCACAGGGGGCCGTGGGGCACCAGGTGCAGGGGTGTCTTTTGACGTCGGGAAATCGTACCCTCTGCTGGTCGGGGTTGGAGGGGTCCCTTTTTGAGAGGCTTCAGGCGTCGTCAGGGTCGTCGAGGAGGGTCCTTGGGCACTGGATTCGTGGTCACAATCGCCGGGGAGATGTCTTCATGGTCTTTGTCCACTCAGGCACAGGCCGGGCTCGGCAGGTGCAGAGGGTGCTGGATTCGCGGTTCCTGGCTGGCACCAGGGGTGTTGCTGTTTGAGCAGAACCACTGCTCATGGAAGTCACAGTCCTTTAGACGAGCAAGGCAGGCAGGTCCTCCGGGGTTTTCGAGGTTACTGTCCGCAGGAGACGCCGGGGTTTAGCAGGAGCAGGTGCAAGGATCATCAGGCCGGTAGGGCTGGGGCCAAGTCAGTTAGTGTCGTACTCTTGTTAGCAGCTGCACGGCAGGTCTTCCTTCTTCTTGTTCTTCTTTATTGTTTTCAAATCGGGATCTGAGGAAGGAAGGTTCAGGGAGCCCCTAAATACAAAATGTAGGGGCGTTACAGGTAGGGTAAGGGCAGGGACTAATTGGTCCCTGTCCTGGGGTGAGTACACCCCCTACCCTGCCACTCTCCAGTGGGAGGGGGGCAGGAGCCGAGCTCTGATTGGGTAGGGCTCCCCATTCTCAAAATAGCGAGAGCCCGGAGTTGTGCTTCACCTCGCCTCCCCCACCTGAGGGGTGGGGTTGGCAGAGGCTGGCACACCCCTTTTCCTTCCTTTGTTATTCCCGCCTGTCTTCCCGCCAGAGTGGGGGTCAGAACCGGTGGGGGCCAGTTGCTGAGTACAACAAATGGTCTGGAGAAGCTCACAAAGGCGGCATGCCTTTGAAGCTCCCCCCTGCCCATCATGGGGGAGGAGACCTAGCACCTCGTCCCAGGATGTGCATTGTTGCCGGCCCACGAGAGCGGATGGCTCTCTGCCCAGGGGTCCAGCAACATGGCTGCTGGGTGGCGGCCTAGGCAGCCTCTCAGTCAGGACGCTGGTAGCGGGTTAGTTTCAGGGGGCAACTCTATGTTGCCCTCTGTCGTGCATTTTTCATTAAATCCCACACTGGCATCAGTGTGGGTTTAATGTGCTGAGAAGTTTGATACCAAACTTCTCAGTCTTCAGTGTAGCCACTATGGTGCTAAGGAGTTCGTGATGATGACCTCCGAGCACCATATACTCTTAATGGCAGCACTGCACTTACAAGGACCTGGGCACTGTAGGGGCACAGGGCTCATGCGCCTGGGCCCACACCACTGGCATAGGGCACCCAGCTAGAGGGGTGACTGAGCTATGCCAGGGCAATGGTGTTGTGGGCATGGCACACAGGGATGTGTGCCATGTCGACTCTCTGTTTCATTTTGCACCAAGACGCTCAGCCTGCCAAGGCAGTGTGTGGGTGTCAGGGTACAGGCACCTTAAGGGTGGCACAATAAGTGCTGCAGCCCTTGGGGGCCTTCTCTGGTCACAATGCCCTGGGTACCTAAGGTACCATTTACCAGGGGCCGACATGTGCCCAGAGATGCCAATTGGGATTAGGCTTTAGTTCAGTTTTTAGGGAAGGAACACAGGCCCTGGGTACCTGATTGGCAGGGACCCAGGGCACATCAAGACAAAGTACATCAGTCATCAGGCAAAAAGTGGGGGGGTTGCTGCAACAGAAACCCAATTATCTACACACACACACTAACTTACAGATACAAGCAAAAACACACATACACATTAACTTACAGATACAAGCATAAACACAAACACACACAAACATACAGATACAAGCATAAACACATACACACACATACTCACTTACAGATACAAGAATGAACACACCCACTACTTTACAGATACCAGCATAAACACATACACACATATACTAACTTACAGATACAAGCATAAACACATACACACACTAACATACAGATACAAGTATAAACACACACACACATATACTAACTTACAGATACAAGCATAAACACAAACACATACACAGACTAACTTACAAATACAAGCATAAACACACACACACTAACTAACAGATACAAGCATAAAGACACACACACATTAACTTACAGATACAAGCATAAAGACACACACACATTAACTTACAGATACAAGCATAAACACAAACACACACAAACATACAGATACAAGCATAAACACACACACAAACTTACAGATACAAGCATGAACACAAACACACACACACACATACTAACTTACAGATACAAGCATAAACACACACATACTAACTTACAGATACAAGCATAAAAACACACACTAACGTACAGATACAAGCATAAACACAAACCCACACACACATACTAACTTACAGACACAAGCATGAACACACACATGCATACTAACTTAAAGATACAAGCAGAAACACACACACTAACATACCAATACAATCTAACACGCAAACACACACAAACTTACAGATACAAGCATAAATACAAACACACATACTAACTTACAGATACAAGCATAAACACGCACACACACACTAACTTACAGATACATGCATAAACAAACACACACATACACATTAACAAACAGATACAAGCATAAACACACACACACATGCACACTAAGATACGAGCATAAACACACACACACATGCACTAACTTACAGAGACAAGATTAAACACGCACACATACACACTAACATACAGATACAAGCATAAGCACACACAATAGCAGATACAAGCATAAACACATACCAATACATAACAACATACAAATACACACATAAACAGATGTGCGCACATACACTCACACTGACACACTAATTTATAGATACAGGAATAAGCAGACAAACACATAGACACTAACTAACAAATGCAGGCATAAACAAAAATTCACACACACACTGTCTTACATATATAGGCATAAGGACAACCACACTCACACAAACATGTGCACACAGGCACATAATGAAACATAACAGAAGACACATAACAGTGTACATATGCACATGTTATAAGACACACCCAGAAGCCACCCTTCCAACACACAAACACACACACACTAACTTACAGACACAGGTATACAGAGACAAACACACATACACTTACACAAGCACGTTAACACACACACACACTGAAACATACCAAATCACACATAACAATGGCAGGCACACATATACCTAAAGACAGGGCTTTAAGTGAGCCGGGTCTCACCAAGTCTGAGCCCGGCAGTTTTTTTAAAGGGGGCCTCGAAACTGGTCTCTATCGGGCTCTGTTTTGTGCCCTGTTGTTTCCCGGTCTGCAGTGACAGCAGGCACATTGATGTGCACTGCTCACACGTGGAGAAGTTATGGCATGACGTCATGCCAGGTGTAGGGGAAGGGAAATCCTTGCTTCTTATATCTCCCATGTGTAGGAAGGTGGCTACCTGACTATGGTTACCCCAGATTTGTTTGCCTTGTGTTTAGCTGGTTTTTGACTTAGTTGACCTGGTTCCCTGCCAATCAGGGCCCCAGGCCATCTGCTCTCTCTGTAAAATGGATTCCATGTACCCTAGGTACATACCTCAATTGGAAATGGACTCCTTGTCAGCCCCTGTATAATGCACTATAGGTGCTCAGGGCATAGGTGCCACCAAGGCCTACCAGGGGCTGCAGCATATCTTTTGCCACCCCTGGCTGGTTCTTAAATTGACACAACTGGCTGATCACTCAGCTGGGGTAAGGTGGTGTAATCACCCCTTGCTTAGATATAGTATACCTATATCTAAACCTATATCTGGACACATATAAACCTGTGAGCCACTCCTTTGGAAGGCCTCATCAATCCTGGAGGCAGAGTGCGTGGTTTAATGTGAGATGGAGCTCTAGCATGAGCTGAGCCTGTCTGCAGCCGTCGGGACCAAATCCCTAAGCTGTTTCAGGATAATGCCCTACCATATACTCTTAAGTGCATTATAATCCTCGCGGTTATATAGCAACTTTGGTTTGGCTTTAGCAAAACATGTCGTGTAAGGTGTCATACGATTTGGAATACTATCCCCTCGCCAGTTCTGGCGACGGGGATAGCATTCCACCCCTCTAGAGGGGTAAGACATGTTACTTTACTTAAATGCGGTTAATTTCTAAAAGGGCCTCAGATCCACAAAATGGATGCTTCTGCCACAGACACAAGTCTGACACCCTGAAGCTGACCGAAACTCAGCCCAAGGGTCCTGGACAAAGGGTTTCCTGTCGCAGGGCGGTGTTACAACCCCCCAGACAGGAGATAGTGGATTGTAGCAGGGAGGTTTGAAAGAAACCAGACACTGCATGGGGAGCACAAGGCTGCCCCTTGCATAATCCGGCCAAACCGGTTCTGGGGCACTCCAGCCCTCGTGCCAGCGCGGCCTGGATCAAAGGAAGGGGGTGCATCCACCGACTTCCTGGGTCCCACCCATAGGAGGGGACCTAGCAGGAAATCCAGCCCCCCAGATTCGAATAAGAGTGGGAGCAGTGCCAATGCACTTCAGATTATCCTGATGAAACATAAGAAACAAAACTCTGGACCCTTCGACATCCTACTCGACGTAGAAGACTGAAGAATCTCCCTTGTGGTCAAGGAGTGACCACCCTGTGCAAACAGGCACCATCCAGCCATCGACGTCTGCTTTGTTGCAGTTCCCGCCGGAACTCGAGCGACAGAGATCGACGAGATCAAGCTTGCCTGCCTTCTAACAGCCCGATCCACAGTCCCTGCTGAGCTGAGACCCGTGGAGGCGACCGGAAGCGTGGGGCACGCCATCTTGAAAAGACCACAAGACGCTGACCGTGCAGCCCACGAGTGACCGGGGTTTGAGAAGCCCCAACCCTGAGCCACTCTTGCACCGAAGTTCAGCCCTCCACACTCGACGAGTGCTGCGTGGGGCCCTTCTGCTTCTTTTGGCTCAACGCGTTGGTCCGGTCACTTGCCAGCTGGCTTGTGGCCCCTGTACCGACGAAACTTGAAATTCGACCTGCGATTCTGGTTGCTCCAGATTTGCACCCGCTCCCCTGAAAAGGAGCCCCCACTCTGACCCTCCTGGTTCGAGTGAGAAGCAATCTCCCGGTTTCGCGTGGATTGCTTTTGCCAAGTGTTGTTTGCTCCAATCTTGAAGCCATTCAAAAGGGGGTGGTGATGGACAGAGTATCTGAATTAAGCAGAACACTCCTACCCAGTCAAAAGATCAGGGCTTGATCCATCACCGTTTTTTAGCTCACTGCACCATCCCAGTTCAGAACCTGGCTACATGCAAATTAGTCTGACCCTGGCCCAGTGCATCATGGGAACAGGGCAGACCAAACTACCAAGCCAATTCTTTACTGGAAAGGAAACAAGCTTCCGGGGACCGGTTTCTGGCATTACAGCCGTCTTCGGCTCGGCTTGCTTGAATCCTGATGGTGCAGTGAGCAAGGGACTCACATCTGAGCATACCCTTCCACACTTGTGGTGGCCAAAACGATTCAAAAGGGGGTGGTGATGGACAGAGTATCTGAATTAAGCAGAACACTCCTACCCAGTCAAAAGATCAGGGCTTGATCCATCACCGTTTTTTAGCTCACTGCACCATCCCAGTTCAGAACCTGGCTACATGCAAATTAGTCTGACCCTGGCCCAGTGCATCATGGGAACAGGGCAGACCAAGCTACCAAGCCAATTCTTTACTGGAAAGGAAACAAGCTTCCGGGGACCGGTTTCTGGCATTACAGCCGTCTTCGGCTCGGCTTGCTTGAATCCTGATGGTGCAGTGAGCAAGGGACTCACATCTGAGCATACCCTTCCACACTTGTGGTGGCCAAAACGATTCAAAAGGGGGTGGTGATGGACAGAGTATCTGAATTAAGCAGAACACTCTACCCAGTCAAAAGATCAGGGCTTGATCCATCACCATTTTTTAGCTCACTGCACCATCCCAGTTCAGAACCTGGCTACATGCAAATTAGTCTGACCCTGGCCCAGTGCAACATGGGAACAGGGCAGACCAAACTACCAAGCCAATTCTTTACTTAAAAGGAAACAAGCTTCCGGGGACCGGTTTCTGGCATTATAGCCGTCTTCGGCTCGGCTTGCTTGAATCCTGATGGTGCAGTGAGCAAGGGACTCACATCTGAGCATACCCTTCCACACTTGTGGTGGCCAAAACGATTCAAAAGGGGATGGTGATGGACAGAGTATCTGAATTAAGCAGAACACTCCTACCCAGTCAAAAGATCAGGGCTTGATCCATCGCCGTTTTTTAGCTCACTGCACCATCCCAGTTCAGAACCTGGCTACATGCAAATTAGTCTGACCCTGGCCCAGTGCATCATGGGAACAGGGCAGAGCAAATTACCAAGCCAATTCTTTACTGGAAAGGAAACAAGCTTCCGGGGACCGGTTTCTGGCATTACAGCCGTCTTCGGCTCGGCTTGCTTGAATCCTGATGGTGCAGTGAGCAAGGGACTCACATCTGAGCATACCCTTCCACACTTGTGGTGGCCAAAACGATTCAAAAGGGGGTGGTGATGGACAGAGTATCTGAATTAAGCAGAACACTCCTACCCAGTCAAAAGATCAGGGCTTGATCCATCACCGTTTTTTAGCTCACTGCACCATCCCAGTTCAGAACTTGGCTACATGCAAATTAGTCTGACCCTGGCCCAGTGCATCATGGGAACAGGGCAGACCAAACTACCAAGCCAATTCTTTACTGGAAAGGAAACAAGCTTCCGGGGACCGGTTTCTGGCATTACAGCCGTCTTCGGCTCGGCTTGCTTGAATCCGGATGGTGCAGTGAGCAAGGGACTCACATCTGAGCATACCCTTCCACACTTGTGGTGGCCAAAACGATTCAAAAGGGGGTGGTGATGGACAGAGTATCTGAATTAAGCAGAACACTCCTACCCAGTCAAAAGATCAGGGCTTGATCCATCACTGTTTTTAGCTCACTGCACCATCCCAGTTCAGAACCTGGCTACATGCAAATTAGTCTGACCCTGGCCCAGTGCATCATGGGAACAGGGCAGACCAAACTACCAAGCCAATTCTTTACTGGAAAGGAAACAAGCTTCCGGGGACCGGTTTCTGGCATTACAGCCGTCTTCGGCTCGGCTTGCTTGAATCCTGATGGTGCAGTGAGCAAGGGACTCACATCTGAGCATACCCTTCCACACTTGTGGTGGCCAAAACGATTCAAAAGGGGGTGGTGATGGACAGAGTATCTGAATTAAGCAGAACACTCCTACCCAGTCAAAAGATCAGGGCTTGATCCATCACCGTTTTTTAGCTCACTGCACCATCCCAGTTCAGAACCTGGCTACATGCAAATTAGTCTGACCCTGGCCCAGTGCATCATGGGAACAGGGCAGAGCAAATTACCAAGCCAATTCTTTACTGGAAAGGAAACAAGCTTCCGGGGACCGGTTTCTGGCATTACAGCCGTCTTCGGCTCGGCTTGCTTGAATCCTGATGGTGCAGTGAGCAAGGGACTCACATCTGAGCATACCCTTCCACACTTGTGGTGGCCAAAACGATTCAAAAGGGGGTGGTGATGGACAGAGTATCTGAATTAAGCAGAACACTCCTACCCAGTCAAAAGATCAGGGCTTGATCCATCACCGTTTTTTAGCTCACTGCACCATCCCAGTTCAGAACCTGGCTACATGCAAATTAGTCTGACCCTGGCCCAGTGCATCATGGGAACAGGGCAGACCAAACTACCAAGCCAATTCTTTACTGGAAAGGAAACAAGCTTCCGGGGACCGGTTTCTGGCATTACAGCCGTCTTCGGCTCGGCTTGCTTGAATCCTGATGGTGCAGTGAGCAAGGGACTCACATCTGAGCATACCCTTCCACACTTGTGGTGGCCAAAACGATTCAAAAGGGGGTGGTGATGGACAGAGTATCTGAATTAAGCAGAACACTCCTACCCAGTCAAAAGATCAGGGCTTGATCCATCACCGTTTTTTAGCTCACTGCACCATCCCAGTTCAGAACCTGGCTACATGCAAATTAGTCTGACCCTGGCCCAGTGCATCATGGGAACAGGGCAGACCAAACTACCAAGCCAATTCTTTACTGGAAAGGAAACAAGCTTCCGGGGACCGGTTTCTGGCATTACAGCCGTCTTCGGCTCGGCTTGCTTGAATCCTGATGGTGCAGTGATCAAGGGACTCACATCTGAGCATACCCTTCCACACTTGTGGTGGCCAAAACGATTCAAAAGGGGGTGGTGATGGACAGAGTATCTGAATTAAGCAGAACACTCCTACCCAGTCAAAAGATCAGGGCTTGATCCATCACCGTTTTTTAGCTCACTGCACCATCCCAGTTCAGAACCTGGCTACATGCAAATTAGTCTGACCCTGGCCCAGTGCATCATGGGAACAGGGCAGACCAAACTACCAAGCCAATTCTTTACTGGAAAGGAAACAAGCTTCCGGGGACCGGTTTCTGGCATTACAGCCGTCTTCGGCTCGGCTTGCTTGAATCCTGATGGTGCAGTGAGCAAGGGACTCACATCTGAGCATACCCTTCCACACTTGTGGTGGCCAAAACGATTCAAAAGGGGGTGGTGATGGACAGAGTATCTGAATTAAGCAGAACACTCCTACCCAGTCAAAAGATCAGGGCTTGATCCATCACCGTTTTCAATCTTGAAGCCGACAGCGCCGACGGCGAGAGCCTGCGTGGGACAGATCGTGACCTGCTCCTGGACGTCGCAGATGCCCCAGAGCCCACGTGACAGCGGAGAGAAGCTCCTCGACAACCACCTGATTGCGCCCGACATTGCCTGGTTCCGTCCTGGTTCCACCCTGGTCACTGCTGAGTGACCCAGACTCTGTCCCCTCTGCTTTCAGGTACTTTTCGACTTGAGTCCACCCTTGGACTCCACCGGACACTTCTCCTTCACCTCGCCTGCAGCCCTTTCAGCTCCAAGCACCAAGAGCCTGCGTGACGAAACCCGACTCAACTTCGACCCTGTGCACCCGCTTCCTGTGGGTGAGGTAACATTGCAACGCCAGTGTTCCCACACTGGTACACACCTCTAGGGTCTGTGTCTTAAGTTTTGTCTTCCTAGGTTCAGCGGAAGTGTCCTTAAACTCTATTTGTGTAACTTTTACGCACCATTGGTTAACATTGATGCATGCTTGTGCTTTCAGCACTGCACCCGAATCCCGCGGGCTTTTCCCGACTTCAGCATTGCTTGTCCCGACTGCTCCCAGCGATTCCCTAGGCCCTAGGCCTAACCACTGATCGATTGGTATCTCTTATACCACTTGTTTAGTATATGGTCTGAGTGGCCCCTCGCCCTCATCCATAATTGTGCAGCTTTGTATGTTTAAACAGTGCTTTTGATTTAACGCTTGTGCCCCTTTATTCATAAAGAGTACTGGGGATTATTTTGAGTAATAAATACATATATTTTTATAATATATACTTGTGTGGTGTCCTTTCATTTGATATTACAGGATTTTGATTGGTAAAACAGCTCGCTTAACACCTTGAGTTAAGCCTTTAAGGCTGCTTAGTCTATGCTACCATTAAGATAGCTTGTCTACAAGGTTAACTTACAACCAGACACCATAAGGGGACATTTGGACTGATACAAGGTGGTTCCAGAATTGGAAACATCATATATCAGGCCAACTTCTCACACCATGTGTCTGCTTTTTAAAACACAAGACTCCGAGCGCTGTTGCGAGTGAGGGGGGCTATTGAATAGCTCCCACTGCAAATTGCCACTTCTGTTTTTGAAACTCAGGAGCAGCAACATTGTAGTGGTGTCACCAGGGCTTTAATTGGAAGCTTTTTCAATATTATATACTAGCCATCGTTTTTCGGGGAAAGAGAGGTGGTATAGTTCATAGGTTTCTAGGCGCTAATGGCAGTCCACTGATTGTTATTCGTGTAATCTGGCACTATTTACTAACGGTACTATCAGGTAGAGGAGAACCACCTGCCTCCCTAAACCTCTGATTAGAAAACCAACAGAACAGAGCACATTTCAGGTACCCTAGCACACGTAAAATTCAATACAGTCACTCGCACTCGAGCACCCGGCGTGGAAGAGATGCAACGCGAATTTGCGGTCTGTTGGAGGATCTATAGATTTTGGACTGCTGGTATTGGGCCGTTGAATATTATCACCACATCCTTCAAGGATTCACATATAACATGCCACGGGACCATGTGGCTTGGAATTATCGCCGCATGAAAGAAATACACCCATGACCATACGTACAGCCGTGAACAAGTCGCATGTTCTAATGTGTACAAGAAGCAACGAAACATGTGTTGGCTTGGCTTGGAAAACACGACCCCGAACTTCGGGATGTCTGATTGAACGAGAAGAGAAAGAATACGATTCATCACTTTTTTTGAATTTCACTTTTGTCTGAGTTAGACTGTATTGCATTTTACGTGTGCTAGGGTACCTGAGATGTACTAGCCACCGTTGCTGCTTATTTATCTTATGCAACTAACAACCATTGGCAAAGCCAATAGGCCTGACTTGTTGTAGGTATGATGTCACTTGTTGTATCACATATCTGGATGCAATGAAAGAAACAGCAAAATACAAGTCGGGCGGCACACTGTGCTAACCACAGATTTTTAGCTTAGGGTGTTTTAAGCCACGCCCTTAATTACATTGGCCACGCCCCTTTGAGAGACCCCCCCCCCCCAGTTTTTTCATCCCACTTACAGCCCTGCCGAAAGACATTCTTAGAAACTGCCCCAACTCACAAACACATTCGTTTATGCATATAGGCACGCACACGTTCCCAGATGCATACACAAACACACACAGACACACATAGAAACAAACAAAAAATACAGTCACACATGTAAACACATATCAAAAGGCACCCAGACAGTCCGATAACCAGACCTGCCAGCACACACAAACTTTCATAAATACATAAACAGACATGCAAGCACACACATGCACAGTTACACAAACAGACACATGCACACACGCAGCAGTGCACACACAAACACATAACAGCCACAGGCATACACACATACCTTCAGCCACACTCAGAAATTGCCCTCCAATCACATACAATCATGTACACATATAGACATGTATAGACACACGCTCTCTCTCACACACATACATGTGAACAGACGCAGACGCATACCAACATACAGGCACACACTTAAAAGCCTACCCAAAGACACACAGACACACAGACACTCGCAGGAACATCCCTCCCAGCCCACAAACAGACCGACTAACTTCCTGACATATGTATAACAGACAGACACACGCACACACGCTCGCCTCGCAGACACGCCCAGCCCGCACTCCCCCTGCACGGCCCCTCAGCACTGGCTGCCGCCGACCCGCCCCCGGAGCCTCTATAAAGGGGGGCGCCAGGCACATGCAGCGAGGAGAGCACAGACCACGACTCACCACAGACCCGCGGGAGACCCCGGGAGAGTGACTAACCACAGACCCGCGGGAGACCCCGGGAGAGTGACTAACCACAGACCCGCGGGAGACCCCGGGAGAGTGACTCACCACAGACCCACGGGAGACTCACCACAGACCCGCGGGAGACCCCTGGAGCATCCGCGGAGACAGACTACAGACCTACCGGAGAGTCACCACAGACCCGCGGGAGACTCACCACAGACCCCCGCGAGACCGACCACAGACCTACCGGACTCCGTGCATCAAGTGCAGACCCCTGGAGAGCTGGGAGCAGCACTGACCACCGGGAGAGTAACTAACCACAGACCCACGGGAGACCCACAGTCACCAAGGAAGACTCTCTACAGACCCAGGAGTGTCCATCCACAGGCCCACCACAGACCCAGGAGCGACATAGAGTCCCCAGGGAGACTACCCACAGACCCACGAGAGACTTTTCACAGACCCACGAGAAACCATCCACCGACCCACGTGAGTCTCCACAGACCGAAGACAGGCCATCCACAGACCCACGGGAGACCTACAGTCCCACGTGAGTCTCCACAGACCCACGAGAGACCTACAGTCCCCGAGGGAGTCTGCCCACAGACCCTCAAGCGTCTCTCCACAGACCCACGAACGACCCCCGGAAGCAGGTGCAGGCGCTCGCCTCGTGTCAGGGGGTGCCCGGACTCCAGCCCCCCTCGCCCCCAGGTCTGCCCCCACAGCCCCAGGATGCCCGGTCTGCAGAAGAGGGGGCTGCTGCTGCTCTGGTCCGTCCTCTGCTGGAGCCCCCCGGGGAGCGCCGAGGAGGCAAGGAGTGAGTACCGGGGCCTGGGGGGTGCGTGGGGAGGTGGGGGGGGGGGCTTGGTAGACGCAGCCCAGGGGCCCTGGAAAGGATGGGTCGAGGAGGGGCAGGGGGCGAGGAGCCAGGGAAGGTGAGTGGGTCTTCCACCAGACACTCACCACCACCCTTTGTGCACGAGACACTCACCCACGACGCAAACAACGTCCACACAGACACACACAGAAAAAGACACCGGCAGACAGACGCACAAAGACAGATAATGACACACACATTCAAGCACATATGCACAAACACAAATGCACAAACACACATGTACACTAAAAAGACACTGCGCCACTCACACAGACACATACACATTACCAAATTAACCTATAGACTGACATTACAGGACATCAGGTGTGAGAGGGGGCTGTGCAGGTAACAGGGACAGGTGCATCAATCTATAGACTGACATTACCAGAACATCAGGTGTGAGAGGGGGCTGTGCAGGTAACAGGGACAGGTGCATCAATCTATAGACTGACATTACAGGACATCAGGTGTGAGAGAGGGGGCTGTGAAGGTCACAGGGACAGGTGCGTCAATCTATAGACTGACATTACAGGACATCAGGTGTGAGAGGGGGCTGTGCAGGTAACAGGGACAGGTGCATCAATCTATAGACTGGCATTACCAGGGACATCAGGTGTGATGGAGAGGGCTGTGCAGGTAACAGGGACAGGTGCGTCAATCTATAGACTGACATTACAGGACATCAGGTGTGAGAGGGGGCTGGGCAGGTAACAGGGACAGGTGCATCAATCTATAGACTGACATTACCAGGGACATCAGGTGTGAGAGGGGGCTGGGCAGGTAACAGGGACAGGTGCATCAATCTATAGACTGACATTAGAGGACATCAGGTGTGAGAGGAGGCTGTGCAGGTAACAGGGACAGGTGCGTCAATCTATAGACTGACATTACAGGACATCGGGTGTGAGAGGGGGCTGTGCAGGTAACAGGGACAGGTGCATCAATCTATAGACTGGCATTACCAGGGACATCAGGTGTGATGGAGAGGGCTGTGCAGGTAACAGGGACAGGTGCGTCAATCTATAGACTGACATTACAGGACATCGGGTGTGAGAGGGGGCTGTGCAGGTAACAGGGACAGGTGCATCAATCTATAGACTGACATTACAGGACATCAGGTGTGAGAGAGGAGGCTGTGCAGGTAACAGGGACAGGTGCATCAATCTATAGACTGACATTACAGGACATCAGGTGTGCGAGGGAGCTGTGCAGGTAACAGGGACAGGTGCATCAATCTATAGACTGACATTACAGGACATCAGGTGTGAGAGGGGGCTGTGCAGGTAACAGAGACAGGTGCATCAATCTATAGACTGACATTACAGGACATCAGGTGTGAGAGGGGGCTGTGCAGGTAACAGGGACAGGTGCATCAATCTATAGACTGACATTACAGGACATCAGGTGTGAGAGAGGGGGGCTGTGCAGGTAACAGGGACAGGTGCATCAATCTATAGACTGACATTACAGGACATCAGGTGTGAGAGGGGGCTGTGCAGGTAACAGGGACAGGTGCATCAATCTATGGACTGACATTACAGGACATCAGGTGTGAGAGGGGGCTGTGCAGGTAACAGAGACAGGTGCATCAATCTATAGACTGACATTAACAGGGACATCAGGTGTGAGAGGGGGCTGTGCAGGTAACAGGGACAGGTGCATCAATCTATAGACTGACATTACCAGAACATCAGGTGTGAGAGGGGGCTGTGAAGGTCACAGGGACAGGTGCGTCAATCTATAGACTGACATTACAGGACATCGGGTGTGAGAGGGGGCTGTGCAGGTAACAGGGACAGGTGCATCAATCTATAGACTGACATTACAGGACATCAGGTGTGAGAGGGGGCTGTGCAGGTAACAGGGACAGGTGCATCAATCTATAGACTGGCATTACCAGGGACATCAGGTGTGATGGAGAGGGCTGTGCAGGTAACAGGGACAGGTGCGTCAATCTATAGACTGACATTACAGGACATCAGGTGTTAGAGGGGCTGTGCAGGTAACAAGGACAGGTGCATCAATCTATAGACTGACATTACAGGACATCAGGTGTGAGAGAGGAGGCTGTGCAGGTAACAGGGACAGGTGCATCAATCTATAGACTGACATTACAGGACATCAGGTGTGCGAGGGAGCTGTGCAGGTAACAGGGACAGGTGCATCAATCTATAGACTGACATTACAGGACATCAGGTGTGAGAGGGGGCTGTGCAGGTAACAGAGACAGGTGCATCAATCTATAGACTGACATTACAGGACATCAGGTGTGAGAGGGGGCTGTGCAGGTAACAGGGACAGGTGCATCAATCTATAGACTGACATTACAGGACATCAGGTGTGAGAGAGGGGGGCTGTGCAGGTAACAGGGACAGGTGCATCAATCTATAGACTGACATTACAGGACATCAGGTGTGAGAGGGGGCTGTGCAGGTAACAGGGACAGGTGCATCAATCTATAGACTGACATTACAGGACATCAGGTGTGAGAGGGGGCTGTGCAGGTAACAGAGACAGGTGCATCAATCTATAGACTGACATTACAAGGGACATCAGGTAATAGAGGGGGCTGTGTAGGTAACAGGGACAGGTGCATCAATCTATAGACTGACATTAACAGGGACATCAGGTGTGAGAGGGGGCTGTGCAGGTAACAGGGACAGGTGCATCAATCTATAGACTGACATTACAAGGGACATCAGGTAATAGAGGGGGCTGTGTAGGTAACAGGGACAGGTGCATCAATCTATAGACTGACATTACAGGACATCAGGTGTGAGAGGAGGCTGTGCAGGTAACAGGGACAGGTGTAGCAATCTATAGACTGACATTACCAAGGACATCAGGTGTGAGAGGGGGCTGTGCAGGTAACAGAGACAGGTGCATCAATCTATAGACTGACATTACTAGGGATATCAGGTGTGAGAGGGGGCTGTGCAGGTAACAGGGACAGGTGCATCAATCTATAGACTGACATTACCAGGGACATCAGGTGTGAGAGAGGAGGCTGTGCAGGTAACAGGGACAGGTGCATCGATCTATAGACTGACATTACAGGACATCGGGTGTGAGAGGGGGCTGTGCAGGTAACAGGGACAGGTGCATCAATCTATAGACTGACATTACAGGACATCAGGTGTGAGAGGGGGCTGTGCAGGTAACAGGGACAGGTGCATCAATCTATAGACTGACATTACAGGACATCAGGTGTGAGAGGGGGCTGTGCAGGTAACAGGGACAGGTGCATCAATCTATAGACTGACATTACAGGACATCAGGTGTGAGAGGGGGCTGTGCAGGTAACAGGGACAGGTGCATCAATCTATAGACTGACATTACAGGACATCAGGTGAGAGAGGGGGCTGTGCAGGTAACAGGGACAGGTGCATCAATCTACAGAATGACATTACAGGACATCAGGTGCGAGAGGAGACTGTGCAGGTAACAGGGACAGGTACATCAATCTATAGACTGACATTACAGGACATCAGGTGTGAGAGGGGGCTGTGCAGGTAACAGGGACAGGTGCATCAATCTATAGTCTGACATTACAGGACATCAGGTGTGAGAGAGGGCTGTGCAGGTAACAAGGACAGGTGCATCAATCTATAGACTGACATTACAGGACATCAGGTGTGAGAGGAGGCTGTGCAGGTAACAGGGACAGGTGCATCAATCTATAGACGGACATTACCAGGGACATCAGGTGTGAGAGATGGGGCTGTGCAGGTAACAGGGACAGGTGCATCAATCTACAGAATGACATTACAGGACATCAGGTGTGAGAGGGGGCTGTGCAGGTAACAGGGACAGGTGCATCAATCTATAGACTGACATTACAGGACATCAGGTGTGAGAGATGGGGCTGTGCAGGTAACAGGGACAGGTGCATCAATCTACAGAATGACATTACAGGACATCAGGTGCGAGAGGAGACTGTGCAGGTAACAGGGACAGGTGCATCAATCTATAGACTGACATTACAGGACATCAGGTGTGAGAGGGGGCTGTGCAGGTAACAGGGACAGGTGCATCAACCTATAGACTGACATTACCAGGGACATCAGGTGTGAGAGAGGGGGCTGTGCGGGTAACAGGGACAGGTGCATCAATCTATAGACTGACATTACAGGACATCAGGTGTGAGAGAGGGCTGTGCAGATAACAGGGACAGGTGCATCAATCTATAGACTGACATTACAGGACATCAGGTGTGAGAGGAGGCTGTGCAGGTAACAGGGACAGGTGCATCAATCCATAGACTGACATTACAGGACACCAGGTGTGAGAGGGGGCTGTGCAGGTAACAGGGACAGGTGCATCAATCTATAGACTGACATTACAGGACAACAGGTGTGAGAGAGAGGGCTGTGCAGGTAACAGGGACAGGTGCATCAATCTATAGACTGACATTACAGGACATCAGGTGTGATGGAGAGGGCTGTGCAGGTAACAAGGACAGGTGCATCAATCTATAGACTGACATTACAGGACATCAGGTGTGAGAGGGGGCTGTGCAGGTAACAGGGACAGGTGCATCAATCTATAGTCTGACATTACAGGACATCAGGTGTGAGAGAGGGCTGTGCAGGTAACAAGGACAGGTGCATCAATCTATAGACTGACATTACAGGACATCAGGTGTGAGAGGAGGCTGTGCAGGTAACAGGGACAGGTGCATCAATCTATAGACGGACATTACCAGGGACATCAGGTGTGAGAGATGGGGCTGTGCAGGTAACAGGGACAGGTGCATCAATCTACAGAATGACATTACAGGACATCAGGTGTGAGAGGGGGCTGTGCAGGTAACAGGGACAGGTGCATCAATCTATAGACTGACATTACAGGACATCAGGTGTGAGAGGAGGCTGTGCAGGTAACAGGGACAGGTGCATTAATCTATAGACGGACATTACCAGGGACATCAGGTGTGAGAGATGGGGCTGTGCAGGTAACAGGGACAGGTGCATCAATCTACAGAATGACATTACAGGACATCAGGTGTGAGAGGGGGCTGTGCAGGTAACAGGGACAAGTGCATCGATCTATAGACTGACATTACAGGACATCAGGTGTAAGAGGGGGCTGTGCAGGTAACAGGGACAGGTGCATCAATCTATAGACTGACATTACAGGACATCGGGTGTGAGAGGGGGCTGTGCAGGTAACAGAGACAGGTGCATCAATCTATAGACTGACATTACAGGACATCGGGTGTGAGAGGGGGCTGTGCAGGTAACAGGGACAGGTGCATCGATCTATAGACTGACATTACAGGACATCAGGTGCGAGAGGGGGCTGTGCAGGTAACAGGGACAGGTGCATCAATCTATAGTCTGACATTACAGGACATCAGGTGCGAGAGAGGGCTGTGCAGGTAACAGAGACAGGTGCATCAATCTATAGACTGACATTACCAGGGACATCAGGTGTGAGAGGGGGCTGTGCAGGTAAGAGGGACAGGTGCATCAATCTATAGACTGACATTATGAGGGACATCATGTGTGAGAGGGGGCTGTGCAGGTAACAAGGACAGGTGCATCAATCTATAGACTGACATTACAGGACATCGGGTGTGAGAGAGTGGGCTGTGCAGGTAACAGGGACAGGTGCATCAATCTAAAGACTGACATTACCAGGGACATCAGGTGTGAGAGGGGGCTGTGTAGGTAACAGGTGCATCAGTTTATAGACTGACATTATAAGGGACATCAGGTGTGAGAGGGGGCTGTGCAGGTAACAGGGACAGGTGCATCAATCTATAGACTGACATTACAGGACATCAGGTGTGAGAGGGGGCTGTGCAGGTAACAGGGACAGGTGCATCAATCTATAGTCTGACATTATAGGACATCAGGTGTGAGAGGAGGCTGTGCAGGTAACAGGGACAGGTGCATCAATCTATAGACTGACATTACCAGGGACATCAGGTGTGAGAGGGGGCTGTGCAGGTAACAGGGACAGGTGCATCAATCTATAGACTGACATTACAGGACATCAGATGTGAGAGAGAGGGCTGTGCAGGGAACAGGGACAGGTGCATCAATCTATAGACTGACATCACGTAGGACATCAGGTGCGAGAGGGGGCTGTGCAGGTAACAGGGACAGGTGCATCAATCTATAGTCTGACATTACAGGACATCAGGTGTTAGAGGGGGCTGTGCAGGTAACAGGGACAGATGCATCAATCTATAGACTGACATTACAGGACATCAGGTGTGAGAGGGGGCTGTGCAGGTAACAGGGACAGGTGCATAATCTATAGTCTGACATTACAGGACATCAAGTGTGAGAGGGGGGGTTGTGTAGGTAACAGAGACAGGTGCATCAATCTATAGACTGACATTACCAGGGACATCAGGTGTGAGAGAGGGGGCTGTGCAGGTAACAGGGACAGATGCATCAATCTATAGACTGACATTACAGGACATCAGGTGTGATGGAGGTGGCTGTGCAGGTAACAGGGACAGGTGCATCAATCTATAGACTGACATCACCAGGGACATCAGGTGTGAGAGCCGGGCTGTGCAGTTAAGAGGGACAGGTACATCAATCTATAGACTGACATTACAGGACATCAGGTGTGAGAGGGGCTGTGTAGGTAACAGGGACAGGTGCATCAATCTATAGACTGACATTACAGGACATCGGGTGTGAGAGGGGGCTGTGCAGGTAACAGGGACAGGTGCATCAATCTATAGACTGACATTACAGGACATCAGATGTGAGAGAGAGGGCTGTGCAGGGAACAGGGACAGGTGCATCAATCTATAGACTGACATCACGTAGGACATCAGGTGCGAGAGGGGGCTGTGCAGGTAACAGGGACAGGTGCATCAATCTATAGTCTGACATTACAGGACATCAGGTAATAGAGGGGGCTGTGCAGGTAACAGGGACAGGTGCATCAATTTATAGACTGACATTACCAGGGACATCAGGTGTGAGAGAGGGGGCTGTGCAGGTAACAGGGACAGATGCATCAATCTATAGACTGACATTACAGGACATCAGGTGTGAGAGAGGGGGCTGTGCAGGTAACAGGGACAGGTGCATCAATTTATAGACTGACATTACCAGGGACATCAGGTGTGAGAGGGGGCTGTGCAGGTAACAGGGACAGGTGCATCAATTTATAGACTGACATTACCAGGGACATCAGGTGTGAGAGGGGGCTGTGCAGGTAACAGGGACAGGTGCATCAATCTATAGACTGACATTACAGGACATCAGGTGTGAGAGGGGCTGTGTAGGTAACAGGGACAGGTGCATCAATCTATAGACTGACATTATGAGGGACATCATGTGTGAGAGAGGGCTGTGCAGGTAACAGGGACAGGTGCATCAATCTATAGACTGACATTACAGGACATCAGGTGTGAGAGGGGCTGTGTAGGTAACAGGGACAGGTGCATCAATCTATAGACTGACATTATGAGGGACATTAGGTGTGAGAGGGAGCTGTGCATGGACAGGTGCATCAATCTATAGACTGACATTACAGGACATCAGGTGTGATGGAGGTGGCTGTGCAGGTAACAGGGACAGGTGCATCAATCTATAGACTGACATCACAGGACATCAGGTGTGAGAGGGGGCTGTGCAGGTAACAGGGACAGGTGCATCAATCTATAGACTGACATTACAGGACATCAGGTATGATGGAGGTGGCTGTGCAGGTAACAGGGACAGGTGCATCAATCTATAGACTGACATCACAGGACATCAGGTGTGAGAGGGGGCTGTGCAGGTAACAGGGACAGGTGCATCAATCTATAGACTGACATTACAGGACATCAGGTGTGAGAGGGGGCTGTGCAGGTAACAGGGACAGGTGCATCAATCTATAGACTGACGTTACAGGACATCAGGTGTGAGAGGGGGCAGTGCAGGTAACAGAGACAGGTGCATCAATCTATAGACTGACATTACAGGGACATCAGGTGTGAGAGGGGGCTGTGCAGGTAACAGAGACAGGCGCATCAATCTATAGACGGACATTACAGGACATCGGGTGTGAGAGGGGGCTGTGCAGGTAACAGGGACAGGTGCATCAATCTATAGACTGACATTACAGGACATCAGGTGTGAGAGGGGGCTGTGCGGGTAACAGGGACAGGTGCATCAATCTATAGACTGACATTACCAGGGACATCAGGTGTTAGAGGGAGCTGTGCAGGTAACGGGGACAGGTGCATCAATCTATAGACTGACATTACAGGACATCAGGTGTGAGAGGGGGCTGTGCAGGTAACAGGGACAGGTGCATCAATCTATAGTCTGACATTACAGGACATCAGGTGCGAGAGGGGGCTGTGCAGGTAACAGGGACAGGTGCATCAATCTATAGACTGACGTTACAGGACATCAGGTGTGAGAGGAGGCTGTGCAGGTAACAGGGACAGGTGCATCAATCAATAGACTGACATTACCAGGGACATCAGGTGTGAGAGGGGGCTGTGCAGGTAACAGGGACAGGTGCATCAATCTATAGACTGACATTACAGGACTTCAGGTGTGAGAGAGGGGGGCTGTGCAGGTAACAGGGACAGGTGCATCAATCTATAGACTGACATTACAGGACTTCAGGTGTGAGAGAGGGGGGCTGTGCAGGTAACAGGGACAGGTGCATCAATCAATAGACTGACATTACCAGGGACATCAGGTGTGAGAGGGGGCTGTGCAGGTAACAGGGACAGGTGCATCAATCTATAGACTGACATTACAGGACTTCAGGTGTGAGAGAGGGGGGCTGTGCAGGTAACAGGGACAGGTGCATCAATCTATAGACTGACATTACAGGACTTCAGGTGTGAGAGAGGGGGGCTGTGCAGGTAACAGGGACAGGTGCATCAATCTATAGACTGACATCACCAGGGACATCAGGTGTGAGAGCCGGGCTGTGCAGGTAAGAGGGACAGGTACATCAATCTATAGACTGACATTTTGAGGGACATCATGTGTGAGAGAGGGCTGTGCAGGTAACAGGGACAGGTGCATAAATCTATAGACTGACATTACAGGACATCAGGTGTGAGAGGAGGCTGTGTAGGTAACAGGGACAGGTGCATCAATCTATAGACTGACATTACAGGACATCAGGTGTGAGAGGAGGCTGTGCAGGTAAGAGGGACAGGTACATCAATCTATAGACTGACATTACCAGGGACATCAGGTGTGAGAGAGAGGGCTGTGCAGGTAACAGGGACAGGTGCATCAATCAATAGACTGACATTACCAGGGACATCAGGTGTGAGAGGAGGCTGTGTAGGTAACAGGGACAGGTGCATCAATCTATAGACTGACATTACAGGACATCAGGTGTGAGAGGAGGCTGTGCAGGTAACATGGACAGGTGCATCAATCAATAGACTGACATTACAGGACTTCAGGTGTGAGAGAGGGGGGCTCTGCAGGTAACAGGGACAGGTGCATCAATCTATAGACTGACATCACCAGGGACATCAGGTGTGAGAGCCGGGCTATGCAGGTAAGAGGGACAGGTACATCAATCTATAGACTGACATTATGAGGGACATCAGGTGTGAGAGCCGGGCTGTGCAGGTAAGAGGGACAGGTGCATCAATCTATAGACTGACATTACCAGGGAATCAGGTGTGAGAGGGGGCTGTGCAGGTAACAGGGACAGGTGCATAAATCTATAGACTGACATTACAGGACATCAGGTGTGAGAGGGGCTGTGTAGGTAACAGGGACAGGTGCATCAATCTATAGACTGACATTACAGGACATCGGGTGTGAGAGAGTGGGCTGTGCAGGTAACAGGGACAGGTGTATCAATCTATAGACTGACATTACAGGACATCAGGTGTGAGAGGAGGCTGTGCAGGTAACAGGGACAGGTGCATCAATCAATAGACTGACATTACAGGACATCAGGTGTGAGAGGGGGCTGTGCAGGTAACAGGGACAGGTGCATCAATCTATAGACTGACATCACCAGGGACATCAGGTGTGAGAGCCGGGCTGTGCAGGTAAGAGGGACAGGTGCATCAATCTATAGACTGACATTATGAGGGACATCATGTGTGAGAGAGGGCTGTGCAGGTAACAGGGACAGGTGCATAAATCTATAGACTGACATTACAGGACATCAGGTGTGAGAGGGGCTGTGTAGGTAACAGGGACAGGTGCATCAATCTATAGACTGACATTGCAGGACATCGGGTGTGAGAGCGGGCTGTGCAGGTAACAGAGACAGGTGCATCAATCTATAGACTGACATTACCAGGGACATCAGGTGTGAGAGGGGGCTGTGCAGGTAACAGGGACAGGTGCATCAATCTATAGACTGACATTACAGGACATCAGATGTGAGAGAGAGGGCTGTGCAGGGAACAGGGACAGGTGCATCAATCTATAGACTGACATCACCTAGGACATCAGGTGCGAGAGGGGGCTGTGCAGGTAACAGGGACAGGTGCATCAATCTATAGTCTGACATTACAGGACATCAGGTGTTAGAGGGGGCTGTGCAGGTAACAGGGACAGATGCATCAATCTATAGACTGACATTACAGGACATCAGGTGTGAGAGAGGGGGCTGTGCAGGTAACAGGGACAGGTGCATCAATCTATAGACTGACATCACCTGGGACATCAGGTGCGAGAGGGGGCTGTGCAGGTAACAGGGACAGGTGCATCAATCTATAGTCTGACATTACAGGACATCAGGTGTTAGAGGGGGCTGTGCAGGTAACAGGGACAGGTGCATCAATCTATAGACTGACATTACAGGACATCGGGTGTGAGAGGGGGCTGTGCAGGTAACAGGGACAGGTGCATCAATCTATAGACTGACATTACAGGACATCAGATGTGAGAGAGAGGGCTGTGCAGGTAACAGGGACAGGTGCATCAATCTATAGACTGACATCACCTGGGACATCAGGTGCGAGAGGGGGCTGTGCAGGTAACAGGGACAGGTGCATCAATCTATAGTCTGACATTACAGGACATCAGGTGTTAGAGGGGGCTGTGCAGGTAACAGGGACAGGTGCATCAATCTATAGTCTGACATTACAGGACATCAGGTGTTAGAGGGGGCTGTGCAGGTAACAGGGACAGATGCATCAATCTATAGACTGACATTACAGGACATCAGGTGTGAGAGAGGGGGCTGTGCAGGTAACAGGGACAGGTGCATCAATCTATAGACTGACATCACCTGGGACATCAGGTGCGAGAGGGGGCTGTGCAGGTAACAGGGACAGGTGCATCAATCTATAGTCTGACATTATAGGACATCAGGTGTTAGAGGGGGCTGTGCAGGTAACAGGGACAGGTGCATCAATCTATAGACTGACATTACAGGACATCAGGTGTGAGAGGGGCTGTGTAGGTAACAGGGACAGGTGCATCAATCTATAGACTGACATCACCTGGGACATCAGGTGCGAGAGGGGGCTGTGCGGGTAACAGGGACAGGTGCATCAATCTATAGACTGACATCACCTGGGACATCAGGTGCGAGAGGGGGCTGTGCAGGTAACAGGGACAGGTGCATCAATCTATAGTCTGACATTATAGGACATCAGGTGTTAGAGGGGGCTGTGCAGGTAACAGGGACAGGTGCATCAATCTATAGACTGACATTACAAGGGACTTCAGGTGTGAGAGGGGGCTGTGCAGGTAACAGGGACAGGTGCATCAATCTATAGAATGACATTACCAGTGACACCAGGCGTGAGAGGGGGCTGTGCAGGTAACAGGGACAGGTGCATCAATCTATAGACTGACATTACAGGACATCAGGTGTGAGAGAGGAGGCTGTGCAGGTAACAGAGACAGGTGCATCAATCTATAGACTGACATTACAGGACATCAGGTGTGAGAGGGGGCTGTGCAGGTAACAGGGACAGGTGCATCAATCTATAGACTGACATTACAGGACATCAGGTGCGAGAGGGGGCTGTGCAGGTAACAGGGACAGGTGCATCAATCTATAGACTGACATTACAGGACATCAGGTGTGAGAGAGGAGGCTGTGCAGGTAACAGGGACAGGTGCATCAATCTATAGACTGACATTACAGGACATCAGGTGTGAGAGGGGGCTGTGCAGGTAACAGGGACAGGTACATCAATCTATAGACTGACATTACAAGGGACTTCAGGTGTGAGAGGGGGCTGTGCAGGTAACAAGGACAGGTGCATCACTCTATAGACTGACATTACAGGACATCAGGTGTGAAAGGGGGCTGTGCAGGTAACAGAGACAGGCGCATCAATCTATAGACTGACATTACAGGACATCAGGTGTGAGAGGGGGCTGTGCAGGTAACAGGGACAGGTGCATCAATCTATAGACTGACATTACAAGGGACTTCAGGTGTGAGAGGGGGCTGTGCAGGTAACAGAGACAGGCGCATCAATCTATAGACTGACATTACAGGACATCAGGTGTGAGAGGGGGCTGTGCAGGTAACAGAGACAGGCGCATCAATCTATAGACTGACATTACAGGACATCAGGTGTGAGAGGGGGCTGTGCAGGTAACAGGGACAGGTGCATCAATCTATAGACTGACATTACAAGGGACTTCAGGTGTGAGAGGGGGCTGTGCAGGTAACAGAGACAGGCGCATCAATCTATAGACTGACATTACAGGACATCAGGTGTGAGAGGGGGCTGTGCAGGTAACAGGGACAGGTGCATCAATCTATAGACTGACATTACAAGGGACTTCAGGTGTGAGAGGAGGCTGTGCAGGTAACAGGGACAGGTACATCAATCTATAGACTGACATTACAGGACATCAGGTGTGAGAGGGGGCTGTGCAGGTAACAGAGACAGGCGCATCAATCTATAGACTGACATTACAGGACATCAGGTGTGAGAGGGGGCTGTGCAGGTAACAGGGACAGGTACATCAATCTATAGACTGACATTACAAGGGACTTCAGGTGTGAGAGGGGGCTGTGCAGGTAACAGAGACAGGCGCATCAATCTATAGACTGACATTACAGGACATCAGGTGTGAGAGGGGGCTGTGCAGGTAACAGGGACAGGTGCATCAATCTATAGACTGACATTACAAGGGACTTCAGGTGTGAGAGGAGGCTGTGCAGGTAACAGGGACAGGTACATCAATCTATAGACTGACATTATAAGGGACATCAGGTGTGAGAGGAGGCTGTGAGCAGGTAACAGGGACAGGTGCATCAATCTACAGACTGAGATTACCAGGGACATCAGGTGTGAGAGGGGGCTGTGCAGGTAACAGGGACAGGTGCATCAATCTATAGACTGACATTACAAGGGACTTCAGGTGTGAGAGGAGGCTGTGCAGGTAACAGGGACAGGTACATCAATCTATAGACTGACATTATAAGGGACATCAGGTGTGAGAGGAGGCTGTGCAGGTAACAGGGACAGGTGCATCAATCTACAGACTGAGATTACCAGGGACATCAGGTGTGAGAGGGGGCTGTGCAGGTAACAGGGACAGCTACATCAATCTATAGACTGACATTACAGGACATCGAGTGTTAGAGGGGGCTCTGCAGGTAACAGGGACAGGTGCATCAATCTATAGACTGACATTACAGGACATCAGGTGTTAGAGGGGGCTTTGCAGGTGACATGGTCAAGTGCGCCAGTCTATAGAGGGGCCTGTGCAGGTAACAAGGACAGGTGCCTCAATCTATAGACTGACATTACAAGGGACTTCAGGTGTGAGAGGAGGCTGTGCAGGTAACAGGGACAGGTACATCAATCTATAGACTGACATTATAAGGGACATCAGGTGTGAGAGGAGGCTGTGCAGGTAACAGGGACAGGTGCATCAATCTACAGACTGAGATTACCAGGGACATCAGGTGTGAGAGGGGGCTGGGCAGGTAACAGGGACAGCTACATCAATCTATAGACTGACATTACAGGACATCAGGTGTGAGAGGGGGCTGTGCAGGTATCAGGGGCAGGTGCATCAATCTATAGACTGACATTACAGGACATCAGGTGTTAGAGGGAGCTGTGCAGGTAACAGAGACAGGTGCAGCAATCTATAGACTGACATTACAGGACTTCAGGTGTGAGAGGGGGCTTTGCAGGTAACAGGGACAGGTGCATCAATCTATAGACTGACATTACCAGGGACATCAGGTGTGAGAGGGGGCTGTGCAGGTAACAGGGACAGGTGCATCAATCTATAGATTGACATTACAGGACATCAGGTGTGAGAGGGGGCTGTGCAGGTAACAAGGACAGGTGCATCAATCTATAGACTGACATTACAGGACATCAGGTGTGAGAGGGGGCTGTGCAGGTAACAGGGACAGGTGCATCAATCTATAGACTGACATTACAGGACATCAGGTGTGAGAGGGGGCTGTGTAGGTAACAGGGACAGGTGCATCAATCTATAGACTGACATTACCGGGGACATCAGGTGTGAGAGAGGAGGCTGTGCAGGTAACAGGGACAGGTGCATCAATCTATAGAGTGACATTACAGGACATCAGGTGTGAGAGGAGGCTGTGCAGGTAACAGAGACAGGTGCATCAATCTATAGACTGACATTACAGGACATCAGGTGTGAGAGGGGGCTGTGCAGGTAACAGAGACAGGTGTATCAATCTATAGACTGACATTACAGGACTTCAGGTGTGAGAGAGGAGGCTGTGCAGGTAACAGCGACAGGTGCATCAATCTATAGACTGACATTACAGGACATCAGGTGTGAGAGGGGGCTGTGCAGGTAACAGAGACAGGTGTATCAATCTATAGACTGACATTACAGGACATCAGGTGTGAGAGGGGGCTGTGCAGGTAACAGAGACAGGTGTATCAATCTATAGACTGACATTACAGGACATCAGGTGTGAGAGGGGGCTGTGCAGGTAACAGGGACAGGTGCATCAATCTATAGACTGACATTACAGGACATCAGGTGTGAGAGAGGGCTGTGCAGGTAACAGGGACAGGTGCATCAATCTATAGACTGACATTACAGGACATCAGGTGTGAGAGAGGGGGCTGTGCAGGTAACAGGGACAGGTGCATCAATCTATAGACTGACATTACATGACATCAGGTATGAGAGGCGGCTGTGCAGGTAACAGGGACAGGTGCATCAATCAATAGACTGACATTACAGGACTTCAGGTGTGAGAGAGGAGGCTGTGCAGGTAACAGCGACAGGTGCATCAATCAATAGACTGACATTACAGGACTTCAGGTGTGAGAGAGGGGGCTGTGCAGGTAACAGGGACAGGTGCATCAATCTATAGACTGACATTACAGGACATCAGGTGTGAGAGGGGCTGTGTAGGTAACAGGGACAGGTGCATCAATCTATAGACTGACATTACATGACATCAGGTGTGAGAGAGGAGGCTGTGCAGGTAACAGGGACAGGTGCATCAATCTATAGACTGACATTACCAGGGACATCAGGTGTGAGAGGGGGCCGTGCAGGTAACAGGGACAGGTGCATCAATCTATAGACTGACATTACAGGACATCAGGTGCGAGAGGGGGCTGTGTAGGTAACAGGGACAGGTGCATCAATCTATAGACTGACGTTACAGGACATCAGGTGTGAGAGGGGGCTGTGCAGGTAACAGAGACAGGTGCATCAATCTATAGACTGACATTACAGGGACATCAGGTGTGAGAGGGGGCTGTGCAGGTAACAGGGACAGGTGCATCAATCTATAGAGTGACATTACAGGACATCAGGTGTTAGAGGGAGCTGTGCAGGTAACAGGGACAGGTGCATCAATCTATAGACTGACATTACAGGACATCAGATGTTAGAGGGAGCTGTGCAGGTAACAGGGACAGGTGCATCAATCTATAGACTGACATTACAGGACATCAGGTGTGAGAGGGGGCTGTGCAGGTAACAGAGACAGGTGCATCAATCTATAGACTGACATTACAGGGACATCAGGTGTGAGAGGGGGCTGTGCAGGTAACAGGGACAGGTGCATCAATCTATAGAGTGACATTACAGGACATCAGGTGTTAGAGGGAGCTGTGCAGGTAACAGGGACAGGTGCATCAATCTATAGACTGACATTACAGGACATCAGATGTTAGAGGGAGCTGTGCAGGTAACAGGGACAGGTGCATCAATCTATAGACTGACATTACAGGACATCAGGTGTGAGAGGGGGCTGTGCGGGTAACAGGGACAGGTGCATCAATCTATAGACTGACATTACAAGGGACATCAGGTGTTAGAGGGGGCTGTGCAGGTAACAGGTGCATCAGTTTATAGACTGACATTATAAGGGACATCAGGTGTGAGAGGAGGCTGTGCAGGTAACATGGACAGGTGCATCAATCTATAGACTGACATTACAGGACATCAGGTGTGAGAGGGGGCTGTGCAGGTAACAGGGACAGGTGCATCAATCTACAGACTGAGATTACCAGGGACATCAGGTGTGAGAGGGGGCTGTGCAGGTAACAGGGACAGCTACATCAATCTATAGACTGACATTACAGGACATCAGGTGTTAGAGGGGGCTGTGCAGGTCACAGGGACAGGTGCAGCAATCTATAGACTGACATCACAGGACTTCAGGTGAGAGAGGAGGATGTGCAGGTAACAGGGACAGGTGCATCAATCTATAGACTGACATTACAGGACATCAGGTGTGAGAGAAGAGGCTGTGCAGGTAACAGGGACAGGTGCATCAATCTATAGACTGACATTAAAGGACATCAGGTGTGAGAGGGGGCTGTGCAGGTAACAGAGACAGGTGCATCAATCTATAGACTGACATTACCAGGGACTTCAGGTGTGAGAGGGGGCTTTGCAGGTGACATGGTCAAGTGCACCAGTCTATAGAGGGGGCTGCGCAGGTACATCTACAAATCCCTCAACATGAATTAAAGTGATTCCTCTATCCTGACACCCCGGCACTCTCGAGTGCATACAGAGGCAGCCTATCATCAGTCACCAAGAGCATTGCTACCCCAAGACCATGGCTCCAGTCAAGTTGAAATCCAAGATCCGGTCACAAAAATGTTCCAAAACCTAAAATCGGTCCAAAGCCGTACAAAAGACGGATGCAGGTAACACAACCTCGTAAATTGGTGGCCAACATGGAAATGGCTGGCAGGTCCATTTCAGATCTTGAAGCTAGCCATATGACAGAAATTGATATACCAAAAATACAAAAGGACCTTATCTGCTGCATAGTGAGTGGTTATTCTGATAATCTGACATTGGCATGGCCCTGCTGGGCCACGTGGCATGACAACGCCTGCAGACGGCTGGTTCTAATCGACTGCTCGTATTGGATGTTTCAATACATTGCCCCAATTGGTGGTTGTCAAGGGATGTTGCAAAGGGATGCTTCTATTGGGTGGTTCTCTGGGATAGAACCCATGGCTCTTCCAATCAGATGTTAGAAAGGCTATTCCCATGGGAGCCTTCCACAGTTTCATATGACTGGCTGTTCCATATGGACAATTCCATACGGTCTTCCAATGGCATGTCTGCTTCAGAGTGATCGCACAGGATTGTCTCAGACTGATTTTCCTACGAGTTCTGTCCGTGACACGTTAACTCATGATCTTCCAGTGGAACGTTCGCATGTAGGAGTTTCTCGGAGTGATTTTCCTGTACGCCTCACCCACAGTATATGAACTTACCCCTCTGTGGTATATCCTTAGACCCGAGGTCTTCAAAGAGTGATCCTATAAGATTTTACTGTGAAATTTTCCTTTAGGCTCCGCAAATGGAATATCCACCTATCAGCTTTCAGCGATATGCCCTTACAAGGGAGTTTCTCAAAGATACACCCCACAGCATTCTACAGTGGGGTTTTCCACAGGCTTTTCCTGTGGGGACTAGTGCTGGGCGGCCTCTGTGATGGTGATGGATTAAACCCAGATCAGTTGACTGGGGGTGAGTGTTTGGTTTGCTCAAGCGCTCCGTCCATCATCCCCTTTGGTATAGCTTGGGGGCGGCCTCTGTGAGCAGGGGAGGCCCCCAGCAGTTCTAATGGTCCTGTGATAGAAAGTGAAAGTGAATGTATTTTTATTGTTTAGTTAATTAAAACCAAAACAATGTTCCAAAACATCAGATACATTGTACCGTTAAAAGCACACGGACATATATACATGTTTAAACTTATAGGGCCTCATGTAGGTAAATAGTATTTACAGATTCGTAAATACCGAATTTTACAGAATCGGTATTTAAGAAATCGGTAATTTACCGATTCCTTAAATTACCGATTCGGTAAATTACCGGTCGGTAACGGCCGAAATTCGTTAATTTCGGCCGTTACCAACCGGTAATGAGCCACCTACATCTGGCCCATAGTTGCATCTGTTTCTTTAGACATTCGATTCGAAAGTTTAAAATTGATATCAACGGGTAATACACCACCTTTTTTATACAATTCATTAAAATCCATTGATATTTCTTTTGACAGTACAATTTATGTTAAAAAGTCAGACAACGACCGCTTAACGACTCTGTGACCAATATCATTGTGTCATGACTTTCTTATAACGGATTAAAAATGTTGTTAAGTGGCAAATAAGTTGCGGGTCGTTCGAGTCAAAGCATTTTAGTGTGGCAGTTCTGCAGGAGCGGATGCCTCTTTCATTGAACTGTCTCTTCGACAGTTGACGGCGTGCGGACCTAAGGCTGGGCAAATGCATATTAGATGTGTGAAATCCTGTGTGGGTGACCCGCAGAGAGGGCATGCTTTTGAGCCCTGGTGCTTCCCGCGGGGCAGGTCTGCATTGGAGGGCAACTTCCCCATACGTAACTCTAAAAACAAGTTTTTTAACCCCTTGTGTGCTGTTGACGAGGGACGGTTGAGCTGCCCTCATGACGAGCTGAGCTCGTCACAGCCGTTGGAACGTTCGCACGCGGGGATAATTACCCCGCTGTGCTAAACGTTCGAAAAACGGGTGTGGTGTGACGAGCTCAGCTCGTCACGAGGGCAGCTCCGCTGTGCCTCATGACGAGCTGAGCTCGTCAACAGCACAGCGGCGCCGCGCGCGGCCCCCCTCCCACCCGCACAGCGGGGGGGAAACACCCCACAGCCAAGGGGTTAAGTAGGGGGAAAAGGGAAGACCCAGATATGTGGCTGGCTCTGATTTTGTGTAAGAATGCAATACCATCCATGTGTGGGCTCGCCGACTGAACGTTCCTTTGTCTTCTACTACTGATAGGTGTCTCACGAGGTGTGATGTGTTTCTCTCTCCCACAGATGGCATCTGCTGGTTGCAGCAGGGCAGAGATGCCAAGTGCAGTCTGGCACTGATGATGTCCGTCACGTGGGAGGAGTGCTGCAGTGGCGGGAACGTGGACACCGCCTGGTCCAACTTCACTGACCCAGCCAATAAAATCAGCCTGCTGGGATTCTTGGGCCTCGTGCCCTGCGTCCCTTGTAAAGGTAGGTGTGCGCAAAGCTGCCGGTGCTTGGCCGATGATGGGGCAACGGTTCACTGTGCCCCACGTAACCGCCAGATAGCGCCAGGGTGCCCTGTGGCCATCGAGCATGGAACAACCCCCAAGTTTACTATCCAAAGGGGCAAATGTTCAAACCTTTCCTGGATGGTACATGCTGGGCTGTGAGGGGCATGGCTCACTCTCTTTTTTTTAAAGTTTGAGTTTATTAAACAATGAAGACATAGAAGCAAAATAAAACAGCATGTACAAAAAATATGATACATCTCATATATGTATAGATATGGTAAAGAGAAAAATAAGAATAAAAATACAATCATTATCAGAAAACATGCCGCGCAAAATACGAAGTGAAGGAAGGGGAGAGGGAGGTGGGAGAGAAACACAGGGAATGAAGAATATACCATAACTTTTTAACATTTAACCCCTTCCATGCTGATGACGGCCCCCGGCCGTCATGCATCATGGTGGGCGTGTGCTGATGACGGCTGGGGGCCGTCATGAGCCCGCCCACTCAATAAAACTGCCGCACAGGCGCAGAATCGCGGCCGCGCCCAAGGGGTTAAAAGGAAAGCAAGTGACATGCTGGACTTCAGAGACAAAATGGCCGCCACCCGCCACAGCGATGACGCAAGGTCTGGTCCCCTTCCCGCGCAGGCATGTACGCTGAGAGTTACTAAACTGTTGTGCGTGCGCTCATGCGACTCAACTGGGTGCCATGTGCCGTAAAGTGGTACAAACGACCGCATCATTCAGATCCAGATCAAAATCTTTATTCAGATTTATGTTCAAATCCATAAAAGAGACAAAGATCAGATACATAAAAGTGGCAAATATCATCCACAAGTATAACAAAAAAAAACCATACAAAATATATTAAGAATTTATAATATTATGATGAGTATTCCGGGGCAGCTCAGCAAATAGAGCAAATTACATGTTCCAATTTTTTAAATGATTCCAAAGGGTTATTTATTGTATACATTAACAGACACATGTTCCTCTTAAACACTCACAAAAACATTTTAGCGCTATTTAAAAAAGAGAAAAAATAAAATGTAAATCCGCCATGCCCCTTCCTGAGAATTTAGGTATCTCCGCAGCCTTTCTTCGTAGGTTAAACTTTCCGAATGAGAGAGTGATTTTTTGCACAAAAGGGGTGTCTCGGTGCAGCACTGAAACAGCACTCCGTCTGAGAGTGTCCCTAAAGAGACACCCCGAGCAGACACAGCCACGTGAACTAATGTCACACTAACCAGTGTGACCTGGCTTTGCGTAGAATCCTGGCAACTAATGGAAACAGGTGCAACACAACAGGCAAGTAGTACATTCTGGTATATTTCAGTGAATTCTTTGTATAATTTCCAACCAATTATACGTTTTACATGATTTACCGGAAGGTGTGGTTTGAGTAATTCTTTCTTTATTATTATACAGTTAATAAAAACCGTAATGTACAAACAGAGCAATGCATGTTAGATTAAAATTTTAAAATATATAAAATCATGATCAGGTTCTTAAAGCTAAGCGTTTATGCAGTGCAGTTAAAATGATTTTAACGAACGTCCCAGCTCTTGCTAAGGCCTGGGCTGAGTTGTTACTAAAACACAAAGTCGATGCTTCACTACAGTGTCTCAGCGATTGTTGACCGAAAGACGGGGATCAGTAGGCGACGTCGATCGGTAGCAAAGAATGGGCAACAGCAAAGCAGGTGGAGCCAGGACTCATGTATGTAATTGCAAATAAAACCATCGGAGGCACGGCTCGCTCACCTTTACAACTTTGTGTTTGGTGTCAGGAAAAGTCGGCTTTTTTATGGGTGTGTGAAATTCGCTTAGTTTGCTTTAGTGTAATTATGTAAAATTACTGGAACATAATGTGAAATTATGCACAAACACATGAAATGCAAATTTCAATTCACACGATATTTTGGCGCGAAACACGTCCTTGTTTCAATTCGTTGTGGACGGTTTTATTTACAGCTATTTGTGTGTTCATTGTAAATTTTAACTGCAAATGGCACGTCATTATTAGAAGTGGCGTAATGAAGTAATTTTGGTACTTTTGCGTAACAAGCGTAACACGAAATTCCCCAAATTATGTGAATTATGCTGTTGTAATTTAAATTTAGGCCAGGCGTTACATTTTTTGCATGTGAGACTTCTGCATACATAGTAGTTATCGCACACAACAATTTATAGCGATTTGTGCAACGCAGCACTGCAGGTCTGCGCGCACTTTTGCATTGTGGGTGCTGAGAATTCCCATTGCAAATGCTCAGTCAGATAAAGACATGACCGCGCGGGCGGTCCATTCTCCGCCTGGACCGCGCGGGCAGTCCATGCTCTGCCCAGACCCCACGGGCCGTCCATGCTCCACCCAAACACGCGGGCGGTCCATGCTCCTCCCAGACCTCGTGGGCAGTCCATGCTCCGCCCAGACAGAGCAGGCTGTCCATGCTCCGCTGGGACCGCGCGGGCGGTCCATGCTCCGCCCAGACAGAGCAGGCTGTCCATGCTCCGCTGGGACCGCGCGGACGGTCCATGCTCCGCCCGGACCGCGCGGGCTGTCCATGCTCTGCCCAGACCCCGCGGGCGGTCCATGCTCTGCCCAGACCCCGCGGGCGGTCCATGCTCCGCCCAAACCACGCGGGCGGTCCATGCTCCGCCCAGACCTCGCGGGCAGTCCATGCTCCGCCCAGACAGACCAGGCTGTCCATGCTCCGCTGGGACCGCGCGGGCTGGAAATGCTCCGCCCAGACTGCGCGGGCGGTCCAGGCGCAGCCCAGACCGCACGGGTGGTCCATGCTCCGCCCGGACCGCAGGGTGACGCGGCGGCCACTTTGCCACATTTTGGGCTGCTCTTGGTTTACCTTTCACAGGAAAGAGCTGCAGGGCATTGTGCACCTGGGCAGTTATATGCTGAATTATGCCCTCACTGTCATGAAGAAACCCCCCTGCTTGTCAGAGACACTCGCCTGGTGCCATGCACCAGCAAAGACAGCGCAGAGCGCGCTGCATCAAGATGGCAGCGCACTCCGCTTTCATGGCTAGTGTACGCGCAGTCGCTGCACAGAGGACGCATTTCATTAGAGAGATCCCTGCCAGGCTTGTGGGCATCTCCAGACATGGTGGGCAGCTCTGTGTGCCAGGGAGGCAGATGCCAGGGCTTCCACACAAGCTGGACGGATGCCCACCAGAGTATTAATGACCCCAGCCACAGGCTTGAATTGTGTCTGCCTCAGGAATGTCAGAAATGCCAGACTTCTGTTTTTCTGTGGGTGAAGTTGGCAACCTATGTGGGAATTTCTGTTGTTGAGGAGCATGAAAACTATGCAGCGTTTGCATGTAACCACAAGGTAATTTGTTTCAGTTACTGCATTCTAGGTCTGCAGACAGTGTACACATCTTGCAATGATCATTTCCGCGCCGCCCGCCCTTCCGGAGGCATTGCGTGGGAACCCTGCCTCCCAGACGCTTTGTCTGCCTTATTCCTACTAATTTGATTTTACTCTTATGAACAGTGTTCACCCCGGAGGGGGAGGAGGCTCGTGGCGCAGTCATTGTACAACCCAAACAATACAAAGTGGTGGATGGAATGCCTGCAGGCGTCCCAGCCTCTGGCACGGGCTTAGCCCGCATTGTAGTCCATAGTTTTTCGCCCACAAAACCACTCCTCAGTGGGAGCGGCCACAAGCAAAATGGTACTGGTCCAGCTCCAATAGGAACAGCCTGGGCCGGGTCACATCCCCCCTGAATGGGAACACAAGCAACTCCAGACCAGTTTCAGCCTTGTTGAGCCTCGTCAGTGAGGTGCAGCTTGGATATTATGGCACGGCTCACATGGGGCCACAAAACCACTCCTCAGTGGGAGCAGCCGTACGCAGACTGGTACTGGTCTGGCTCCTATCGGAATAGCCTCGCCCGCACTGCCGGGCCACATGAGTGGGCTGTTGGAAAACGAGGCAGCATCTGTGAGGCCTGCACAAATTACATGACACATTTGTCCTTCACTGGGAACCAAACACCCTAGGGCAGCGCCTGACTCTCAGAGGGTAGCGTTGCAGAGCAGTCAGAGGCTTACTCAAGGGAGGTGGTGTGGGCTAGTAATCGCCATTTGCAGGTGCGCAAAAATAACACTCAATAATTGATTGTCCAGTCTGTACTTTGCTTTATAAAAGTAAGAGTACATTTATTAAACACACACACCACTCAATACTATACACCAATTTACAAATATACATAAGCTGTTGGAATTACGTTGTGACATTGCATAACATCTCCACCCCTCCCGCAGGGGGGGGGGTCTAGTACCACCACTCCCATGTATGCACATCATCTTGCCCCCAATGCGGGGAATTGGTCTTAACCTCGAGCGAGGGCCCTCCGCACTGGCACCATCCCAGTGGCGACCCCCCCCGCCCCAGTACCTCAACAAGCATTAAACAGGCTACACCTGCCTTGGTGACACATGACCCTGACTGAGCATCTCCTACTGACCATACAGTATTCACCTCTTCATCTTAAGGGCTAACAGTCTGGGGTCTTCACCTAAGTGCAGCAGCAAGAATACATGTTTACGCACACTTTAGAATGACAGTACTCAGCACATTTGGATATCATTAGAATGCATTGCAATTACAGCCCCTAAAGGCATCACAGATAAAATCACAGGTTGAAGTATCTACAGCCAGACACCCTAGCAGGAATGTCTAGCCACTTAAATCCATTTTTCTTATGGCATCACCTTGCACCAGCACCTCACATTAACCAGGCGAAATTCAGTCCCTCTACAAGAAATAACCAGTAATAATCGTAGTTCAGCACAATTACACCTCTTCACCTCCAGGGGATGCCCTTCTAGACATCCCCACCTCAGCCCTTCACTTCTTGATGCAGTTATCCACAACACCCTCAGCTGAAGAACAAAAATTCCAGCCCAGAAGGTGTTAACTGCCAGACGAGCCCGGGAGGGGTTGCTTCCTTGAAATCCCCAAGACACTTGGGGTGGGACTTTTGCTCGTGCTGGGGGGAGAATGCGCTTCTCCTGCAGCTCCCCCAGCACCTTTGCACCTGTGTATTGGTGACCCCGTTCTTCTGGGGCCACCACGAGCCAAGAAAACTCTGTATTGCCCTTGCAGGCCGGTCCTGGCCTGCAAGGCATTATGGGTTGTGCCGCATATTAGATGAGCGGCTCTCCCGCTGCTCCGGGGAAAGCTGCGCTGGCGCTTCGCCGCTTCCTGGGTCCTCGGTGGGGGGTCCGGTCCCACCCGGACCCCCAGGTAAGTCCTTCGGCTCGGGGAGCCCACCCCCGGCCGATCTGCCGATTTTTCTGGGGCCCGGTCCCACCCGGGCACCTCCTTTCCGTCTTCTTGGGGGCCCCGGTCCCACCCGGGACCCCCGCGGCCTTCCATGCTGGAGGGCAGTCCAAGGAGCCCACCCCTGGCTGCCCCCGCCGGCTCCCCGCTCGGCCCGCACCCTTGTGTGCGACCGCGGGAGCCGGCCCTTCAGTTCTCGTCTGCCCGCGCCGGCGGGCAGACACGGAGACCAGCGCGGCTCCCGCTGGCCTCGGGGGAGTGCAGCGGCACTCCCCCCGCCTTCCTCCTGACTTCGGGGCCCGGGGTCCCGGGCCCCCGGACTCGTTCGGGGGGGGGCGCGACGGCGCTCCCCCTCACTCAGGCACCTCGGGGCCCGGAGTTGGGCTCCCGGGCCCCGCAAATCCCGCACCGCTTCAGGGGGAGCGCGACGGCGCTCCCCAGCGCAGGTTTCGGCGGGGCGCCAGGGTGGGCTCCTGGCACCCCGCGGGGGCATCTTCACTGGGTGCGCGACGGCGCACCCCAGCTTTACTTCTTTGGGGGGCAGCCCCCCGGGACCTGACCCGCCCCGGGGGCATCTCTGAGACCGGCGGCGGAGCCCCACGCGCTTCGTCGTCGGTCTTCTTAGGGGCCATATCTCAGCCCCTGGGGGTCCGATCTGCCCCATTTTTGCATCTTCTCGCTCCTGGTGGCGTCCCCCAGCCACTGGGAGCACTCTCCTTCTTCCTCTGGGTCTCCAAGAGGGTGCATTCTGCAGGGAGCGGTTTTCACGTGCTCCCTGCGCCTCTCTTCTCCCAGCGCAGAGGCCTCCTCTTCTGCGCCACGATCCTGGGCTCTTCTTCTGGCGCTGTTAGGGGCCTGGGGGCAGTCAGGGGTTTCCTCCTTCCAACTGCCCATTGCACCAGGCTCCAGCACCTTTCGCCTCCGCAGACCACACCCCAGAGAGAGCTTCTCTTCTTGTGCAAGTACTTTTTAAAAGTTGAGTAGGGGGCTGGCAGGAAGTCTCTGGGTGTCCTATCAAACAGCGACACATCACTTCCCTGCCCCCTCCCTCCTCCTTGTCCAGCCTCTGGGTTGTTCAAAAGGGAGTCGCCCAGTGTCTCTGGCCACATGGCCTCTGAAACCCAACTCCTTCCCCCTTCACTGCCTTCTCTCCTGGGTGCAAACTGGTGCCTGGCACCCAGCGACAGCAGTTGATGGATTGGCTTTAACTCCACCTATCTTTTCTCCTTGGAGGGAAGATCTTGCTCTGGGACGAAAGGTCATTAATCTAACCTGCCATGGCCAGACCCCAGCCAGGGACTCAGAGAAATATGACATTTCTGGACGACCCAAAAGCAGTACAAATATGACTTTGGACTTTGCAGAATACTCATTTTCACATCTGCTACACTGGACATTAGTGCGTGTCTGGAATCTGTAGGCTTTGTGGAAGTCATTTTAGCCATGGGCCCCACATCCCCATAGGGAAATAATGAAGTAAAAACACAGTAAAACACACTGACTTTCCCTGGCATGTTCCCTCCCAGGATATAAAGCCTATTCCATGTCACCGCCCAATTCTGCATAAGATGGCCCCGCCATTCACTCTGTAGCTGCTCCTGTACTGCGCACACTAGGAATCTCCCCTGCGCAGCTCCTACACGTGTGCACACGCATGTACACCTGTGTCTGCATGTAACCAGCACGGTGTCCCATACTCCAGCTGCTGCGCAGCGGCCTGGTCAAGCCAGGGGGACACCAGTAAAATCTCCATGCAGTCTGTTTCATTATGAGTTCACTGTGGGTGAGTCCCAGATTAGGAGGCTCCCCTCACACTAAAAGCTCAACAATTAGGCGCTCAAAAAGCGAAAAATCCGGGCGGCCCATAGTGTCAGAACCACCTTCTAACATGGGCATAGAAGCAACTCCAGACCAGTTTCAGCCTTGTTGGGCCTCATCAGTGACGAGCAGCTTGGATATTATGGCACACCACAATGGGACCCACAAACTTGTACAATTCCCAACTTCAAGCGCTTAAAACATATCCAATATTTCTAGCCCTGTTTAGACTTTTACTCTGTGTCCTTTGCCTCAGAGTGTTTTCATACACATTCAGCCAGTGAGATTTGATTAACATTTCTGATTTTAAGGAGCAGTGATTGTTTAGGAGGAGTGATAGTTTAATAGTGTCTGTTTAGGAGGAGTGAACACACAGCTTTTCTCTCCTTGAGGTAGGCTGAACCTTGTGTCCCCTCAAACCCAGTGCCAGAGGTCCCCACAGCCCTCATTTTACCAGTGCAACGCTGTGAGCAGGCGGGGGCTGGTTGGTGGCTTGTGACTGAATTTGACGTCCATTTAAAGCATGCTACCTTGAAAGGAGCACTCCTCCCACTTACACGGTTGCATGTGGAGCTCGGCTGCTTTGTCCTAGGTAAATTGATCAATGTAAATGTAAATTGATACTTGTATAGCGCACTACTCACCCGCAAGGGTCTCAAGGCGCTTGTACGAATACCGCTGTGGAACCCATCCTGGCTTTCCCTGTGAGGTGTCCACTCCTGGGCACCCCCAAGGTGGAGGCCAGGCATCCTTAGCGTTGTGGGGGCTGTTGTGGAGATTAAGCAAGCTATTGCTTAGAGTCGGACCCATGATTAGACTCTGCACCGAGGTGAGAATTATCAGGTCCGTGGAATTTTTGAGCCCAAGACCCGCCGAGGCAGGAATTGAACCCTGGTCCCGGGCCAGACCTCTGCATCAGGGTCTGCCGCTCTAACCATTGAGCCACACTTCTCCACTGTTCTGCTGATCAAAGGCTCTGGTTCAGGCAGCAGTCGTGATTTGTGTGAGACTGTAGAGTAACTCGACAACACTCTCTGGAGCAAGCCGTGTGAGCTGGATTGGGGTCGCTGGGATCTGGCCAGCCGGCCTTCTCGCCTTCTCGCCTTCTTGTCACGTGGAGGTCGAATCATTGAAAGGTAGCAGAAGTGACATCACCTTTAACTATGACATCACTTTTGACTAATGATGTCATCACAGGGATTTCCCCTTAGCCCCTGGACAAGCACCCGACTTCCTGGCGAGGGTCCAGTGAGCGAGGGATGGGTGAACACTACAGAAAGTAAACAAGGCCCTGAGACTCTTGTTTATTTTCTGTTCCTGTCAGTGGTAAATAACATTTTAAAAGTGCCGGGGCTCTCGTCAGTTGACATTGGGGTGCTGGGGTCCCGATGCATTGGCTGAAGGGTGATAGCCTGGGGTCCCTGCTCTGGTACTTTGGAACCTAGACGAGCCTATCAGCTGCTCTTTCTCAGATGTAACCCTCGTTGCCATTGGCTGAGGACTGCACCGGAAGCTGCCTCTCACTCTGACCCTGCCTGGACTCTTCCACCCGGATGAGAGGTTGTTTCTCTCTGCGGGGAGGGGAGCTGAGGGGGCAAGAGAGGCTATTTGTCCCACTGACGAGGACAGACTGCCTCCGCCCAGACTGGCTGCTGGCGCAGGAGGGCGGCCGAAGATAGTTACTTAGACCCTATGGGAGTGGTGCTTGCTTCTGCAAAAGTGCCTTTTAACTGATTTTAAGGACGTTCAAGAGACAGGGCGGACTAAGAAATACTGAAAATGCAAAACAAACAGGTGATAGCAAAATAGAGACAAACAAAGAAAGTAATAAGTAACAAGAGAGACAGGAAGACTCTCGCTCTCTCTCTTACCCTTCTCTCTCTCTCTCTCTCTTTCTCTCTCTCTCTCTCTCTCTCTCTCTCACTCTCTCTCTCTCTCTCTCTCTCTCCCTCTCTCTCTCTCTCTCTCTCTCTCACTCCCTCTCTCTCTCTCTCTCTCTCTCTCTCTCTCTCTCTCTCTCTCTCTCTCTCTCTCTCTCTCACTCCCTCTCTCTTTCTCTCTCTCTCTCCCTCTCTCAGCTCCTCTCTCCCTCTCCCTCCCCCTCTCCCTCGCTCTCTCTCTCTCTCTCTCTCCCTCTCTCTCTCTCTCTCTCTCTCTCTCTCACTCCCTCTCTCTTTCTCTCTCTCTCTCTCTCTCACTCCCTCTCTCTTTCTCTCTCTCTCTCCCTCTCTCAGCTCCTCTCTCCCTCTCCCTCCCCCTCTCCCTCGCTCTCTCTCTCTCTCTCTCTCTCTCTCCGTTTATTTATTCATTTATTTATTTGTACGTTTTTATATAGCGCGGACTTTACCCGAAGGTGTCAGAGCGCTTCACAATAGGAACAGAACTGATACATGAGAACATTACAAGTGAACAAAATACAAAAGCAAACGTTACATTAAATGAAGCAATAATGACAATCGTGAGCCAACAGAATACAAGAGGTAGCAAACGGTGCATTACAAAAGTGACAATCGTGAAACAACAAAATAAAAGAGGTAGCAAACGGTGCATTAAAAAAGTGACAATCGTGAGCCAACAAAATACAAGAGGTAGCAAACGGTGCACTACAGGAGGAAAAAGTGACGTGTGCAGGTTACAAAAGCGTACAAAGTAAACAGAGGTATAATACTGCAATATATGGAGGGCACTCAAACACAAGAACAAACGTTACATAGGCCATGGTGGCACTTGTGCAGGTATCGAAAATAAACACATGTAAGAGGTAGAAAACAGTGTGTTGCAGGAGAAAGTGACGGGTGCATGTTACACACGAGTACCAAACACAGGTAGAAAGATAATACCGCAATGTATGGTAGACTCTCAAACCACAAGAACACACTGGGAAGACACTTCCATAGTCATGTACAGTAGAATTTTCTATAATGGAAGGGCTTCCTTCAGATAATAGAGAGGGCACGGATTACATTTGGAAGTGTCTTTGAAGGAGGAGAACTTTGAGGTTAGTTTTGAAGGCCTGGGAGGAGGAGGTGGTCCGGAGCTGCGGCGGAAGGGAGTTCCAGATTCTCACCGCGTTGCCTGAAAAGGATTGTTTATCAAAATAACAATTCCTAGGCAACTTTGGGGTCCTATGAGGATGTTAGGTACAATTACACACAACAATGATAAGGGTGCAAAAAGTTTAAGCAGTGTACAGAACAGTGACAATAAGAAACAATATGGTATATGTCTAATTTATTTGTAAATATACAACATAGATTTAATAAAAAACATGTGACAATCAGTAAATAAGACAAGTACTTTGGAAGATTTCAGCATATACAATCCATCATGTTAAAACCAAATTACATACATGAATAAAAAACGAAATATAATCATAAAAACAACCAAGTGGATGAATAGGTAATCTCTACGCGCGTTTCGGCGTTACACACGCCTTCTTCGGGAGAACCACTTGAAAATTTCTAAAAAGAAATAGAATGCATCAACAAATATATCATGAACGAGTACACTGCAATGATTTATATACGCAAAATGGCGTAACAAGAGGCTGAATGGAGAAGCTGGTTAGTGCCTAAATAACAGAGAAAGTGCAAATCACCAAATCCAAGAGTGCACGAACTAAATATTAAATGATGTGAATAAAAGAAATGTGCATTCTATGGGGAAAGATCCTGGCATGGGGAGAGTGGGGTGCCGGGAGTGAGGTCTCCCCATGTTTAAATAAAAGTGGACCTTTTATTCAGGTTGGTTAATGATAATACCAAAATGAGTATGAACCCCTTACCTAAAAATTCATTTAAGCATAAGTAAGTTGGCTGGATTCAGGAATCATAACGTGTGAACCTTAAATCGTCTGTCAGCCTTAAAAAGAGTCGAATAACATGAAATTATTTTAGAAATGGGGAAGTGGCCTCTGAGTAGGTAAGAGGTTGACTGTCTTTTAGCGTTACCTATTTATGGTCTATGGGTGGAGAATTGACATGTAGATCACAGTTATCTTTAAAAAGAGCGCGATGGCTAACCCTCAGTTCAATAGGGCAGGAATACGATTCTGCTGATGTCGTCAAAAAAATCCGAAACAAGCTGCATAAAATGACATAATGTAACACTGTTAGACCGAACATATTAGATGCTACGGGATGTGACATGAATTTAAAGTCTATTGTTTCAGTTGTGGATTTACCTAGTATATCAACCGGCGCTATTGAAAACTGGGCGAGGCTTTTTATAACTCTGGACAAGCTTTATTTAAAAACTGTGGAAAAAGCAATTCCGAAATACTTAACAAGCAACGTGATGATGTCGCCTTAGAACCACCTGTCAAATGAATGATAAGATATGCATCAAACACGCTGTTATATTTCCTGCATTTGTTAGAAAAATGAAACATGGAAATTGGTGTTACCTGGATAGTTTGTAAATAAAGTTGTCGCTTAATGGTTGATTATAGGCATGGATGGCCTCTTGAAACCAATAGCAGTATCTAAAGTGGAAATGCAGCAGAAAAATAACTTCAGTCAATTGAGTCTAAAAATAAAAATGGATAAAGGCTTCTAATGCTGAACAGGATTGTGCCATTGTTCTTTCCTTCTTGAAAGTGGGAGGTTCAAGCAGAAGATTCTCTGCATTACGAGATGGTCTAGAGCCTCCAGAGAGTTTCAGTTTATTCGCCAGGTAGCGCGGAGAGGAGGAGTGCAAGGCTTTGTGGGTGATACAAGCAGTCTTGTAGATGGCTCTAGCCTCGATTGGAAGCCAGCTCGATTGTTTGTATCTCCCCCTCTCTCTCTCTCTCTCTCTCTCTCTCTCGCTCCTCTCTCTCTCTCTCTGTTTGTATCTCCCTCTCTCTCTCTCTCTCTCTCTCTGTTTGCATCTCTCCTCCCCTCTCTCTCTCTCTCCCTCTCTGTCTCTCTCTCTCTCTCTCTCTCTGTCTCTCTCAGTTTCACTCTCTGTATCTCTCCCCCTTCTCTCACTCTCTCTCTCTCTCTCTCTGTTTGTATCTCTCTCTCTCGCTCTATCTCTCTCTGTCTCTCCCCCCTCTCTCTGTCTGTCTGTCTCTCTCTGTTTCTCTCTCTCCCTTCTCTCTGCCCCTCTCTCGCTCTCTGTTTGTATCTCTCCCCCCCCCTCTCTCTCCCCTCTCTCTCACTCTCTCTCTCTCTCTGTCTCCCTGTTTGTATCTATCCCCCTCTCTCTCTCTCCTCTCTCTCTCTCTCTCTCTCACTCTGTCTCTCTGTTTCTCTCTGTTTGTATCTCTCTCTCCCTCTCTCTCTCTTCTTCTCTCTCTCACTCTCTCTCTCTCTCTTTCTCTCTCCCCCTCTCTCTCTCTCTCTCTCTCTCCCCTCTCTCTCTCTCTCTCTCTCTCTCTCCCCTCTCTCTCTCTCTCTCTCTCTCCCCTCTCTCTCTCTCTCTCTCTCTCTCTCCCCTCTCTCTCTCTCTCTCTCACTCTGTCTCTCTGTTTCTCTCTCTGTTTGTATCTCTCCACCCTCTCTCTCTCTCTCTTTGTTTGTATTTCTCCTCCTCTTTCTCTCCTCCTCTCTGTCTCCCTCTTCTTCTCTCTCACACTCTCTCTGTCTCTCTCTCTCACACTCTCTCTGGCTCTCTCAGTCTCTCTCTCTCACACTCTCTCTGGCTCTCTCTCTCTCTCTCCCCCTCTCCCTCTCTCTCTCTCTCTCTCTCTCTCTCTCTCTCTCTCTCTCCCTCTCCCTCTCTCTCTTCTCTCTCCCTCTCTCTCTCTCCTTCTCTCTCTGTCTCTCTCTCACTCACTCTCTCTGGTTCTCTCTGTCTCTCTCTCTCACTCTCTCTGTCCCTCTCTCACTCTGTCTCTCTCTCTCACCCTCTCTCCCTCTCTCTCTCCCTCTTTCACTCCCTCTCTCTCACCCTCTCTCGCTCTCTCTGTCTCTCTCTCTCTCTCTCTCTCTCTCCCCCTTTATCTCTCTCTCTTTCTCTCTCTCTCTCTTTCTCTCTCTCTCTTTCTCTCTCTCTCTCTTTCTCTCTCTCTCTCTGTCTCTCTGTCTCTCTCTCTCTCCCTCCCTGCCTCCAGCTGGCCCGGAGCCCATCTCGTATAACCCTCTCTCGGAGCAGGCTGACCCAGCGCAGTCTCCCGATCGTGGCCTGTCTTGGAGCCGCTGAGAGTGAGTCTTGGATGGAGGCCATGTTGGCCGGGAGCCTGCCTTCTTCGGGCCCTTTTCTCTGATGTAAAAGGACCCCCCTGTGGTCTCCCTCTGCTTCCAGTCCAGCGTTCACAGCTTCGCGGACACTCACTGTCACTCTAACGAGACTTTACCGTTAGCCGGGTCTGGGGGCTCAGTGGACTAATGCATCCACTACAGTGGCCTGTGTTCAACCTCATGGTCACAGGGTTCAAATCCCGGCGGGTCCACTCAGCCTTTCATCCATCTGATGTCGATACAATGCGCACCATTGAGTTGGGCAACCATAAACATCTCTTATTCAGCGCCAGGACACCTACGGGTAATCGTGCGCTTTACAAATACACGTGTTATGTTATGTTATAAATTAGACTCTGCAACATTTAAATTATGACGCATAGTTTCTGTGATTTCATGTTATGATTCTTACACAAATTTTCCAATCACGACACTCTACTACGCCGCGTAATCACTTTCGATGCAATTGTTACTGCAATTGCACTGGAATCACACAACATGCCAGAATGCAAGCAGCCGTGGTCACGTTACTGTGTGTTTTTCATGCTTTTTTGTACCGCAAAATGTGTCCCAGATGCAAATATTGACGGAAGGACGCATTTGGCTCAAAGATATATCTAAATGATTTGTATTTTGTGTATGTGTGGTTTTATGTAATTTCACACAATTATGCAAAAGCAAATTGTGAGACTTTCGCACAACACTACTATAAATTACAGGAGTAAACACTAATAACGCCCTCTACGCCGGAATCAACAGAACCCTGCTACACAAGCTCCAAACCACCCAGAACACCGCAGCCAGACTCATCCTCAGAACCCCACGACACGAGCGCATGGCCCGGCACATACAAGACCTCCACTGGCTCCCTGTCAAGAAGAGAGTGACCTCCAAGCTACTCCCCAACGCCTAGAAAGCCCTCCACAGCATCCGATCCAAATACCTCAATGAAAGAGTCTCCTTCCACGTACCCAAAAGGAACCTCCGCTCCGCAGACCTCACCATCGCAGAAACCCCACGCATCTGCAGAACCAGAGCAGGGGGTAGAGGTTTCTCCTACGTCGCAGCAAAGACCTGGGACGAGCTCCCTGTGAACATAAGACGCTCCCCCACCCTCCACACCTTCAGGAAAAGCCTCAAGACCTGGCTCTTCGACTGATCCAGAGCTGGAAGGGGCGCCTTGAGACCCTCACGGGTGAGTAGGGCACTCTACAAACCCCTTGATTGATTGATTGATTGATTGATTAATTAGTCACTGAGCAGCCCTTCCTGCCACCATTGGCTGAAGCCGTTGAGTGACAGCTGGTCACAGTTCATAGCAGCCCCTCCATTGGCTGAAGCCTTTGAGTGACAGCTGGTCACAGTTCATAGCAGCCCCTCCATTGGCTGAAGCCTTTGAGTGACAGCCGTTCGCAGTTCAAATTGACCTCTCTTCATTGGCTAGAACCTATGAGTGACAGCCGGTCACACCACAGATCAGCCTCTCTCATTGGCTGGAACCTTTGAATGACAGCCGGTCACACCACAGACCAGCCTCTCTCATTGGCTGGAACCTTTGAATGACAGCCGGTCACACCACAGATCAGCCTCTCTCATTGGCTGAAATCTCTGAGTGACAGCCGGTCACACCACAAATCAGCCTCTCTTATTGGCTGAAACTTCTGAGTGACAGTGTTAGAAATGGGGTAGCCAATTCTACGGGGGTAGCATGGAGCAGAGCGGGCAGGCCAAACTCCTGAGGACATGTGTGAAGCATCCACGCAGTACCCACAGATGACACACCAGGCACACCACACAAGAGACATGACACTGGGTTGGAAGTAAAAGAATAACTCATGTATTGTCTCCAACCTGCAAAAGTAAGACACAGAAATCACAATGAGGTGCCAACGGGCGCCAGGGCAATGGATTCCAGGGGGATTATTTACAAGGAAAAAAATGGGAAAGAAAAAGGTAAGTAAGTCCATTAGTGTCCAGCTGAAATAAAAAGAATGCAATCAATTGGCATGTAACACAAGGCCAGTATTGCAGGGCAAACACAGGCATTAATCCTTGGCATCACCTTAGCAGTGGGCTGTAAGCATAACATAAAACATTAGGCGTGAAGACCCCTCATGCATGGCATCAGCATACTATCAACCAATGGGCGGTAACATGAAAACACTAAGCATCAGCCTTTGGGCATGTCAGCATGAAATAAAACATTAGGCAGGAAGGCACATCATGCATGAGCTCATTAGGCCAGTAACACTGTGTGTATCAACATGACCTAAACACCTGGGGCTTAACCTCATGCAGGTAAGTACACCATAGGCCTAGAAATGTAAGAGACATAAACTACACAGGTACGCAGTAGACTCAGTGACTGTAACATTTCCTAGGTCCGTGCGCCAGAGATAACCTTTCCTATGCACCTGGTCAGCATCAACCACGTTTCCTGCTCAAGGACAGGCTGCAAAGAACACTCCCCTAGCCAGGGGTTAACTTTAGCACCAAAAGAAAACAGCCACTGCAGGGGGCTAAACAGAGCTTTGTAGACGCAGCGCTGTAAGAGACAGCAGTCCTGGCATAAGACAGTTCTTCCCAATAAAACAGTTCCTTCAGGCCAAGCAGTGCTTCTGCTGCACAGCGCTTGGGGCACAGTCCTCCTAATACAGCGCTTAGGAACCAGCAGGTCAGGCAGTTATACTTCCAGCAGTGCAGCGCTTCGCAGGGCAACAGCGTCTTCACGGCACAGCGCTTTAGGGTTCTAGTGCTTAGAATACACAGCAGCGCTCACAGCGCTTGGGCCAGCAGCAGTTCCCAGGGTAATACTGCGCTTAAAACACTCACAGCAGGGCAGTCTTGGTCACGGCGCTTTGGGGACACGAGGCAGTCACAACAGCGCTCATAGCGCTCAGGCCAGCAGCAGGCAGTACAGTTCAGGCAATTTGGGCCCAACCCGGGCTTCTGCAGCACAGCGCTTCCACTATTATAGTGCTTAGCCGGCACACAGCGCAAGGGGGCGGACAGTCCCAACAGCAAGCCCCAGGGGTCCCAGAGTAACTCTTCTCACCTCCTGGGGGGGAGGGGGTTCCTGTCCACAGCACTCCTTCCATTTTGGGCGCTTCTTCGCGCAGCGTTTGCGTGGTGCGAGGTCCCAACGGCTCCAGGGACCTAGGGGGGCCCTCCTTCTTCAGGGGCCCGGGGGACAGAGCAGTAGGCACTACTGGGCCAGGTCAGCAGTTAGTGGGGTGTCATCAAAACAGGGTGGTAGGCTTTCACCATCTCCACTGCAGCGTGGCCCTACTCCCACACGGCAGCCTGAACTCCTGAAGTGGGGCTTAACAAGCCCTGGGGACAGTAGGGGGGTTCCAGAAGGGTGCAGGGCCCAGCACACAGGCCCAAGTGGTGGTATCCCCTGGCAGCAGGTCCTCTCGCCTTCCTGTCCCAGCTCTGTCTCAGCACATGGTGGCACATCCCCCTTATTTATACCCTCCTCCCGGACAGTGCCAGAACCTTCTGGAATCCTGTGGCAAACTAGTCTAAACTGACTCAGGGGGAGGAGTAGAGCACCCTGGGTGCCAGGCTTTCCCTCCAAATGCTGGGGTGGCTGGGTACCTAACAACTAGACCGCTAACCTATTGCAGTCAGGTGGCACACACATAGCCTTGGCAGCCATTTCAAATGCAAAACACAAATGCAGCATTTCACCAGGGTACACGTTTACAATGGGGGTTAAATCAGTGCACACACTATTGCATGACATTTAACATTAACGAGGGCATCTCGTACCTCACATGGCCTATACACTTTATTCACCATGGGGGAGACATCCTACAATTAGGGGGGTAAAAGCGAAACATTTGGGGGGAAAAGGGCCAAGTTCAACAGACAGCCATTCAGAGCACATTGATTACCAGCAGCCCTTAGTCAGGGGTCAGACACCCTCATAGAGGAAGAAAGGTGTACAGATGCTCATTGCCACTGAAAAGGTACTTCTTCTGAGATTCGATGATTGCAAATAAGAGACCAGTGCAACCCGCCTCAAAGCCCGGTCTGCGGCTCCTTGTGCAGGATTCCATTAACCAGGCTGTTGGGCGTATAATCGGGCGCCTCGTGCACGTCACACCTGAAACCAGACAACTATTGGGGGCTACATAGAAATATAAGATCTGTTAATTAATTCCAAATTCATATGAGAGTCAGGAGCTCATTCAGAGGTTTGTGCGAACTCTGGCAGTAACAGCCTAGTGTGGTATTAGCATTACTCTGTCATTACCGCCAGCCTGAGCCTTATGTGCTAATAAGCGGGATTATACCCGGTGGTAGCAGGTTTGTGCACTAATGACAGGTCGATTCATACAAATGATACATGACACAACATGTCTTTCAATTGTTCACCACAGTTGTTTCGTTGGCACTGGATGGTGACTGTTTCTCTGTGAAGAAACACTCATATCAACTGCCTGCTCAGTGCATGTGCCCATGCCTGCTTCTACACCCTTTGAACTGCCATATTACTGCACATGGCCAGGTCTGGGTCCAGGCCTAATCTACCTGTTCATTACTGCCTGTGGGCAGCGTGCGCTCCATAATGACACCGGGCGCAACCGTCGACACCGCGCCTTGCGATTGGAACCCAGACGTCATTGGTACAGTTCAGGAAAGAATTCAGACATGATCTACCCTCTAATCACTTCATGCCTGGCCCTTGCAGGTGCAGGACCTGTTCTCTGTTTATTATCTCCAAGAAACTCCTCTGGAGAGATAGAAACACCGTACAAAACTTCAAGAATTAATAAATAAATGAATAACTGCTTCGAAAATTAGAGCCTATGCGTATGACTGTTTCTAGACTCACTGCACGTGTTCATCACTGCTTCTAGGCCCAGTGCACCTGTTGATCAAAATATCTAGACCATGTGCACCTGTTCATCACTGCTTCTAGACTTCAGACACCTGTTCATCACTGCTTCTAGACTCAGGGCACCTGTTCATCACTGCTTCTAGACCCCATGCACCTGTTCATCACTGCTTCTAGGCCCAGTGCACCTGTTCTAGACTTAAGACACCTGCTCATCACTGCTTCTAGACCCCATGCACCTGTTCATCACTGCTTCAAGGCACAGTGCACCTGTTCATCACTGCTTCTAGACCCCATGCACCTGTTCATCACTGCTTCAAGGCACAGTGCACCTGTTCATCACTCCACCTAGACATAAGACACCTGTTCATCACTGCTTCAAGGCACAGTGCACCTGTTCATCGCTGCTTCTAGACATAATACACCTGTTTATCACTGCTTCTAGGCACAGTGCACCTGTTCATCACTGCTTCTATTTACTAAACAACTAAGGAGTGACTTTGAAAACACGAGAGTGACTGAGCTAGTCTCTAGTTAAAAAATACAAATTATAACACCCCCCATAAACCAAAGATGCCTATTGGAAAAAACGATTCTTTCTTTGTAAAAGGACCCTCACTCACCACTAATTGGTGACATGCTTCATCATTGGGTCCCCGCTGGGGTGGCCGAATACCTCCCCAGCGTGCTACAACGCCTGTGTTACAGCGGAGCTGGATGTGTTGAGTGCAACAGTGCTCTAAATGAATTGTGGAATTAACTGTGAGTGTAAGTTAAAAAATACAAGGTTGAAACCCAAAAATATTTTAATATAGGTCAACCCGTATTATTAAAAACAGTGAAGGCGGACCGACTAGGTTCTAATTTAGGAAAACCTGTGTCCTTTGATCAGTGGTCAACATGTTTCTGCTGTTCTGTATGCGTATTCGCTCAGCATTCGTCTGGACCTAAAAGTAGAAAGAAAGGCCACCGGTGGTGTGTGCTCATTAAGGCGCACCCTCCCGTGAGGCTCTATATGTGAAAAATTAGACAAAAATCTTTGTTAACTCACGGTTCTTGTCCGTGGCAGCTCACTGAGTATCACAGGAGCGAAAAAATCCTGTAAGGAAATGGGAGGACAAAACACCATCACATATAATGACATACATAAACATATAGACGTTGATTATTTTTGTATTGCATTATGCTTGTTGCCAATAGTCTGGTGTTTGGTAACATAAACACTCCAATGCTTCTAGACCCAGTACACCTGTTCATCACTGCTTCTAGACTTAAGGCACCTGTTCATCGCTGCTTCTAGACCCAATGCACCTGTTCATCACTGCTTCTAGACTCAAGGCACCTGTTCATCTCTGAATCTAGGCCCAGTGCACCTGTTCATCACTGCTTCTAGATTCAGGGCACCTGTTCATCACTGCTTCTAGACTTAAGACACCTGTTCATCACCGCTTCTAGACCCAGTGCACCTGTTCATCACTGCTTCTAGACTTAAGACATCTGTTCATCACTGCTTTTAGACCCAGTGCACCTGTCCATCACTGCTTCTAGACTTAAGACACCTGCTCATCACTGCTTCTAGACCCAGGGCACCTGTCATCACTGCTTCTAGACTCAGGGCACCTGTTATCACTGCTTCTAGACCCAGTGCACCTGTTCATCACAGCTTCTAGACTCAGTGCACCTGTTCATCACTGCTTCAATTTAAGACATCTGTTCATCACTGCTTCTAGACCCAGTACACCTGTTCAGCACTGCTTCTAGACGTAAGGCACCTGTTCATCGCTGCTTCTACACCCAGTGCACCTGTTCATCACTGCTTCTAGACTCAAGGCACCTGTTCATCTCTGAATCTAGGCCCAGTGCACCTGTTCATCAATGCTTCTAGACTCAGGGCACCTGTTCATCACTGCTTCTAGACTTGAGACACATGTTCATCACTGCTTCTAGACCCAGTGCACCTGTTCATCACTGCTTCTAGACTCAGGGCACCTGTTCATCTCTGAATCTAGGCCCAGTGCACCTTTTCATCACTGCTACTGCTTCTAGATTAAAAACACCTGTTCATCACTGCTTCTAGACCCAGTGCATCTGTTCATCACTGCATCTAGACGTAAGACACCTGTTCATCACTGTTTCTAGACTTAAGACACCTGTTCATCACTGCTTCAAGACTTAAGACACCTGTTCATCACTGCTTCTAGACCCAGTGCACCTGTTCATCACTGCTTCTAGACCCAGTGCACAAGTTCATCACTGCTTCTAGACTCATGGCACCTGTTCATCACTGCTTCTAGACCCAGTGCACAAGTTCATCACTGCTTCTAGACTCATGGCACCTGTTCATCACTGCTTCTAGACCCAGTGCACCTGTTCATCACTGCTTCTAGACTCGGGGCACCTGTTCATCACTGCTTCGATTTAAGACATCTGTTCATCACTGCTTCTAGACTTAAGGCACCTGTTCATCACTGCTTCTAGACTCAGGGCACCTGTTCATCACTGCTTCGATTTAAGACATCTGTTCATCACTGCTTCTAGACGTAAGACACCTGTTCATCACTGCTTCTAGACCCAGTGCACCTGTTCATCACTGCTTCTAGACTCGGGGCACTTGTTCATCACTGCTTCTAGACCCAGTGCACCTGTTCATCACTGCTTCTAGACTCAGGGCACTTGTTCATCACTGCTTCGATTTAAGACATCTGTTCATCACTGCTCCTAGACTTAAGGCACCTGTTCATCACTGCTTCTAGACTCAGGGCACCTGTTCATCACTGCTTCGATTTAAGACATCTGTTCATCACTGCTTCTAGACGTAAGACACCTGTTCATCACTGCTTCTAGACCATGTGCACCTGTTCATCACTGCTTCTAGACTTAAGACACCTGTTCATCAGTGTTTCTAGACTTAAGACACCTGTTCATCACTGCTTCTAGACTTAAGACACCTGTTCATCACTGTTTCTAGACTTAAGAAACCTGTTCAGCACTACTTCTAGACTTAAGACACCTGTTCATCACTGCTTCTAGACTTAAGACACCTGTTCGTCACTGTTTGTAGACTTAAGACACCTGTTCATCACTGCTTCTATACTTAAGACACCGGTTCATCACTGCTTCTAGACCCAGTGCACCTGTTCATCACTGCTTCTAGACGTAAGACACCTGTTCATCACTGCTTCTAGACCCAGTGCACCTGTTCATCACTGCTTCTAGACCCAGTTCACAAGTTTTTCCCTGCTTCTAGACTCATGGCACCTGTTCATCACTGCTTCTAGACCCAGTGCACCTGTTCATCACTGCTTCTAGACTCAGGGCACTTGTTCATCACTGCTTCGATTTAAGACATCTGTTCATCACTGCTCCTAGACTTAAGGCACCTGTTCATCACTGCTTCTAGACTCAGGGCACCTGTTCATCACTGCTTCGATTTAAGACATCTGTTCATCACTGCTTCTAGACGTAAGACACCTGTTCATCACTGCTTCTAGACCATGTGCACCTGTTCATCACTGCTTCTAGACTTAAGACACCTGTTCACCAGTGTTTCTAGACTTAAGACACCTGTTCATCACTGCTTCTAGACTTAAGACACCTGTTCATCACTGTTTCTAGACTTAAGAAACCTGTTCAGCACTACTTCTAGACTTAAGACACCTGTTCATCACTGCTTCTAGACTTAAGACACCTGTTCATCACTGTTTCTAGACTTAAGACACCTGTTCATCACTGCTTCTAGACTTAAGACACCTGTTCATCACTATTTCTAGACTTAAGACACCTGTTCCTCGCTACTTCTAGACTTAAGACACCTGTTCATCACTGCTTCTAGACCATGTGTACCTGTTCATCACTGCTTCTAGACGTAAGACACCTGTTCATCACTGCTTCTAGACCGTGTGCACCTGTTCATCACTGCTTCTAGACTTAAGACACCTTTTCATCACTGTTTGTAGACTTAAGACACCTGTTCATCACTGCTTCTATACTTAAGACACCGGTTCATCACTGCTTCTAGACCCAGTGCACCTGTTCATCACTGCTTCTAGACGTAAGACACCTGTTCATCACTGCTTCTAGACCCAGTGCACCTGTTCATCACTGCTTCTAGACTTAAGACACCTGTTCATCACTGCTTTTAGACCCAGTGCACCTGTCCATCACTGCTTCTAGACTTAAGACACCTGCTCATCACTGCTTCTAGACCCAGGGCACCTGTCATCACTGCTTCTAGACTCAGGGCACCTGTCATCACTGCTTCTAGACCCAGTGCACCTGTTCATCACAGCTTCTAGACTCAGTGCACCTGTTCATCACTGCTTCAATTTAAGACATCTGTTCATCACTGCTTCTAGACCCAGTACACCTGTTCATCACTGCTTCTAGACGTAAGGCACCTGTTCATCGCTGCTTCTACACCCAGTGCACCTGTTCATCACTGCTTCTAGACTCAAGGCACCTGTTCATCTCTGAATCTAGGCCCAGTGCACCTGTTCATCAATGCTTCTAGACTCAGGGCACCTGTTCATCACTGCTTCTAGACTTAAGACACCTGTTCATCACTGCTTCTAGACCGAGTGCACCTGTTCATCACTGCTTCTAGACTCAGGACACCTGTTCATCTCTGAATCTAGGCCCAGTGCACCTGTTCATCACTGCTTCTAGACTTAAGACACCTGTTCATCACTGCTTCTATACTTAAGACACCGGTTCATCACTGCTTCTAGACCCAGTGCACCTGTTCATCACTGCTTCTAGACGTAAGACACCTGTTCATCACTGCTTCTAGACCCAGTGCACCTGTTCATCACTGCTTCTAGACTTAAGACACCTGTTCATCACTGCTTTTAGACCCAGTGCACCTGTCCATCACTGCTTCTAGACTTAAGACACCTGCTCATCACTGCTTCTAGACCCAGGGCACCTGTCATCACTGCTTCTAGACTCAGGGCACCTGTCATCACTGCTTCTAGACCCAGTGCACCTGTTCATCACAGCTTCTAGACTCAGTGCACCTGTTCATCACTGCTTCAATTTAAGACATCTGTTCATCACTGCTTCTAGACCCAGTACACCTGTTCATCACTGCTTCTAGACGTAAGGCACCTGTTCATCGCTGCTTCTACACCCAGTGCACCTGTTCATCACTGCTTCTAGACTCAAGGCACCTGTTCATCTCTGAATCTAGGCCCAGTGCACCTGTTCATCAATGCTTCTAGACTCAGGGCACCTGTTCATCACTGCTTCTAGACTTAAGACACCTGTTCATCACTGCTTCTAGACCGAGTGCACCTGTTCATCACTGCTTCTAGACTCAGGACACCTGTTCATCTCTGAATCTAGGCCCAGTGCACCTGTTCATCACTGCTTCTAGACTTAAGACACCTGTTCATCACTGCTTCTAGACCCAGAGCATCTGTTAATCACTGCTTCTAGACTTGAGACACATGTTCATCGCTGCTTCTAGACCCAGTGCACCTGTTCATCACTGCTTCTAGACTCAGGGCACCTGTTCATCTCTGAATCTAGGCCCAGTGCACCTTTTCATCACTGCTACTGCTTCTAGACTAAAAACACCTGTTCATCACTGCTTCTAGACCCAGTGCATCTGTTCATCACTGCTTCTAGACTTAAGACACCTGTTCATCACTGCTTCTAGACCCAGTGCACCTGTTCATCACTGCTTCTAGACCCAGTGTATCTGTCCATCACTGCTTCTAGGTGCACTGCACCTGTTTGTCACTGATTCTAGACCCAGTGCTCCTGCTCATGACTCCTTCTAGATGAAGTGCACCTGCTCACCACAAATTATAGACTCAGTGGCCATGTGCATCACTGCTTCAAGACCCAGTGCACCTGTTCATCACTGCTTCTTGACTCAGGGCACCTGTTCATCACTGCTTCTTGGCCCAGTGCACCTGTTCATCAATGCTTCTATACCCAGTGCACCTGTTTATCACTGCTTCTAGACTTAAGACACCTGTTCATCACTGCTTCTAGACCCAGTGCACATGTCTATCACTGCTTCTAGACTTAAGACACCTGTTCATCATGGCTTCTAGACCCAGTGCACCTGTTCATCACTGCTTCTAGACCCACTGCACCTGTCCATCACTGCCTCTAGACCCACTGCACCTGTCCATCACTGCTTCTTGGCCCAGTGCACCTGTTCATCACTGCTTCTAGACTTAAGACACCTGTTCATCACTGCTTCTAGACCCAGTGCACCTGTTCATCACTGCTTCTAGACTCAAGGCACCTGTTCATCACTGCTTCTAGACCCACTGCACCTGTCCATCACTGTTTCTAGGCCCAGTGCACCTGTTCATCACTGCTTCTAGACTTAAGACACCTGTTCATCACTGCTTCTAGACTTAAGACACCTGTTCATCTCTGCTTCTAGACTCAGGGCACCTGTTCATCTCTGAATCTAGGCCCAGTGCATCTGTTCATCACTGCTTCTAGACTTAAGACACCTGTTGATCACAGCTTCTAGACTCAGGGCACCTGTTCATCTCTGAATCTAGGCCCAGTGCACCTGTTCATCACTGCTTCTAGATCCTGTGCACATGTCTATCACTGCTTCTAGACGTAAGACACCTGTTCATCACTGCTTCTAGACCCAGTGCACCTGTTCATCACTGCTTCTAGACTTAAGACACCTGTTCATCACTGCTTCTAGACCCAGTGCACCTGTTCATCACTGCTTCTAGACTCAAGGCACCTGTTCATCACTGCTTCTAGACCCACTGCACCTGTCCATCACTGTTTCTAGGCCCAGTGCACCTGTTCATCACTGCTTCTAGACTTAAGACACCTGTTCATCACTGCTTCTAGACTTAAGACACCTGTTCATCTCTGCTTCTAGACTCAGGGCACCTGTTCATCTCTGAATCTAGGCCCAGTGCATCTGTTCATCACTGCTTCTAGACTTAAGACACCTGTTGATCACAGCTTCTAGACTCAGGGCACCTGTTCATCTCTGAATCTAGGCCCAGTGCACCTGTTCATCACTGCTTCTAGATCCTGTGCACATGTCTATCACTGCTTCTAGACGTAAGACACCTGTTCATCACTGCTTCTAGACCCAGCGCACCTCTTCATCACTGCTTCTAGACTTAAGACACCTGTTCATCACTGCTTCTAGACCCAGTGCACCTGTCCATCACTCCTTCTAGACCCAGTGTTCCTGCTAATCACTGATTCTAGACCCAGTGCCCCTCACTGCATCTAGACTTAAGACACCTGTTCATCACTGCTTCTAGACCCAGTGCCCCTGTTCATCACTGCTTCTAGACTTAAGACACCTGTTCATCACTGCTTCTAGACTTAAGACACCTGTTCATCACTGCTTCTAGACTTAAGACACCTGTTCATCACTGCTTCTAGGCCCAGTGCACCTGTTCATCACTGCTTTTTGACTCAGGGCACCTGTTTATCACTGATTCTAGACTCAGGGTACCTGTTCATCACTGCGTCTAGACTTCAGACACCTGTTCATCACTGCTTCTAGACCCACTGCTCTTATTCATCACTGCTTCTAGACTCAGGGCACCTGTTCCTCTCTGAATCTAGGCCCAGTGCAACTGTCCATCACTGCTTCTAGACTTAAGACACCTGTTCATCACTGCTTCTAGCCTTAAGACACGTGTTCATCACAGCTTCTAGACTTAAGACACATGTTCATCACTGTTTCTAGACCCAGTGCACCTGTTCATCACTGCTTGTAGACTTCAGACACCTGTTCATCACTGCTTCTAGACCCAGTGCAGCTGTTCATCACTGCTTCTAGACTCAGGGCACCTGTTCCTCTCTGAATCTAGGCCCAGTGCACCTGTCCATCACTGCTTCTAGACTTAAGACACCTGTTCATCACTGCTTCTAGACTTAAGACACCTGTTTATCATGGCTTCTAGACCCAGTGCACCTGTTCATCACTGCTTCTAGACCCACTGCCCCTGTCCATCACTGCCTCTAGACTCAGTGCACCTGTTCATCACTGCTTCTTGGCCCAGTGCACCTGTTCATCACTGCTTCTAGACTTAAGATACCTGTTCATCACTGCTTCTAGACCCAGTGCACCTGTTCATCACTGCTTCTAAACTCAAGGCACCTGTTCATCACTGCTTATAGGCCCAGTGCACCTGTTCATCACTGCTTCTAGACTCAAGGCACCTGTTCATCATTGCTTCTAGACCCACTGCACCTGTCCATCACTGCCTCTAGACTCAGTGCACCTGTTCATTACTGCTTCTAGACTTAAGACACCTGTTCATCACTGCTTCTAGACCCAGTGCACATGTCTATCACTGCTTCTAGACTTAAGACACCTGTTCATCACTGCTTCTAGACTTAAGACACCTGTTCATCTCTGCTTCTAGACTCAGGGCACCTGTTCATCTCTGAATCTAGGCCCAGTGCACCTGTTCATCACTGCTTCTAGACTTAAGACACCTGTTCATCACTGCTTCTAGACCCAGTGCCCCTGTTCATCACTGCTTCTAGACTTAAGACACCTGTTCATCACTGCTTCTAGACTTAAGACATCTGTTCATCACTGCTTCTAGACTTAAGACACCTGTTCATCACTGCTTCTAGGCCCAGTGCACCTGTTCATCACTGCTTTTAGACTCAGGGCACCTGTTTATCACTGATTCTAGACTCAGGGCACCTGTTCATCACTGCGTCTAGACTTCAGACACCTGTTCATCACTTCTTCTAGACCCACTGCTCTTATTCATCACTGCTTCTAGACTCAGGGCACCTGTTCCTCTCTGAATCTAGGCCCAGTGCAACTGTCCATCACTGCTTTTAGACTTAAGACACCTGCTCATCACTGCTTTTAGCCTTAAGACACGTGTTCATAACAGCTTCTAGACTTAAGACACCTGTTCATCTTTTCTTCTAGACCCAGTGCACCTGTTCATCACTGCTTGTAGACTTCAGACACCTGTTCATCACTGCTTCTAGACCCAGTGCAGGTGTTCATCACTGCTTCTAGACTCAGGGCACCTGTTCCTTTCTGAATCTCGGCCCAGTGCACCTGTCCATCACTGCTTCTAGACTTAAGACACCTGTTCATCATGGCTTCTAGACCCAGTGCACCTGTTCATCACTGCTTCGAGACCCACTGCACCTGTCCATCACTGCTTCTTGGCCCAGTGCACCTGTTCATCACTGCTTCTAGACTTAAGACACCTGTTCATCACTGCTTCTAGACCCAGTGCACCTGTTCATCACTGCTTCTAGACTCAAGGCACCTGTTCATCACTGCTTCTAGGCCCAGTGCACCTGTTCATCACTGCTTCTAGACTCAAGGCACCTGTTCATCATTGCTTCTAGACCCACTGCACCTGTCCATCACTGCCTCTAGACTTAGTGCACCTGTTCATCACTGCTTCTAGACTTAAGACACCTGTTCATCACTGCTTCTAGACCCAGTGCACATGTCTATCACTGCTTCTAGACTTAAGACACCTGTTCATCACTGCTTCTAGACTTAAGACACCCGTTCATTTCTGCTTCTAGACTCAGGGCACCTGTTCATCTCTGAATCTAGGCCCAGTGCACCTATTCATCACTGCTTTTAGACTTAAGACACCTGTTCATCACAGCTTCTGGACTTAAGACACCTGTTCATCACTGCTTCTAGACTCAGGGCACCTGTTCATCACTGCTTCTAGACTTAAGACACCTGCTCATCACTGCTTCTAGACCCGGTGCACCTGTTTATCACTGATTCTAGGCCTAGCACATCTGTTCATCACTGCTTCTAGGTCCAGCACACCTGTTCATCACTGCTTCTAGGTCCAACACACCTGTTCATCACTGATTCTAGACCCATCACACCTGTTCATCACTGCTTCTAGGTCCAGCACACCTGTTCATCACTGCTTCTAGGTCCAGCACATCTGTTCATCACTGCTTCTAGGTCCAGCACACCTGTTCATCACTGCTTCTAGGTCCAGCACATCTGTTCATCACTGCTTCTAGGTCAGGCACACCTGTTCATCACTGCTTCCAGACTCAGTGCACTTGTTCATCATTTATTCTTGACTCATTGCACCTGTTCCTCAGGGATTCTAGACCAAGTGCCCCTGATCATGAATCATTCTAGACCCAATTCACCTGTTCATCACTGATTCTAAACTCAATAGCCCTGCTCTTCACTCTTTCTAGACCGACTGCACCTGTGTATCCTTGCTTCTAGACCCAGTGCACCTGTTCACCGATTCTAGACTCAGTATCCCTATTTATGACACTTTCTAGACCCACTGCACCTGTCCATCACTGCCTCTAGACTCAGTGCACTTGTTCATCACTCATCACTGATTATAGACTCAGTGTCCCTGCTCATAACTCCTTCTAGACCCAGTGCATCTGTTCATCACTATTTCTAGGCCCAGTGCACCAGTCAATTACTTCTTGACCCACCACAGGTGCTCGGAACTTCATCTAGACCCAGTGTCTCTGCTATTGACTGCTTCTAAACCCAGTGTTTCTGTTTGTGTCTGTTTCTAGACCCAATGCACCTGACAATGACTGCTTCTAGACCCAATGCACCTGACAATGACTGCTTCTTGACCCAATGTACCTGACAATGACTGCTTCTAGACCCAATGCACCTGACAATGGCTGCTTCTAGAACAAATGCAGCAGAGAATGACTCATTCTAGACTTAGTGCACAAGCTAAATGCTTCTAGGCACAATGCACCTCATAATGACTGCTTCCAGCCCCAATGCACCGTGTACCTGCTTCTAGACCCAATGAACCTGCTAACAGCTGCTTCTAGAAGCCAAATTCACCGGATAATGACAGTTTCTAGTCCCAATGCACCTGATAATGTCTGCTTCCAGAATAAATACAGTGGAGAGTGACTGATTCTAGAACTAGTGCACAAGCTAAATGCTTCTAGGCCGAATGCACCTTATAATGACTGCTTTTAGAACCAATCCACCTGATAATGACTTCTTCTAGACCTAGTGCATCAGACAACTGTTTCTGGGCGCAATGCACCTGATAATGGCTGCTTCTACAAAAATGCACTAGAGAATGACTGCTTCTAAACCAAATGCATTTGAAATAACCTGCTTCTAGACCTAGCGCACCAGCTAACTGCTTCCAGGCCAAATGTGACTGATAGTGGCTGCTTCTAGACCCAAAGCACCTGATAATTGCTGCTTCTAGAGCAAATGCACTGACAAATAACTGAGTCTAGACCTAGAACACAAGCTAAATGATTCTAGGCCCAATTAACCGTATAATGACTGCTTCTAGACCCAATGTATCTGCTACTGACTGCGTTTAGACCCGCTGCACCCACTACAGTCTGCTTCTAGACCAACTGCACCTACTACTGATTGGTTCTAGATTTAACGAGCCTGCCTGTCACTGCTTTTAGGCTAGGCGCCTACGACTGATTTTAGGCCCAATACATCTGCTGATGATTGTGCCTGTTGGTGATTGTGTGTTCTCCAATGTGCCCCAGCGACTGACTGCTTCTAGGCCAACTGCACTTTTGTGAGTGTTTCTAGGCCCTTCAACCTGCTGAAGAACGCTACTAGATTCAATGTGCCCTCATCTGAATGCTTCTTGACATAGTGACATGTTAACGCCTTCTGGTCCGAGAACACTTGCAAACAACTGCTTCTAGACCCACTCCACATGCTACTGACTGCTTCGAGACCCAGTGCACCTATTTATGACTGCTGCTAATTACAGTTCACTTGCTCTTGACTGTTGATAGAGCCAGCCTGTCTTTAATGACTGCCTCCAAAGCCAGAGAAAGCGGCAGGTGAGCCAGAAGGGCAGATAAACTCTTGTATGGAGAAGAGGAAGGGCAACTGGAAGTAAGAGCAATATGGGTGGGCTTTCCCTGAAAAAGGGGTTGGATGTCCCTGTGCAGTTCCGCTAGCCCAGAGGATAAAAACCTGATGTCCTAGTGAAGTTTGTCTACCTCTGCGGACACAGGCTGGATGTCCCTGTGCAGTTCGGCTAGCCCAGAAGTGACAGACTGAATGTCCCTGTGCAGTTCGGCTAGCCCAGAAGTGACAGACTGAATGTCCCTGTGCAGTTCGGCTAGCCCAGAGGTGACAGACTGAATGTCCCTGTGCAGTTCGGCTAGCCCAGAAGTGACAGACTGGATATCCCGGTAAAGTTTGGCTAGCCCAGAGGAGACAGGCTGGATGTCACTGTGCAGTTTGGCTAGCCCAGAGGAGACAGGCTGGATGTCACTGTGCAGTTTGGCTAGCCCAGAGGAGACAGGCTGGATGTCCCTGTGCAGTTCGGCTAGCCCAGAGGTGACAGACTGAATGTCCCTGTGCAGTTTGGCTAGCCCAGAGGAGACAGGCTGAATGTCCCTGTGCAGTTCGGCTAGCCCAGAGGTGACAGACTGAATGTCCCTGTGCAGTTCGGCTAGCCCAGAGGTGACAGACTGGATATCCCGGTAAAGTTTGGCTAGCCCAGAGGAGACAGGCTGGATGTCACTGTGCAGTTTGGCTAGCCCAGAGGAGACAGGCTGGATGTCACTGTGCAGTTTGGCTAGCCCAGAGGAGACAGGCTGGATGTCCCTGTGCAGTTCGGCTAGCCCAGAGGTGACAGACTGAATGTCCCTGTGCAGTTTGGCTAGCCCAGAGGAGACAGGCTGAATGTCCCTGTGCAGTTCGGCTAGCCCAGAGGTGACAGACTGAATGTCCCTGTGCAGTTCGGCTAGCCCAGAGGTGACAGACTGGATATCCCGGTAAAGTTTGGCTAGCCCAGAGGTGACAGACTGGATGTCACTGTGCAGTTTGGCTAGCCCAGAGGAGACAGGCTGGATGTCACTGTGCAGTTTGGCTAGCCCAGAGGAGACAGGCTGGATGTCCCTGTGCAGTTCGGCTAGCCCAGAGGTGACAGGCTGAATGTCCCTGTGCAGTTCGGCTAGCCCAGAGGTGACAGACTGGATGTCCCTGTGCAGTTCGGCTAGCCCAGAGGTGACAGACTGAATGTCCCTTTGCAGTTCGGCTAGCCCAGAGGTGACAGACTGGATGTCCCTGTGCAGTTCGGCTAGCCCAGAGGAGACAGGCTGGATGTCCCTGTGCAGTTCGGCTAGCCCAGAGGTGACAGACTGAATGTCCCTGTGCAGTTCGGCTAGCCCAGAGGTGACAGACTGAATGTCACTGTGCAGTTCGGCTAGCCCAGAGGTGACAGACTGAATGTCCCGGTGCAGTTCGGCTAGCCCAGAGGTGACAGACTGAATGTCACTGTGCAGTTCGGCTAGCCCAGAGGTGACAGACTGAATGTCACTGTGCAGTTCGGCTAGCCCAGAGGTGACAGACTGAATGTCCCGGTGCAGTTCGGCTAGCCCAGAGGTGACAGACTGAATGTCACTGTGCAGTTCGGCTAGCCCAGAGGTGACAGACTGAATGTCCCTGTGCAGTTCAGCTAGCCCAGAGGTGACAGACTGAATGTCCCAGTGCAGTTCGGCTAGCCCAGAGGTGACAGACTGAATGTCACTGTGCAGTTCGGCTAGCCCAGAGGTGACAGACTGAATGTCCCGGTGCAGTTCGGCTAGCCCAGAGGTGACAGACTGAATGTCACTGTGCAGTTCGGCTAGCCCAGAGGTGACAGACTGAATGTCACTGTGCAGTTCGGCTAGCCCAGAAGTGACAGGCTGGATGTCCCAGTATAGTTTGGCTAGCCCAGAGGACACAGACCGGATGTCCCAGTGAAGTTCAACTATCCCAGCGGACACAGCTAGCCCAGAGGACGCACATTCAGTGTCCTCATATTCACCACAACTCTAGCCACTGTGTTCTGCACCAGCTAAAATCTGTTCCTAGAAGTTTTTGGAAGATTCTTTTTCACTTTCCTGTATCGCCAGTAAGGTTAATGGATGCCCCTTTTTGTGTCTGTTCAGAGGCTGCTCTTCAGGACGGACAGTAGTTATAATCATCTTAACCTTCAAGTTGGCATTTTTTACCAAATCATATGTTGGACAGTCTGTCAATTCATTAGGTGGGAGGATAAGCTTAAACCTCGGTTTTCTTTGGTGATAGTTTCTTTCATGTACACCATTGCAGTTTTTTTTGTTTAAGAAGTTTTTATTAAGTTTTCAAACACATAAGATAAAAGAGAAAATGGAAACAATAAAATGGGGAAAGGGTATAAGCCATAATAAAACATACATAACATAATTAAAATAAACCAGCAGTCAAATAACATATGATAAAATAGGAATATTATAATTAAAAGAAGAGAGAGGAAGGAAAAGAAAGTAGGAAAGAGAGAGATAGAAAGAGGAAAAGAAAGACAGAGAAAAAGGAAGGAGAGGAAGAACCAAAATGGTGTGGGAGAACATTATAGAGAAGAGAAAGCATTAATGTATAGGAGAATGAGAGGAAAGATATGTACCGAAAGGAAGCCAAAGAAGATCAGATTAAATTTTTTGAGAAAGAGAAGAGGAGGAAACAGTAGCAAACCTATGCTCATCACAAATAAAATCCCACCAAGTTAGTAAAGATATTTTAGAATTGTCTTTCCAGGACGATAGAATAACTTTAAAAGCGAATGCAACAAAAAGATCAAATAATTTGGAAACAGAAGATACATCAGCAACATCAGGTGATAAGGAACCTAGAAAAACATTCTGTAGTGTCAAAGTAGCATTACATTTAAATACTAACATGCAAATATTCCAAACAGAGTTCCAAAAGGATAAAACATTAGAACATTCATAAAGCTGATGTTTTAACGTGCCCGTGTCAGTGGAACATGACCAACATATTGGAGAAGAGAAAACACAACTTTGTACCCGAGCAATCATGCACAGTATTTGAAAAGGAATTTCAGTCCAATAAAAGTCCTCCAGATAATGTCATTCAAATGAAAAAGTCTTTATTTTCTTTTAGGAAAGTCGATCCCAATAGTTGATCCTGTATAGTTGGGATCATCCAATGTAGCCAAACAGAAAAACAGCCAACATGTGTTTCGTCTTGGGGTAAATCACCCAACGACTTCCTCAGGGCCAGTATCTTTTATAGAGTTCCCATCATAATAGCTTCAATGTATGAAGTACGGTCTCGAAAAAATTGTATAGTGGTCTAAAAGAAACGCTAAGGTTCCGTCGTATATGTAATATTCCAAGTAGCACCTAATCAAATCACACGGATATTCTTATTATGGACTAATTTATTCAAGTCCAATCAGTATATCAGATCAAATTTCATTTAAATCTTTAGTGGACTGGAAGTACAGGTCCACAGTTTGAAACATGGTGTAAAGGATTCTAATTCAGGTCCCGGAGAGTGCTCCCGCCATCGTTCGAACGCCGTCAATGAGTTTTACAGGAGATAGGTTTGGCATGTCAGTGGTCGTTGCCTATGTGTCACAGTTATTTCTTCTGTTTTACAGGAGATAGGTTTGACACGTCAGTGGTCGTTGCCTATGTGTCCCCTAGAGCATTTACTATTACATAACTTGTTCTCTTTACTGCTATTGGTTTTGCGCAAGGCATTACCCAGCCACGCTTTATAATGGAGAAGAGGTTGGTGAAAATTTACAAATACTAACAGGAGTAAGAATAGTTCTATGGTAAATAAAATACAAAGATTGGGTTATACGAGCTGCAGCAGAAATTCTGAATAACTTGGACCATAGTTTATCCCAGGTTACAATAGTAAAAGAAACGGACACATCAGTTTCCCATGCAGTCTCAATATGGGACTTCGGTCTTTCAATAATATTTGATAACAATAACTTATATACAAGAGCGGCTTTAGGTCTGTGAGTAGAAAATAAGGGGTATAGAGGAGTAGAAGGGGATATAGACGGTGTGTGAGGTGGAAGGGAAAAAGTGGTTACGTGAGATTGAATGGCATTAACAATAATATTATACTCAGGAAGAGAGTCAGGTAATTGATAGCTTGTTTGTAAGGCATGAAAGGGAACAATAGAGTAATTGTGAAGTAACTGATGAACATAAATAATACCCTTTTCTTTCCAGTATTTGTAGTAGAATGATTTGCCTTTATATTTAAGAAATGTATTACACCATACAGAGGAGGACAAAAAACATTGAAGAGGAGTGAAATCCTTAGAAAAAGTGTTATATAATAAATTCTGGGAGTATTTTAAAACTGGGTTAGTGGACAAAAAGGTGCAGTTTGACATAAAGATTACATGTTGAGAAGAAAAATCTTTTAATAAGGAGCGTTCAAAAAGGACCCATCTGGTAACAGGAATATCCACAAAATCATAAGCTAATGCAAAGGATTGTTTAATCAAAAAGGCTGTATGTTAAGCTTTAAAGTTTGGGAAACGCACACCACCTTCATCTTTAGGACAAATGAGTTTGTTTAGGGCAATTCGTGGGTGTTTATTATTCCACAAAAATCTTGTACACACAGAGTTAATTCGAGAAAAATATACATTGAGAATTCTGATAGGAAGCATAGACAATGTATATAAAACATGAGGTACAATCATCATTTTAATGGTATCTAACCTGCCCCACCAGGAAAGATACATGGGAGACAAAGTAAGGAGGAGCAATTGGATTATATTTATTAATGCGTTAGACGTAAATTTAATTGTATCATTTAGGGATGACGAAAACCTAAGTCCAAGGTATTTAATTTTTGAAGGACACCAAGCAAAATTAGTATCACTAAACATAAATTGATAACATATAGAGTTTAAGGGCAAGACTTCCGTCTTTGAGAGGTTGAGTTTGTAACCAGAAACCCTGGAGTATAATCGAACTTCATCCATAAAATGAGGGAGAGATTCAACAGGATTGGACATATAAATTAATATATCATCTGCATAAGCAGATATTTTAGTTTCTACAGAGTTATGTTTGAAGCCAGCGATCTGAGAATTAACATGAATACGCTCTAGGAATGGTTCAAGGCGTAGGATAAATACAAAGGAGAAAGGGGACATCCCTGCCTAGTGCCTCTAGACAAAGAAGAAAATTGGGAAAAGTGATTATTAACAAAACTACTGGCTCTAGGACAAGAGTACAAGAGTTTAATATAAGAAAGAAAGTAGGGCCCAAAACCAAACCATTGGAGAGTTTGAAACATGAATAGCCAGTTAATACGGTCAAATGCCTTTTCAGAAACTAAAGACAAGGACTGCAAGGGGAGATTTATATTTTTTGCCAACGTTAATTTGGTGAGTGCTACATTGGCAGCGGGAGTCAGGAAAATCTTGCTCCAGACCAACTCTCAGCGAGATTTCTCAATGCGGTAGGTCACGGATGGTTGCTACCACTCGCGTTGAGAAACCTTTTGTTCGTGTTGAAAAAACTGTAGCTTGAGTAGAACATCGATTCGAGCGGCAGAAAGAAGCAGCGCCCTCTTGAGCGGCGCTAAAAATCAGTGCGAATGGTGCGACCTAAGGCACTCCACGGCTTGCAGAACTCCGCATAGTGTGGTGGACTTTTTGGTCACTTTGTAGAGTTCGGCATCCGCGAACGGATGTACGGCATTACAACGCGGGCATTTACAACGCGTGCCATTACAATGCTGTTTTTACAACGCAAGTCGTTACAACGACTTGCGCTGTAAGGGCTGGATAGTGGAATAGTTTAATTTTCTACTCCAACTCCAGCCCACGTTACAGTAGGGAAGGTGTTGGAATAGAAAATTAACTATTCCCTATCCAATAGCGCCCTCCAGCGCAAGTCGTCGTAACGACTTGCGTTGTAAAGGCAGCGTCGTAAAGGCAGCGTCGTAATAGCAGCGCGGGGTAATGCCTGCGTTGTTAAGGATGTTTCCCTCCGCGAACTCCACCCAGGCCTCCTGTTTATGTTCTATGTGCCCGTTAATCTGCATTCATTTAAGAAAATCCAAATAATATAGTCAATTTTGTCTAAAACTGAAGTTGTGTATGCGTGCTCCCTTTTCTGATTAATTCACATGGTCATTTATTTGGCATTTGTGCATCTAGTTTAGTTCTATTTGTCACCATTCTAGGACATGCGACTTATACGAACTCCTGCACTATAATTTCCAAACAATTCCCTTGTTGGCAAATTCCCTTTCCTGACACCTCTACTGACGCCTGTTCCTTCCACCCCCAGATTCCTGCGAAGGTGTGCAGTGCGGGGCCGAGAAGGTGTGCAAGATGCTGCAGGGGCGGCCACGCTGCACGTGCGCCCCGGACTGCTCCGAGGTGGCCTCGGAGGTGCCGGTGTGTGGATCCGATGGCAGAACCTATCAGGACGAGTGTGAGCTCCTGGTGGCACGGTGCCAGGGCCAGCCGGACCTCCAACTCATGTACCACGGGGAGTGTAAAAGTACGTACGGACCTCTGTCTGTCTGTCTGTCTCTCTCCGTGCATCTGTCTGCATATCCATCTCTCTCTGTATCTGTCAGTCAAGTCAAGTCAAGTAATTTATATAGCGCGCTACATACCCAGAGGGTCTCAAGGCGCTTGAAGAAGGGTGGGGAATTACAGGTCGAAAATCCAGGTTTTAAGTTGCTTTCTGAATGCAATGTGGTTCTGAGTGAGGCGAAGGTGAATGGGAAGTGAGTTCCAGGTTTTAGCTGCCAGGTAGGAGAAGGATCTTCCTCCCATGGTGGTTTTGTTGATGCGGGGTACAGCAGCAAGGGCTTGGTTGGAAGAGCGTAGCTGGCGGGAGGGGGTGTAGAAGGAAAGTCGTGTGTTGAGGCATTCGGGTCCAAGTTCGTAAAGTGATTTGTGTGCGTGGGTTAGGAGGCGGAATGTTATCCTCTTATTGACGGGGAGCCAGTGGAGGTTTTTCAGGTGATCAGAGATGTGGTCTTTACGCGGGATGTCTAGTATGAGTCTGGCTGATGCGTTCTGGATGCGTTGGAGTTTTTTCAGAAGTTTTGCGGTGGTGCCGGCGTATAGGGTCTTTCCGTAGTCCAGGCGGCTTGTAACCAGAGCGTGGGTGACCGTTTTTCTAGTTTCGGTGGGGATCCAACGAAATGTTTTTTTGAGCATGCGAAGAATGTTGAAGCAGGATGATGAGACGGCGTTGACTTGTCTGGTCATCGAGAGTGAGGAGTCAAGGATGACGCCCAGGTTCCGTGCGTGGTCCGTCGGGATGGATGCTTTTCCAAGGGCCTCTGGCCACCAAGAGTCGTCCCAAGCGGAGGGGGAGGTACCTAAGATAAGGACTTCTGTTTTGTCTGAGTTCAGTTTCAGACGGCTGTGTTTCATCCACTCGGCTACTTCTTTCATTCCTTCATGAAGGTTGGTTTTGGCGGTGTTAGGGTCTTTGTTGAGTGAGAGGATCAGTTGAGTGTCATCAGCGTAGGAGATGATGTTGAGGTTGTGTTGGCGTGCGATGGCCGCAAGGGGGCTCATGTATACGTTGAAGAGGGTGGGGCTGAGTGAAGATCCTTGTGGCAGCCGCAAATGACTTCAGTGGCCTCTGACTTGAATGGTGGGAGGCGGACTCTCTGAGTTCTGCCGGCAAGGAACGAGGTGATCCATTCCAGTGCTTTTCCTTGGATTCCGATGTTACTGAGGCGTTGTAACAGGGTGCTATGACAGACTGTGTCGAAGGCTGCGGAGAGGTCGAGGAGGATGAGGGCGACTGTGTCTCCATTGTCCAGTAGAGTTCAAATGTCGTCTGTTGCAGCGATGAGTGCGGTCTCGGTGCTGTGTTTGGCTCGGAATCCGGACTGTGAGGAGTCGAGGGATTTGTTGGTTTCGAGGAAGGCGGCGAGCTGGTTGTTGACAGCTTTCTCGATGACTTTGGC
>NC_136073.1:10869202-11011702 GCF_964261635.1 Lissotriton helveticus | reverse complement strand
TTGTACCAAGGAAACAAATGCTGCTGCTTCTAGGAAAGTAACAAAAGCAACCCAACATCCCTGGGAGGGAGGGCTGCGGGGGGGTCTGGGAGGGGGGGCAGACCCCCAGTACAGCAGGAAGGGAACCTGGGGGTCGAGGAGCCCCTGATTCCAAGAGGCAGCCTGCATTCCCAGAAACTCTACAGAAACCCCCTCAAAATAGGCTGAATGTGAAGAACTCTGCTGGGGGCGGGGCCTAAAGTGAGTGACTTAGAAGAAAGACTCCAGGGCACACGTTCACAGGTTGAACCTCTCAGGGAGCTGGCACTCAAGACCCGGGCTGGACTGAACGTAGCGGGCATTTGCCCACTGCTTAAAGACATAGGTAAAGTCAATATCTCTGGCTAAACATTTATAAGTTCCCAAAGGCGAGACCTATTGGCTATGCCAATGCTTGTTGTTACTGGGGGCTGGTTTTGCAGCGGTGCACAGGGTCGGATTGGTAAGGTTGGCACTCGGGCAGTGGGCGAGGGGCCGGTAGCAGAGATGCAGCTGGGGGACGCTTTTCTGGACAGCGTAGTGGCTGATTTAGGCTGGGTCTGTGCGGTTCAGATGCCGCGGGGCCCAGTGGGGGCCTGAGTGGCCTCACGGGAGCCAGATGGGCCCCTGTTACCTCCTTTTTACGAACAGAGCGGAGGGGTAATTTCCAGCCTCTGGCCCGGCCCATTAATGTATGGAGATTGAGTCGGGCGGGGCCTGAGCGGAAGAGGCCTCACTTGTATTCAGGTGTGGTTCACCAGTGTGAACTAATCCGTGCACAAAGAGTCCTGGCAACATTTGCATTTAAAAAAAAAATCTCAGTGAAGTTAAGAAAACATGCCTCTACCCCCCCTTCTTTTTATAATAACACTGAAGCGGTGTTTTGTGAAAAGGCATAATCCAGAAATGTGGGTGACTTTTTTTTGGGTGCCCGGGCCTATTTTGCACCCCAATCTAACCCTGGTGGTGCAACAATATCGGCACCAAGTTGAAAAGCAACAGTGCTTCACTGGCCTGGCAAAACGGCCAGGGCAGCTTTGGGTTCCCAGTCCGGCCCTGCTCAAGGCCCCCAGCTCTGGAACTCAGTGACTCTTTGTCGTCTGCATTGCTGTGCAGAGCACATACATTGGTCAGTGAGAAATCCATGCAGCACTGCCTTGGGATTTTTAACAACTCTTTTTCAAAAGTGCACCTGAGGGGCCATCTTTGTTTTGGGCAAGGCTTGGTTTCAGGGAAGAAGGCCTTTCCGCACAATATGCACCTGAAGCACAAGTTACTACTTGTGTAACGATATATCTGTAAGAGACATTAGTTAGTGATAGATTCCTTACCTTAGAATATCCCCAGGCGTCAGACTGGATCCGGATATTTTTGCGTAGCAATACCCCTGCGCGTCGGTAGGCGTCGTCTGCGGCTCCACCTCCGTCGTCGGCGTCGTTAGCGCCGGAATGACGTCGTCGGAGTACTTAGACGCCGCCCATGCGCGCTGACGTCAGTTCTGATACACAGCTTTTCCGCGCCAGATACGCAGAGCCATGATAGAACCAACACTGGTGCCAAGAAACTAGGGCCCTGAAAGGGGATGACCTTAACCCTAAATATCGGTTCGCAGAACGGGGAGGATGGGTGGGTCGGTAAGAAATCTATCACTAACTAATGTCTCTAATAGATATATCATTACACAAGTAGTAACTTGTGCATCTGAAAGAGACACCTTAGTGATAGATTCCTTACCTTAGAATAGATACCCCAGCAATACCAACCCCGGTGGTGAGTCTGCGAACCAAGATCACACCAGAAAGTCCTGAAGGACGGAACGGCCAAAGAAGCCATCCCTCCGGACTTCACTGTCCAGGCAGTAGTGTCTTGCGAACGTGTGCAGCGAGGCCCACGTAGCTGCCTGGCAAATGTCCTGTAAGGGCACTCCCCGGCCCAGGGCAGTTGTAGTTGCCGTGGCCCGAGTGGAATGAGCCCTCAATCCAACAGGGGGCTCCTTTTTAGCCAAGGAGTAACATGCCTGGATACACAAGATGATCCACCGGGAGATGGTCCACTTGTGTACCGCTTTCCCCTTCTTAGCACCCATGTAGCCAACAAAGAGTTGGTCATCCACCCGGAACTGGCGTGTGCGAACCAAATAAAAAGAGAGCGCACGTTTTGGGTCCAGACGGTGCAGCCGCTCTTCCTTTTTAGAGGGATGCGGAGGCGGAAAGAAGGTTGGCAGGGTGATGGACTGCCCGATGTGGAAGGCTAAGACAACCTTGGGCAGGAAAGATGGCTTGGTACGCAACACAACCTTGTCCGGATGGACAGAAAGGAAAGGTGGAGTACAAGAAAGGGCCTGGAGCTCACTCACTCTCCTGGCAGAGGTGATGGCAACCAGGAAAGCAGTCTTTAGAGTCAGAAGACGAAGAGGACAGTTGTGAAGTGGCTCAAAGGGAGCGCACATCAGGAAGGTAAGAACAAGGTTCAAGTCCCACTGGGGCATCACGAAGGGAACAGGAGGGAACATGTGCGTGATGCCCTTAAGAAATCGATTTACAATAGGGGACTTGAACAAAGAAGGCTGATCAGGTAGCCGTAAGAAGGCAGAAAGGGCAGAAAGGTAGCCCTTGACAGTGCCCAGAGCAGAACCCTGCAGAGCAAGAGAAAGAAGGAAGAGGAGGACCTCAGAAAGGGGGGCAGAGAGTGGATCCACAGCCTTTGCTGTGCACCATGCCACAAATCTGTTCCACCTGCAGGCGTATACCGACTTTGTGGAGGGACGCCTGGCTGCCAGAATGATATTACAGACTTCGGGAGGCAAGTCAAATGGCCTCAACTGTCGCCGCTCAATCTCCAAGCATGGAGGTGGAGACTGGACAGGTTCGGGTGCAGAACCGTCCCCTGCTGCTGCGACAGAAGGTCCTCCCGAAGAGGCAGACGAATCGGGGGATCGACTGACATGCTGAGTAGCTCAGGATACCAGTATCTTCGTGCCCGGTCCGGAGCCACAAGGATAACCTGGGCCCGGTCGCGCCTGATCTTCTTCAGCACTCGGGCAGAAGTGGTATAGGCGGAAAAGCGTACAATAGACCGCAACTCGACTCGCGACGAAAAGCGTCTCCGAGCGAGTGCCGCCTTGGAAATTCCAACGCGCAGAACCGATGACATTGCGCGTTCTCTTCGGTGGCGAATAGATCTAACCAAGGCTCTCCCCATTGCTGAAAGAGGCCTTGCGCCACGTCCGAGTTCAGACGCCATTCGTGATCCATCATGCACCGACGGCTGAGTTTGTCCGCCCTGGCATTCAGAGAACCTGCCAGGTGTTGAACCAGCAGGGTCACGCCCTGATGTTCCAGCCACTGCCAGAGGCGCAGAGCCTCCTGGCATAGGGTCCACAACCCCACCCCGCCCTGTTTGTTGCAGTACCACATGGCGGTGGTGTTGTCCGTGAACACCTGCACTACACTCCCCCGGACAGAGGGGAGGAATGCCTTCAGCGCTAGACGAATCGCCCGTAACTCCAACAGGTTGATGTGGAGCCGGGCCTCCGCCGGAGACCAGAGTCCTCTGATCTCCGCCTCTCCCATGTGGCCACCCCAGCCCTGGAGGGACGCGTCCGTCACAACTACGTGCTCCGGGTGGGGTAGGGAGAGGGACCTGCCACTGACCCAATCGCGGTCCGTGAGCCACCATTGCAACTGTCTTGCAGTGCCCCCCGAGATCAAGACGTGATCGGACAAGTTGCCCTGATGCTGGGCCCACTGAAACTTCAGGTCCCACTGCAGAGCCCGCATCCGCCACCGGGCGTGACGCACCAGTAGGATGCAGGAGGCCATCAGCCCCAGAAGCCGCAGCGTCAACCTGACCGAGATCCGAGATAACGGCTGAAAGACGGAAATCAGAGCCTGAATATCCCGGACCCGCTGTTCGGGCGGATAAACCCGAAACGATGAAGAGGAGCTTCTGAGAGGGACACAGGTGCGACTTCGGCACATTGATGGAGAACCCCAGCAAATGCAGGAGGTCGGCCGTAGTCTGGAGGTGGCTGACGACTGTTTGGGGCGAGCCCGCCTTCAACAACCAGTCGTCGAGGTAGGGGAAGACTGACACCCCTAACCTGCGCAGATGAGCTGCGACCACCGCCATCACCTTCGTGAACACCCGTGGGGCGCTTGTAAGGCCAAAGGGGAGCACGGTAAACTGAAAGTGCTCGTGGCCTACCGTGAACCGCAGGTAACGCCGGTGGGCCGGCAGGACGGGGATGTGAAAGTAAGCGTCCTGCAAGTCCAACGCTACCATCCAGTCTCCGGGGTCCAGGGCAGCTAAGACCTGAGCCAAAGTCAGCATCTTGAACTTCTCCTGACGGAGGAAGCCGTTGACGTTCCGTAGGTCCAAGATCGGGCGCAGGCCCCCCTTGCCCTTCTTGGGCACCAGAAAGTAGTGGGAGTAACATCCACACCCTACTTCTGGCCCAGGAACGCGCTCGATGGCCCCCTTGGCCAAGAGGGCCGTGACTTCCTCTTGCAGAAGTTGCAAGTGATCCCCCGACACGCGGTGGAATTGCGGTGGCATGGCTGGAGGGGTCGCCTCGAAGGGGAGGGAGTAGCCCCTTCGGACGATTTGCAGCACCCACTTGTCCGACGTGACAGTGCGCCAGTGGGAGTGGTGATGGCGAACCCTGCCTCCCACAGGCGTCACATGGGCCTGAAAGCTCGGACTAGGAAGGTTTGGAGGCAGGTGCTGCGGAGGGAGGTGTGAACTGGCCTCACCGCTGACCCCGACCGCCGCCGCCACGGTGGTTTCCACGGCCGCCACCGCGCTGCTGGGTATTCTGCGGTGCGTGGCTGGCAGCACGTGTGGGGATGCCCCTTCCGTGGCCACGAAAGGAGCAAAAGGCACCCGATTGCTGGCGCGTGGCCGAGAGGCCTAAGGACTTGGCCGTAGCCCTGGAGTCCTTAAACGCTCCAGCGCATGGTCTGCCTTGCGCCAAAAAGGGTGACGGCCATCGAACGGCATATCCAGGAGGGTGGCCTGGACATCGGCCGAGAAATTGGCGGACCTCAACCAGGCGTGGTGTCGAACCGCCACCGTCGTTGCCATCGCCCTGCCCAGTGTGTCCGTGGTATCCAGTCCACACCGGATAGAGTATCGTGCCGCATCTCGACCCTCCACAAGGGCTTGGGCGAGTTTAGCCCGGACCTTCTCCGGGCATTGCGGCAGCACGTCCGCGACCGTGTCCCACAGGGTGTGGGTGTAGCGGCCCAAGAGACACGCTGTATTGACAGACCGCAGTCCCAAACTCAGGGACGAGAACACTTTCTTTCCGAACTGTTCGTATCTCTTGGATTCCCGATCGGGCGGGGCCGTCGGGAATGCGGTCTGGGAAGTGGAGGCCTGGATAACCAGGCTCTCGGGGGTGGGGTGGGTGGACAAAAAGCAAGGGTCGCCCGGGGCCGGGCGGTAGCGTCTGGCCACGTTCCTATCCACAGGCGGACCTGTGGCGGGCTTGGACCAAGTGCCCACAAGAACGTCACATAGGGCTTCATTAAACGGCAGCAGAGGCTCACTGGAGCTTGCCTGCGGTTTAAGAACCTCAGTGAGGAGGTTAGTCCTCACGGCCGCGACGGGGAGCTCCAGGCTCAAGGCCTTGGCTGCCCTCATCAACACTACGCTGTAAGCAGCCCCCTCCTCCGTAGCCACGGTGGGAGGGGAGACAAATCCAGTGTCTGGCGAGGTGTCAACACCACTGGCCTCCCCAAGCTCATATGTCCAGTCCTCCTGTGACTGGCAGTCCCGTGCCAGAGGGTCCTCAGACCCCTCCCAATCACCTCCGTCATCAGTCTCCTGTAATCCAGGGTCAACAGACTGGGCCTCCTCATGGAAATAGAAATCTCCAAAGGCCGTCGGAAGCGGCGCCCAACGGCGCCGTTCCGGCGCCAGAGTCGGACCGAAGGGAAGACTGGGGACGGCATCCACAATGGGCGCCGGGGGCGACACCCTCGGGGCCGGCGCCGGTGAGGTCGTGAGGTCGACCGGCGACGACCCGGATCCGGAAGCGGATCCTGTGAGGTCCTGCGGCGCCAGGACCGAAGTCGCCGGCGGCGCCGGGGCCGAAGCACCCGGCGGCGTCGGGACCGAAGCGCCCGACCCGCTAGGGCCTCCAGCCGGGACCGCTGGGCCCGGAGGCGCCGCGGGGCCCGGCCGAGGAGGGAGGGACTTCATGGCCATGAGGTACCGCTCGACCTCCTCCGGCGTCGCGCCGTGCCCAGAGACCCGAAGGTGTGGGGCAGGCGGCGATGCTTGTGACTCTCGCGGAGCCGCGTGGGCGGTGTTGCCCGAACCCCCGGCCGCATCGTGCGAGCGTCGGGGTGGGTCGGAGGAGCGATGACGCCGCTCTGACCTCTCATGCCTCTTACCTGAGGACTTGGATCCCGACGACCGATGTCCACTCCCGGAGCTGCGGGGACTCCAACTCCGCGACCGGTCCCTTGACCTCCCGTGGGACCGGGACCTGGAATGGAGCGGGGCCGACTGCCGGAGCTCGAGCCGCTTGCGGGACCACTCCCGCCTAGCCTTCGACGTCAGGGCCCGGCAGTCGGAGCAGGTGCGGTCGTCGTGGTCGAGGCCTAAGCACTTCAGGCACCGGCAATGGGGGTCCGTGACCGACATCAGTCGGTCGCACTTCGAACAGGGCTTGAACCCGGGCATCCCTACCGGCACCGATAGAGTCGAAGACTCAAGAAAGAAATGATTGAAAAAGATCAAAAAAGTTAGTCAAAAAATGACTAGGGGTAGAGCTTCTCCGGATCTGCGCTAGCTGGCGCGGAAAAAAGAAGAACTGACGTCAGCACGCATGTGCGGCGTCTAAGTACTCCGACAAAGGTCATTCCGGCGCTAACGACGCCGACGACGGAGGTGGAGCCGCAGACGACGCCTACCGACGCGCAGGGGTATTGCTACGCAAAAATTTCCGGATCCAGTCTGACGCCTGGGGATATTCTAAGGTAAGGAATCTATCACTAACGTGTCTCTTTCAGATAGACCATCTTTGTTGTGGGCAAGACCTAGTTTCAGGGGAGAGCCTTTTCACACAATGTTTACCAGAGGGGCCATCTTTGTTGTGGGCAAGGCCTGATCTCAGGGGAGAGGGCCTTAACACACAGGTTGCTCAGCCACCCCTCTTTTGATGTGCTGATCTGGCAGGAGCAGGTGGAGGGAGCTAGAGCATCCTCTATTAATGTGACCTTGGCTCAGTTGAAAGGAACTGAGAATGTTCCCTGCTCTTCTACAAATTCCCTTAGTTGCTTGGAAGATGCAGCCCTCGTCTTGTCAGCCACAGATACACTGGAGTCTAAAATGGTTCCCAAGTGCATGCGGTAAGCATCACATACATACTCCCTGCCCACTCTGTTTCATCCATACACTCCAAATATACATGTGCCAGCCATATCGCGCATGAATGGAGTGAAGGGCTTGGTGGAAAGGAACTGGTTGACGTCCTAAAAAGGAGAGAATGGAAGAAGCTCTCATACTGAAGGGAACTTCTAGAAAGGCCCGTTCCTTCTCCTATCAGTCACTGGTACGTCACTGCCAGATGGTCTTAGCCGAGTGAGGTTATGATCACTCTCCGGGAAGAGGAGTACTTGTTGTATGTTCCCCCAGAGAGAGGAGCCCGCTCCAGGTCTCGCACTATTCCACAGATAGCCCATGCGTGACTGATGCATGTGGGGAGGTGAAACATCAAAGACCTACAGACATGCATGCAGGGAATGAAACCCTTTGCAGGGGTGCACACTGCATTGAGCCATGCAGGAGGAACTTTCTGTTACTCTAGGGGTGTCACTGCATTGTGGAGGTGCAGTGAGCTGGAAAATATAAAACCCACTGTGGTGGATTCCTAAAAAAACAGAGGGATTTCCACCCCAATATCCCTCTACTTCATGTTGAAAGGACACTGTTGGATTGAAACTTCCCTCAGGACAGGCATGGTGAGTTAATGGCCGAGGGATCCTGAGATGGAGAACACGAGACAGAGAGGCTTGGTGAGCTACAAAGTGGAGAACCTTTCTCAGGCTGGATGTTACTGGATCCCGTCTGCAGGGTTTGTCGCAGAAGGAGGCGGGGCTGGCCTGCAAAGCATTTCTTCTAATTCTGAATCCTCCTCCTCTAAACCCATAGACACTGAGTCTTCCTTGGTCACATATGCTTTCTGCAATTGAAGTTTAAATCGTCTCTCATCACTTTCTACACTTTCTTCTTGTATTTTCAATTGTAACTGTTTAATCTTTTGCACAATAGTCTTCTCTTCAGCTTTCTTCCTCTCCAGGTCTTCTTTAATCTGTTTCTGTTTAATATATTTTTTCCATAATGCTAAAGCATCAAACATACTCTGCATACTTTTCTTTTGAAAAAGTTGCTCTTCTATATATAGCAATTTATTTGAATTAAAGGTACCATGAAGTGGCCACTGTAAACTAGCGTCTGCTTTTGTATATTTATTCCATAATGCACTAAACAGTATGGAGGAAATACCATATTTAATGTACATTTCATAATTTGGAGTGCCTTCTAAATAAAGGCACTGGGTGTCTTTCTTCTAAACCATTATTTTTGTTGCAACAACAACATAGTGCCCGAACAGTGCTCAATACAGGCATGTTTACCAAATATTTCTTAACAATAGCGTTAAGAGAGTCTTATACCAAAACCAAAAGATGAGAACAAATTATCACATTACCTGTCAAAGATATTTGCGCAAATGACTTTTACCAACAAAATCCAAAAAGACAACCAATTCGATCCTACCTGGTCGCAGTACTCCAACTCCCACCCGCCGATCCTCAGATCAATAGATCACCTCCAAAATGCCAACCGAAAAGCCCCAGTTGAGACACACAGCCGCCATAAAGGTCAGGCCGATAAGCTGAAAACCACCTTGTCCGCGAGTCTACGGACGCCCCTTAGTGTTTCTGTCCCGCCAAAACGACCTCCTTCTGGTCCAGCTGTGTCCCCCAATGGGGCCCCACATTGGGCGCCAATTGTAGAAGCAAGATTCTTATCTGAGGAAGATTTTTCCTTGGATCCCTTTGGAGGCCAGAAAGACCTTAGTACAGGCACTACTAGTTAGTAGACTAGATTATGGTAACTCACTACTAGTAGGAATCAGGGAGGACCTCGCAGCTAGGCTACAAGTAGTGCAAAATACAGCGGCACGTTTGGTCCTTAATAAACCAGTGCGAACCCCCTCTCGTCCTCTCGCAACAGCTGCACTGGTTGCCCATGAGGAAGAGAGCAGTGTTTAAGCTCCTGATAACGGTGTTTAAAGCACTGCAGGGGATTGGCCCGGTCTATTTAAGGAGGAAGATAATACCCTATATACCTGCACGCTTACTGAGATCCAGCAATCGGAATTTGCTCCGCCTTTGTAAAATCAGGAAAGCCAAATTGGGAGGGCGCGCATTTTCTCATCTTGCCCCTCTCCATTGGAACCGTCTGCCGAATGAGCAACGTGTCTGCACCAACTTGGGGCAGTTCAAGAAGCAATTAAAAACACGGCTGTTCTAAATCCGCAACTTTGTCCTAGCCACCAGTACTGCACTTTCAAAAGCACTGAGAGAACCCTGTAGGGATGATTCGTTGCACGATACAAATTCTAATAATAATAATAAAATAAATCAATCTCACTGGTGCAGGGACACCCTATTGTCTACAGGTTCAATAAATGAGATTGACACTGGAGAGGGACAAAACACAAGTTTAATATATCTCATGAGATAGCTCCGTCATACAGACACTGTGAGTGCCTGAGAGGGAACAAACTAGAACAGTCTGAGATCTGCCTTTTATACATTTTGGGTACCATAGGATTTCACCAAAAACCCCCTTGTCATGGTTACATCACACTTTACATAACCCTCTTATGGCAGTTTTTACATAACGCTTACACCACTCCTTACACAACGCCTACATGCTGTACTGTAGAATCCTGGTAAACCCCTACCCATGTCATCTTTGTAGATAGGCAAGGGAGGTTACAGGCATTGGTGGGTTAACAGATTAGACATCTGTGCACGTAGGCCCTTCCGCAGGGCACGGCTGCTGACTCTGACACGAGAGCCTTATCAATACAAACAGCTTTCAGTGAACACGTAACTTCTAACTTCACCAGAGTCCCAGCAGAAACACAAAATGGGGCTGGTATACAAAATGGCATGAGAGCAGAGGCTAATTTAACAAGATACAATTTTTTACTGCTTAACACCAGAACCTTCAGGTTCTGACAATCATGAGAACAGACCCACAGGTGGAGAAAGAATAGATCTAGAACAAGCTTCTCCAACAAGTAGCTCATGAGCTACTGGCAGCTCTCCGGATAACTTAAAGTAGCTCTCCTGTGTGCAGCCCAGCCGACTAGATAAGAAGTGTTTGCTTAGTTGAATTAATAGATGTTAAAATATTTGAAGAGCATGTATTTGAGACGGAAATGTGTGTATTTTCAGGACTTACAGGCTGTATGGGGAACAGTTGAATTTCCAATTGAAGTTTCAGTTGAATTTCCAATTCACCAATTCCAATCATTGACTTTGGTAACAATAAATAATATTTCAACTCCAGAATATCAATTCAATCAATCAATCAATCATAGCATTTGTAAAGCGCACTACATACCCGTGAGGGTCTCAAGGCGCTGGGGGAGGGGAGGTTGCTACTGTTCGAAGAGCCAGGTCTTGAGAAGTCTTCTGAAGGTCAGAAGGTCTTCGGTCTGCCGTAGGCAGATGGGGAGGGTGTTCCATGTCTTGGCGGCGAGGTGCGAGAATGATCTGCCGCCGGTGGTCACTCTTCGGATGCGGGGGGCGGTGGCGAGGGCGCGGTCTGCGGAGCGGAGCTGGCGAGTGGGGGTGTAGAGGCTGAATCGGCTGTTGAGGTATGCTGGTCCGGTGTCGTGGAGTGCCTTGTGTGCGTGGGTGAGGAGTTTAAAGGTTATCCTCTTGTTGACAGGGAGCCAGTGCAGGTCTCTCAGGTGGGGTGTGATTTGGCTGCGGCGAGGGATGTCGAGGATCAGGCGTGCAGAGGCGTTCTGGATGCGTTGGAGCCGTTTTAGGAGTTTGGCCGTGGCTCCTGCATAGAGGGTGTTTCCGTAGCCCAGTCTACTGCTGACGAGGGCCTGGGTGACCGTCCTTCTCATTTCAGTGGGAATCCACTTGAAGATCCTGCAAAGCATGCGGAGGGTGTTGAAGCAGGAGGAGGAGACGGCGTTGACCTGCTTTGTCGTGGAGAGGGTAGAGTCAAGGATGACCCCTGGGTTGCGTGCTTGGTCAGTGGGTGTTGGGGGTGTTCCTAGTGCAGTTGGCCACCAGGAGTCATCCCAGGATGAGGGGGTGGATCCGAGGAGGAGAACCTCAGTCTTGTCCAAGTTCAGCTTCAGTCGGCTGTTCCTCATCCAGTCAGTGACAGCCTTCATTCCTTCATGGAGGTCGGTTTTGGCGGTGTGGGGGTCCTTGGTGAGGGAGAGGATCAGCTGGGTGTCGTCGGCATAGGAGATGATGTTGAGGTTGTGCCGTTGTGCGACGTGGGCGAGTGGTGCCAAGTAGACATTGAACAACGTTGGGCTGAGGGATGAGCCTTGGGGTTTGCCACAGATGATCTCGGTGGCTTTGGAGCGGAAGGGGGGAGGCGGACGCTCTGTGTTCTGCCGGCGAGGAAGGAGGAGGTCCAGTCCAGGGCCTTCTCTTGGATTGCGGTGTCGTAGAGGCGTGTTCATAGTGTGTGGTGGCAGACCGTGTCGAAGACGGCTGATAGGTCCAGGAGGATGAGGGCCGCAGTTTCACCGTTGTCTAGCAGGGTCCTGATGTCATTGATGAGGGCAGTTTCGGTGATGTGGTTGCTGCAGAACCCAGACTGGGACGGGTCCAGGCTGCTGTTCTCCTCAAGAAAGCTGGTCAGTTGTTTGTTGACGGCCTTTTCGATGACCTTCGCCGGGAACGGGAGCAGGGAGATGGGTCGGAAGTTCTAGAGGATCTTGGGATCCGCCTTGGGTTTTTTGAGTAAAGTGTTGATCTCTGCGTGCTTCCAGCTCTCCAGGAAGGTTGCTGTCTCGAAGGAGATGTTGATGGTTTTCCGGAGATTGGGTGCGATGGTGCTGCTGGCTTTGTTGAAGATGTGGTGTGGGCAAGAGTCTTCCGGGGACCCGGAGTGGATGGTGTTTATGATCTTGATGGTGTTGTCGTTGTTGATGTTGGTCCAGGCGAGCCGATGGTTGGTGCGGGTGGTGGTAGTGGGTCTTAGCCGTTGCCGTGGTGGTGATGGTGTTGAAGCTGTCGTGCGATGTCTGCGATCTTGTGATGGAAGAAGGTGGCCAGCGAGTCACATAGGTCTTCTGAGGGTGGGATGTCGTTGGTGTTGGAACTGGGGTTGGAGAGTTCCTTCACGATGTTGAAGAGCTCTTTGCTGTTGTGTGCGTTGTTGTCTAGGCGTCTTTAAAGGAGGTCCTTTTTGGCGGATCTGATGAGGTGGTGGTGTCTACGGGTGGCGTTCTTGTGGGCTGTGTAGCTTTCCGGTGTTCGTTCACGGATCCAGTTTATTTTTAGTTTTTGGCAGGTTCGCTTGGAGGCCTGGAGGTCTTCGGTGAACCAGCTGGCTCTCTTGCTGGTGAGGGTGTTGGAGGGCTTCTTGAGCAGGGCGAGGGTGTTGGCGCAGCCGTTGATCCACTGTCTGAGGTTGCGAGCGGCGGTGTCGGGGTCAGTCGGATCTGCGGGTGGGCCCGGGGGAGGGTGGTGAAAAGCTGGTCTTCGTTGACTTTGCTCCAGCAGCGGCGTGGCATCTTTTGGGTGCGGTGGTGCGTGGTGGGTTTCTGGAAGGTGAAGTGGATGCAGTGGTGATCGGTCCAGTGGAGCTCGGTGGTGTGGTTGAAGGAGACGTGGGAGCTTGCGGAGATGATGGGCTCAAGCGTGTGGCCGGCGGAGTGGGTGGGTGTAGTGACTAGTTGTCTGAGTCCGAGGTTGGCGAGGTTGTCGATCAGGGTGGTGGAGTTGGTGTTGTTGTTATTCTCGAGGTGGAAGTTCAGGTCCCCGAGGAGGATTTAGTCCGCGGAGGCGAGGGCATGTGTGCTGGGGAGGTTGGTGATGGAGTGTTGGGATCGGTGTGAATCTGGAAGTGCAGGTGTTCGGCAGTGCTGAGGGTGTCGTCAGAATTGGTTGAGACTTTGAGAGTGTTCCTGTGGATGATGGTGATTTCTCCTCCTACTCCATTGGTGCGGTCCTTGCGGGTGATCTTATAGCCTTCTGGGATGGATATGGTGATGTTGGGTGCCGAGGAGGGGTTCTGCTATGTCTCCGTCAGGAAGGCGACATCTGGGGTGTTGTAGTCCAGTAGGTCCCAGAGTTCCACAGCGTGTTTGCGTGCAGAGAGGGTGTTGAGTAGGATGCATATGAGGTAGTTGGGTTCTTTGGTAGGTGGGTTGGTGGGCTCAAAGCTGGTGAAGCTGCAGTTCCGGCAGGAGAAGGGTTCTTGGGTGCACTTCGGGGTGGCCAGGCAGCAGGTGTGTGATTGTCCGGCGTTGAGTGCATGGAGGGCACTGGAGTTGTAGCGGAGGCCAGAGGTCCTGGCGCTGGGCGCGGTCCAGGCGTGGACTTTGGCGCGCCAGCGACGCAGCCTCCATATGAGGGGATGTGGAAGGGAGGAGCAACTGGGAGGCGGGAGCGGGCGGCGAATGGGAAAGCAGGGGGTGGGGCCGCAGGGGACACAGCAGCGGGAAAAACGAAAGGAGGAGCGGGCGTGGGTTACAGAAGGCAAAATAGGGGCACAGAGGGGGAAAAAGACAACAGTGCTGGTGTAAATTCAAGAACACAGGCAAGACAACATAACTAGACACAATACTAACAATTGGCAGAGCAGAGTGCTTTTCAACAAAATATATGCGGGCACGAACCAAATGCGAGCGGCAGCACACAGGTGGGGCTGTGTGGCGGTGAGGGGAGCGACCTGCTTGGAGTGAATATGTGCTTTTGAGTTATATTTAAAGCTCATCTTTGAGTGATAAATCATGCAGCATTACGGAAACTTATTGCTATCTTGGTGATTTTCAGCTATGGCAATCATGTAGGCATGCTAAATTGCTGAAGCCTTTTTAGGTCGAGCCTAGGCAGCGCATGCGCGGTGTCTTCGAGACAAGCTGTATTTGCCGTTTTCTGCGTCCCTTCGATTGCCGTTCAAAAATACTTGCCCACTAATGGTTAATCCTTCCTCTTTGTCCCTCCTTTTTAGGTTTTGCCTACGCAATGCGTACGAAGTACGCATGCGCTAGCAAAATCTAATGATATCTCTGATATCTCTATGTGGGGTCGGGTATCCGCCCCCTCCTCCCATTGGCTAGCTCCATAAATGGAGGCTAGCCATTGGTAGAGGGCTCTGTCTGTCAATCCCAGACCAGATTCGGGGGCGTTCCCGAGAATTTTTCCCTTTTGGCTACGTCACGCGACGTCAGCCAAAAGCCGGGAACGCCCCCGAATCTGGTCCGGCATTGACGGCACCCGCCCTCAATACCGTCCCTTGCCGATTTTTTGGAGCCCCCTGGCAGGTGCCCACCCTGCCAGCGACATTGCCGCCTCTGAGCGAGTGCCATCTCGCTTTATATTTTAATTGAAGCCGGTGCCCACCCGGCATTGCCCGTGTTTACACCGCCACTGTCCGGCCTCCCGACCCCAGGGCCGCGCTGCGATTGGCCGCGACCCGGAAGTCAGGCAGGCCGGGGGCGGGACAAGCGGAAGTGCCGGAGAAGAAGAGCTCCAGCGCAAGGAGAAGAAGCCGCCTGCCGTGTCCTTCCCTGGGCTCCCAAGTGAAGGGGGAGCCCCGGAGTTCTGGCCAGTCTCGAGGGAGGAGCGGGAGTCCTCCAGCCCCTGGCCGCCCTGTGTTGCGTAGGTCCCGCCCCCCCCAGCGCGGACAAGGAGAAGCAGCTGCGCCCACCGGCAGGACTCCATGGTCGAAGAGGAGCCCCGCCGCCGCCCGTGAGAGCACCCGGCCCCAAGAAGCGGGACCGGGTGAGGAAGAGCTGCAGCGAAGTCCCACCCCCCCAGCACGGACAAGGAGAAGCAGATGAACCCACCGGCAGGGCTCCATGGTTGAAGAGGAGCCCCGCCGCCGCCCGTGAGAGCACCCGGCCCCAAGAAGCGGGACCGGGTGAGGAAGAGCTGCAGCGACCCGTGGTAAGTGTTCCAACTTGTTCCGAGGTGGAGTCAAGTGTTACTGAAGTTATTCTACAGCACCACTTAGGGATTTTTTCGGCCTCACTGCTAGCGGTGAAGGGTACATACCACCCATCCCTGCTGTTGTGGTGTTGCCTCCCACGGAGCTCTGGGTCACACGCCCTTCCATGTGACCAGGTAAGCTTGCTGGCAGGAAATCCAATGTGCGTATGTGACGGCCTGACCCATCTGGTCCCACGTATTAGTTGCGCAAAGGACTACTATACTTCTGTGTGTACATACTTATGTGTGTATGTACTATGTGTATGCGCCTGTGTGTTTGTGCGCGTGTCTGTGCGGGTTTCTTCATGTGTGTACGTCTGTCTGCGCATTGTGTGGCTGAGTGAGTGTGCCTGTGCGTGTCAGCTCGTCCGTCTGCATGTCTCTCAGTCTCTGCATATGTGTCTACGTGTTGAGTATCAGTGTGAGAGTGTGTAGTGTGTGTGTGTGTGTGTCCGCCTGAGTGTGAAAAAATGTGCGTGCAGTGGGGCGGGCACACATTGCACAAGGGCTGTCGTGACGCCGTCGTGCCCCGAGAGGAGTGCACTATCCCAGGACACATTCTGTGTGTGTGTATAAGTTGCTGGCGATGCCCTTGCAGATTAGATGAATGAGGGTGAAAACCCTTTGAAACTGTTCACAATTGCCCGGTACGTCTGAGAAGAAATGGTGGTTGTCCTTTAGTTAAAAAATTTCAAAGACTCTCAGTGTATAATGGCTAACATCATAGTCTGCTAATGTGGTGCAAGATAACTTGCTGTTCATAGTTTAATTTGCCTGTGCTTCGTTTTATAGTGGAAGTGCCTAGCTTAGCCCCTTGCGTGGAAAGGCGTTTGTCTTGTCCCTCTGATCTCTTTGGGCTAAGATACTCTTTTGGTTCTCAGATTGACTTGTTAAAGGAGATGCTTCACTGACTGCTGAGAAGTTTGCACTGTATGGTGTCTTGCATGTTCCATGAATTGTAGCTCGTGTTTTTCCCATTGGTTCAGTGTTTACTTTCTTGGTATTGTAAGTTTTATAGTGGGCTTGGTATTCCCATGTGACATTATCTTTGATGCATACTATGGCCTTCATTACAGTACCTTTGGCAGTGGCATTGGAAACCTGCAGTTTCTGTAATGGCGGGCAAATTAAAACTAGATTAGAACGGGTTATTGTGCTTTGTAGTAAAGCCATGTGATCACCCAGACATCCCGGGCATGCGTGGTGTAAACTTGGCGGGGGGTGTGGGGGTAGATGTAGAGGTAGAGGTACCTCCCGCCCCCTCTGATAACCCAGGCAGCCTGGCATGTTTTTTTTTCTCAAACCCGGGTTGGGTGGGGAGGGGGTTGATGTAGTGACCCCTCCCCGCCCTCTGATAGCTCTGCAGGTCTGGCCTGGTGTTTGTTTGCCTGCCAGGTGTGTGGCTCACATTACAGCCACAGTGACTCATCTCCCGCGGGCAGGCTGGGAGCCTGTCTCACACCCAAGGCCTATTCTGGGGGGAGGGGTGGGGTGGACGCTAATACCGACTGCCACAGGTCCCTACCTATGCAGCACCAAGCCACCCCCATTCCGTCCCGGCTGCCGCAACTCCCAGTCCTACTGCCCCACCCCCACTACCTTGTTTCCCCTGTCCCAATCTTATCTTACTGCCCACCCCCAGTCCTTCCCCCTTACTGCCCTGCCCTCTCGCAGCCTGCCCTCTCGCAGCCTGCCCTCTCGCAGCCTGCCCTCTCGCAGCCTGCCCTCTCGCAGCCTGTCCTCTCGCAGCCTGTCCTCTCGCAGCCTGTCCTCTCCCAGCCTGCCCTCTCCCAGCCTGCCCTCTCGCAGCCTGTCCTCTCGCAGCCTGTCCTCTCGCAGCCTGTCCACTCCCAGCCTGCCCTCTCCCAGCCTGTCCCTTCCATGTCCTCTCGCAGCCTGTCCACTCCCAGCCTGCCCTCTCCCAGCCTGTCCCCTCCCTGCCCTTTCCCAGCCTGTCCTCTTCCAGCCTGTCCACTTCCAGCCTGTCCCCTCCATGACCTTTCCCAGCCTGTCCCTTCCATGTCCTCTCGCAGCCTGTCCACTCCCAGCCTGCCCTCTCCCAGCCTGTCCCCTCCCTGCCCTTTCCCAGCCTGTCCTCTTCCAGCCTGTCCACTTCCAGCCTGTCCCCTCCATGACCTTTCCCAGCCTGTCCTCTCCCAGCTTGTCCACTTCCAGCCTGCCCTCTCCCAACCTGCCCTCTCCCAGCCTGTCCCCTCCCTGCCCTCTCCCATCCTGCCCTCTCCCAGCCTGTCCCCTCCCTGCCCTCTCCCAGCCTGTCCTCTCCCTGCCTGTTGTCGTGTCCCGCAGGCAGCAGGCAAGAGCGTGCACTGCGTCCCCGAAGTAACAGCCCTAAAGCAAGCAAGAAGTACGCCCCCCTCCCACCAATCCCTGTTAGGTAGTGGAAACTGTCCAAACTGGGGTGCAGACAGCCCCTCTCACCTTTCGGCCTGGTACCACTGCACCAGCCGCACTACTTCCCTACTGACCGTTCTCCACTTCAGCCCTGTCTAAATTACAATTCCTGCTTGTGACCCTTTTGCCTGCTTGTGCTTGTTTTCGTGACCCTGTTGCCTGCTTGTGCCTCCGTGTGCCCCTGTTGCCTGCTTGTGCCTCCGTGTGCCCCTGTTGCCTGCTTGCGCCTCCTTTTTCGTGCCCCTGTCGCCTGCTTGTGCCTCCGTGTGCCCCTGTCGCCTGCATGTGCCTCCGTGTGCCCCTGTTGCCTGCTTGTGCCCCTGTTGCCTGCTTGTGCCTCCGTGTGCCCCTGTTGCCTGCTTGTGCCTCCGTGTGCCCCTGTTGCCTGCTTGTGCCTCCGTGTGCCCCTGTTGCCTGCTTGTGCCTCCGTGTGCCCCTGTTGCCTGCTTGTGCCTCCGTGTGCCCCTGTTGCCTGCTTGTGCTGTGTGGGTGTCTGTGGAAGGCTCTGTGTGGGTGTGTGGAAGGCTCTGTGTGGGTGTGTGGAAGGCTCTGTGTGGGTGTGTGGAGGGCTCTGTGTGGCTGTGTGTGTGGGGGGCTTTGTGTGGCTGTGTGTGTGGGGGGCTCTGTGTGGGTGTATGTGTGGGGGGGCTCTGTGTGTGTTTGTGTGGGGGGGCTCTGTGTGTGTTTGTGTGTGTCATTTGCGAGAGATAAAGCTAGTGGGATTGTAAATGACAATGCCATTTATTTATGTTAAAAAAAACATAAATAAAAATAATGTCAAGAGCAATGCCAATAGCTCTAACTTTAACAAAGGCAAAACCATTGCATTGTAAATGCTTGTTATGTTTTGTTTACTCCCACAGAGCACGGCCCTACTACTGGTACTGTTTCACTTTATTTCTTATCTGTTTGTATCTAGAACTATTTATGTATTCCTTTCCTGCCCGTCTTTGTTGCGGCACCGTAAAGGCGTGCAGTCGCGACCACGCCTCCGCAGCCCCACAGCACTCATTCGCGGCTTCCTCTATAAACGGGGGTAATTATTGTTCTTATCTCATCACAAAGAATGTTTCTAAAAAGTCAGCATAGATTGCGACGAGTGTGCACGTCATGGTGTTACTTCCTATTACAAAACTAGCGTTGACTGCTTTGGGACACGCGAAGCCGCGCTCTCAAAAAACAACAAGGAAATGTCACCGTGGCTCTCCCAGGCACAGCGGCAGAGCAGCTACTATCAAATTCATGCTTGCTGTAAACTCACCCCAGAATGCCTTGCAGGACCTTGCATTTAAAATGCCTTTTTGCCCATATTTCATCCAGTGGTGGTCCCAGTGCGACGGGACCACTGCCAACTTGTTCAAAATGACATGGTCTTGCTTTTCTTGTGAGCTCCCAGGCCCTCACCCTAAGTTGGGGGGAGGCCTCAAACTCATCACCTTCCCTGCCTGTCAATGCATGGTTAAGCTCTCCTGTGGATGGGGTTTTTGCTTTACACTGGGAAGTGTTTGGTTTTCTATAGAACCTGTGTAGTACTTTAGTAGAAAACCTGTAAGGCTGAACACTTTTTGTTGCACAGTTTATGGGGTTAGGCACTCTAAGGATTTCAATACTTTTTCACAAAGCAGTTTTACTGTGGTGTCTTGTTTTCCTGGATTCTTCTTAGTTGTGTTTTATTCTATCTTTAGTAATCTGCTCCCCAACTTTAACCCCTTGCATGCTGATGACGGCCCCCATCCGTCATGCACTACAGTTATTTCTGCAGGACACAATGCTAACACGGTGAGGTAAAACAGCATGTCATGGTGTTACTTTCTAATACAGAACTAGCGTTAAGTGCTTTGGTGCACCCGAGGCCGCGTTCACGTGGCCCTCCCCAGCACAGTGGGAGACCCACAAATATAAAACTCAGCCCATAATGCATTGCGGGGTCTCGCCTTTAAAACGCCTCTTTGTCCATATCTCAGCCTGTGGTGGCCCCAGGGCCGCGGGACCAGCACCAAATTATTCAGCATGATATGGTCTTGCTTTTCTTGTGAGCTTCCAGGCCCTCACCCTAAGTTGAGGGGGAGGGGCTCAAGCTTATCACCTTCTCTGCCTGCCAAGTTCCTTCCCTTTCAAAGGATTTTCAAGCTCTTCTTTGGCTGGAGGTTTTGCTTTATAGTTGGGAGTGGTTTGTTTTGTGTGTGGTAAAGTTGTAGAAGATCTGGAAAGCTGAAAAAAGTATAATGCATTGCGTAAGCGGTTACGCTCTTTAGGGGATGATTGTATGGTTGCAATTTAATGCTTTTTTGCTATGCAGTTTAACTCAAATTCCCTGCCTTGCAATGCATCTTCAGGCTTTCTAGTGATTGGAGTCCTTGCTTTACAGCTGGAAGTGGTTTGTGTTCTTGTGGGTTTGGGCACGGTTACATTGCAGAAGGCTGAAAAGTGTATAATGCATTGCTCATGTGGTTTCGGTCTCTAGAGTACTAATTATATGGCTGCAATTCAATGCTTTTTCAAAATGCAGTTTTACTGTGGGGTCTTGCCTTTCTTCATTGTGTTTTAGTCTGTCTTTAATCATCCACTCTCCAAATTTAAAGGTGCAGTACAGTTATTTCTGCAAAACACAATACTTACACAGTGAGGTAAGAGATAGCTATGTGTATTCTAAGGCAGCCGATACCACCAGATCTGGTTTTGTTTTGTAATGAACATACGTGCCTCCACCCACACTGTTTTCCTTCTGCTACCCTTCCTTTTAGTAGAAGCGGCGTGGGCTTACGTTACGCCATGAGATACACGCTTAGCACACTCACGCGTACACTTAAGGGTTATTTAGAAGGATGTTGCGTCACAGTTGCGTAATTTTTTTACACACTGGTAGCGTTTTGATTGCTCCATATTCAGAAGATGACGCATCTAGACAGATGCGTCACTTTTTGTTTGCCTGCATTCGGATTTTACCTTCGTCAGAATCGGCTGCGTCGAGTTAGAATTAATTTAAGCACGGTAGGCGTTGTGGTGTAAAAACCCCCGTAAAACTGATGCAGTGGTATTTATGGCTGTTTGTAAAAGTGACGCATCATCGGGAAGTGGTCTGCAGCGCTTGCAATGTGCTAACATTCCTACGCCTCTAAACCCAGGCATGGGAATGACGCATTGGCTGTAGCGTAGGAAACTGAGTACACTATGCCCGCTTGTATGCGAGACACACAGGACCGATGTAATAAAAGTAAGTAAGTAAAATTTATTTGCTCAATTAATTAAAATCATTGCAATATACACGTTCGGAATTGACCAAGAAACAAAAAAGAAAAAAAGAAAATATTCAGGTCTATTAAAAAAACAGTGGGTTTGTTGGTTAAAAAGAACAAGAGAAATATCACCTAGAAACCGAGGTGAAGTTTTCACCCTCTCACACTCTATTACACTGGTCCCCGTACAGTGAGCTACTTGAGATACCGACGCATCATCTCTTTTTTTTTGTCGCATTTCTTTAGTTGTGTCAGTCTTATGACAAACTACAGCAATGCGCCACTTTTGGGCCCGATACCTTGCTGCAGCCTTCCCACAGATGTGTCAGTATTTCTGACACATCTGTGGGTCCTTGCGCTGTGGAGCCCTGTATTGGAAAAACGGCGCATCCATGGCGTTGTAAGGATTTTTGCCACAGGAGCAAGTATTCGCGACACATTGCTGAGTTACTGCAGGGAAGAATCATTTCCATAATGTTTTATTTTTCTTTTGCCCATGCTACGCAGTATCTTCTTATGTTAACACTTTGGGGCATATTTACAATAGAAGTGACTGAGCCCTGCTTTAGCCTTCTTGGCTTAACGACGCGCTCCGCCACTTCGGAAACGCAGGGCTGTATCATATTTACAACAATATGGTGCAGTCTTGTGTTTCGCCCTGCACTCGTGCTAAATTTAACTGCATCGCACCAACGCAGGCACACTTGCACCATAGTCAAAGGGATTTGGAGCACCCTGCTGACACGTCACAGCTGAATTACCTCATGCATCATGGTCGATGTGGTTCAGTGTTACTCGCTTCACACACAGTTCTCACAGTTTGTTGGCCAGTGCCAGTACCAGTATTCTTTTCAAGTGTATCCCCAGACACGTGTTTCTAGAGCCCTCTTTGCCGCAGTTTCCTCAGGGTTAGTGCCACTCTCAGCGTGCAGGTGCTCACAGAGCTCGTCAGCTCGCGGCCCACGGGAGCCATCTTAAACAGTAGTGATGGGTGTCTGCATTGCAGGGGAAGATTGTCTATGTGCAGGAAGGTGTCCCTTCCTGCACATAAACAAACTTTAAATGGAGTTTTGTAACTTCTATGTGTGCTGCTGAATGCAGTACATATAGAAGTTGCACAACTTCAGGGCATATTTACAGCAAAATGGAGAAGTGTGGCGTTAAGCAAACATTGCTAACGCCACACTTATCCATTCTGAAAATACAGGGATGTACCGTATTCACAAGAATGGGGCGCAGCCATGCGTTTCCCCTAGTGCTGGCGCGGAGTTCCGCTGCCTAGTGCCAGCACAGGCACCCTTGCACGATAGTGCAAGGGTGTCTCCGTTGGGGGGAAGATTGTTTATGTGCAGGAAGTCCCCCCTTTCCTGCACATAAACAATTTTTAAATGCCGTTTTGAGACTTCTATGTTTGCTTCTTAATGCAACACACATGGAAGTTGCAAAACGGCATATTTAAAAAAAGTTGCTTTTTATGTGCAGGAAGTGGGATCCTTCCCGCACATAAACATTCATTAATGACAATTTACTGTTTCTATGTGTGCTGCCAAGGCAGCACACAAGAGAACAGCAAAAACGAGGAGAAATAAAGCATTTCTCCTTGTTTCTCCTGTATAAGAACAGATTTTCCCTGGTCTTAATTTTGGCGCTGCCTCCAATTTACGTCTCCCTTGTAAATAGGCGGCAGTGCCAAAATCAATGGGAGTTGCAAGGAGAAACGCCCACCACAACTCCCATTGCCCTCCCTTTTCACTCTGAACACAGCGTGAAAGGGGGCCTTATTTTCAAGGCAACATTAAGCCACGTTAAGTGGCTAAACGCTGCCTTGTGAGGCCCCTATTGCCACCACGTCAGAGAAAGCTTTATTACTCCTCATTTTTGCTGTTTCCATGTGTGCTGTGTTGTGCAGCGCACATAGAAACAGCAAAACGCCATTGATTGTTTATGTGAAGGAAGGTGTCCTTCCTGCACACAAACAATCATAGAAAAAAATACATTTTGCAACTTCTATCTGTGCAGCATTAAGCAGCACACACGGAAGTTACAAAGCACCATTACTGATTGTGTATGTGCAGGAAGGGACACCTTCCTGCACATAAACAATCATTCCCCTGCAAAACAGACACGCTTGCACTATGGTTGCCGCTAGGCAGCTCAATTATTGCCAGCGCAGTCGGAAACAAAGGGCTGTACCGTATTCTTGTAAATACCATGCAGTCCTGTGTTTTAGAAGTGGCGTTAATCCAAGGAAGCTAACATCACGCTCCGCCACTTCTCTGGTAAATATGCCCCTCTGTTCCTTATTCTGGGAGTACGTCTTTCCCTGCTTCCTCACTTATGTGCTGCATTTTCTTGTTCCAGGTTGGTTTTTCCTCCACCTCCCTAGCTTATAATTACATGTGCACAACATCGCACATTTACCTTTTGCTGATGCTGAACATAATCAACAAAAACAATGGCAAAACCAGTGGGTCTGCATTCACATCCAAAGGGAAAGACCTAATGGCTATGCCAATGCTTGTTTACACTGCTGCTGGCAATCCTGCCTGATGCACTGAGGTGATCACTGATAATAATCTTGTGAGTGGCCACTGCTGTACTATAGTCTTATAGCCCACCGTAGAGGGCTATACCGGCTATTAAAGGCCCTCTCCAGTGTTAAAGGCCCCGAGCCGAAGGTGAGGGCCTTTAACAAGGGAGAGGGACTTTAATAGCCGGTATAGCCCAACTACAAAGGGCTATAAGGCTATTAGATCATTCTGCCACTAGAGGGCAGAATGTTCTAACAAAAAAGAACAAAGCCTTATGCGAGCGTGAGGGGATTGGAATCCCCTCAGGGTCCCTGAAGCCTTTGTTCACAGCCAGAGCTGTGAACAAAGAAACATTGGAATGTTGGAGCTCCAGGCTCATACCAGCCATTAGAAGCCCAGAGCACCCCATTGTTTTCAATGGAGCTCCCAACATTCCAATGTTCTAATATTGCATACTGTGGTCACTATTACAACTCTAATAATATTAGTAGCTCAGAATGATTTTCACTGGGATTAAGTAGCTCTTTTTGCAGAAAGTCCAGAAAGTCAAAAGGATTGCAATAGTTTCTGATCTGCAATGGTTGCTGGGCATGTTCTCAATTGTTTTAGAGATCACAAGCTTTAAATCTGTACATTGTAATCATTTAGTGAGGCTTCCACAGCTCATCTCTGTGAACTAGAGGGCATATTTACAATTAATTTGCCGTGCACCAATTTGAAAGGACAGAAATGCAACGTATTTACAAGGTATAGTGCATTCCTGTCCATTCAGCCAGCGCTGGTGCAAACATTGCAGCACGGTGCAACGGTGTCTGTGTTGTTGGCATGAACCTTTTGTGCAGGAAGGAGCACCTTCCTGCACAAAAAGAATCACATGGGGCGTTTTCTTCATTCTATCTGAGCTGCAGAATGAAGCACACGTGGAAAGAGAAAAAACAGAAGGAAAATGTAAACATTTCTCGTTGTTACGCCTGCTCTGGGAGCTGTACGTTTTTGGAACTGACCCAGATTCATGCTATGTTGTAAATCTGGAGCGGTATTAAAATCGATGGGTGTTGCATGGGAACACCCACAGCAACACCCACGGCACGCCTCCCTGCTGCAATGTAAGGCAATGCCGCGGCTTTACACCCGTTCTACAAGGCTATGAAAAGCCATGCAGGGTGGCTTTGCAAAGCCTTGTACACATGGGCTTGCACTGTGCGCCATCTGGAGCGTCAAAAAAGTGACGCTCCAATGGAGCACGGGGCTTGTAAATATGCCTCAAGGTTTTAGAAAAATGTCATAACAAGAAGATGTTGTGTTGGAGTTCTTAGCTTGTTCTCTGCTGTTTTGCCTTCCTCTGTATGAGTTTAGGGGGTGACCCTAAATACTTGTTTCTCTCCGCAGAGACCTGCACTGGCGTTGTGTGCCCGGGAACCCACACGTGCGTTGTTGACCAGACAGGCAGCGCTCATTGTGTGATATGCCGGGCAGCGCCCTGCCCGGAACCCTCCGACACTGACCAGATGCTCTGCGGGAATAACAACGTCACCTACCCCTCAGCGTGCCACCTGCGACGGGCCACCTGCTTTCTGGGGCGCTCCATCGGCGTACACCACTACGGAAGCTGCACAGCAGGTAGGTACAGCGAACGAGACAGAGGAGTTGGCCTAACGGCTAGGTCGGTCGACCTCGAATCTGGGGAACCGGGTTCGAGTTTCGCGAATGACGCTGAACATCCTGTGATTCCGGGCAAATCACTTAGGGGCATATGTAGGTAATTTCCATTTTGCGATTCCCAAATAGTGATTTTTAAGGAATCGCTATTTGAGAATAGCAAAATGGAATGTAGGTAGAAATTCGCAATTTTTTTGCGAATCTCTAACATTCCTTATTTGCGATTAGCAAATTGCGAATCGCAATTAGGGAATGAGTGTCCCATTTGGCCCATAGGAATGAATGGGGATACAGTCTTAAATTGCGATTTTCTGTGTGAAAATCGCAATTTGAGAATCGAAATTCCAAGGGTGCCAGGGTGTTGCACCCCTGGAATGTGCCTGTAAGTACATGTGGCGCACATACATGCCCTAAGGGCATGTCTGTGCGCCACATGGCACTTTGAATTTTATAAAAAAAATGCATTTTTGAAGGAAATCGTAAAATACCATCTACTTGAAGTAGGTGGTATTTTGCGATTCCTTATGCAAAAATCGCAATTTTTAAAGCAAACCTACATAGCATTTAAGGAATCGCAAAATTGCGATTCCTTAAATGCTATAAGCAAAATAAGAAATCGCAATTTTTGCGGTTCCTTATTTTGCTAAGTGGCACCTACATATCAAAACGCCATTTGCGATTCGCAAACGCCAAATATCGGCGTTTGCAAATCGCAAACGGCTACCTACATATGCCCCCATATCTCCCCGTGCCTACCAAAAATGAATGTACTCATGTAACGCAACTGGTGCTATGATACCCGATACCTTCGGGTCAAGTTCGCGCTATATAAAACTCCGTAAAAAACAAAGGTTAATGACAGCATAGATACTTGATTACACATTTAATCCAAAATGGAAACAATGATGCATTTCTTGGTAGGAAAACAGATAAATGCTGGAGAGCGCGAACGGCAGCAGTCGGCAAGCTCTCGAGCTCGCTAATTTAATTGTTTCTGCAGTAGGATTTTTGTGCCAAATCACTCATAACTACACGACCGGGCGAAATAAATGCTTTTGCGTCAAAAGAGTAATGCAAGATTACTAAAATGACTCTGATTAGTACGGAATAATACAAATTTCACCCAGGTCTACAGACCATGGAGTGGCCTACAGCAATATCAATAGGTGCCCCCTATAGGCTTGCACCTCTCACAGGCCACAGGGCTTGGGACACGGTCAGTCATATGCCAGGAGATGGGCTCTGCGTGTCCCCTCAAGGGCCTTCGGAAGCAGTGGATTGTGCTTTAGTGCGTGAAGGTCTGTTACCCAACAACGCAGAAGAAATCCATTAAAAAATATAAATTTACCAAGAAAACCATAAGCACAAATTATGGGGGTGGAGGGTCAGATATGGCGCATTCAGGTAGGGGTACAGATGGCTGAAACAGGTGCTCAGGATTTTACCCCAGAAGCATTTGTGACAAATGTAATAATAATAATAATTTCTGGCACTAGCTGTGAGGTCACAGGGTTCATGTCCACTCTCCCTGACCGGGAAACATCCTTTACAACAAAACTTTGACCACGCAGTACCTTTACAACGCAGGTATTACAACGCAAGTCGTTACAACGACTTTCGCTGGAGGGCGCTGTAGGATAGGGAATAGTTTAATTTATAATCCAAAACCTTCCCTACTATCCACGGGGACTGGAGTTGGAATAGTAAATAAAACTATCCACTATCCAGCGCCCCCCAACGCAAGTCGTTGTAACGACTTGCGTTGTAATACCTGCGTTGTAAAGGCATGCGTGGTAAAAGCATGCGTTATAACGACATACATCCTCCGTGACCAGACACATCCATCCAGAGCCTGCATACTCTGCTCTGGGTCCCTCGTGCACCCACCGTGCCTTTCTGCACCCTAATCTCTCCCCTCTCTCTCTTTTCCCTCTGCAGCTCCTACAAGACCCCCCATTGACCTGGGCAACGTGGAAGACAACTACGTGTGAGGTGGCCTGGGCACCGCCAGCTCCAACAGGGCATTACATGTTCATACTGTACATACGTGGACCCGCTATTTATTACCTCCGACACCCCCTATTTATGTCACCCTTGACCCCCGAGAAGTCGGTATACCACCGATAGAGTCCATTTTAGAGCATTTATAAAGCGCTACAGTCGCAAGGGCACAGGACCAACAAACCAAAGGCCGGAGACGAATGACCGGAAGCCCCAAAGGATGTCAATGGAACAAAATGGCGCCACGCGAGCAATGGCACCAGCTCCTGGCCACTGGTTGCTGAACTGTGTGTAGAACAGCAAAGCCTATAGGGGTACCATACCAGGAAAGGGACAATGGCTGCCAACGACAAACCTATCTGCCACCGTTAATGTGGGGGGTTGCATTAGGTATCTCGAAACCTACGGAGTGCTGTGAGTGGAAGGGCACTTGTCGAGGAGCTGCAAGAGTCCCTGCTTCAAGGCTAAGAGTCTTTCAGGAGTCAGATGATGCGAAGCATGGCTGCCGGCTGCAGAGGGGACACGCCATAGTGGCGTCAGAGGACCCGCTTGTCAAGGGCTGTTCTTCGACACTTCAGTTCAATAGCACCTCTTGGAAATCCTTAAATAAATGAACAAAATGGCCCCTGGCAAAGAATGGCCATACCAACATTAGGACTCCCCTCTTATAGAGTGCCACTGAGTGCCACCGAGGGCCGGCAGAGGAGCAGCTAGGCTCCTTGTGTTCCCCTAACATGGGTACGGTCAGTAACAGGAGAAGAACAAACCCCCTGCTCACACAGACCTAAAGCACAGAGATAATGCAAACAGCACAGCAGCAAGCTTCTCTCACACACAGAACAGGTACTGCATGAATATCAACAGTGCAAGCTTCCCTCACACACAGAACAGGTACAGCACAGGCAGCAGCAGTGCTAGCTTCTTTCACACACAGACCAGGTACTACATGAATGTCAACAGTGCAAGCTTCCCTCACACACAGAACAGGTACAGCACAGGCAGCAGCAGTGCAAGCTTCTCACACACATAACAGTGCAGCGGCAATTTGTATCTGTGGACACTTCCTTAAAACTGAACAGGTACATTATGGGCAGCTGCAGTGTAGGTTCCTCTCGCACACACAAAGAACATACAACAGCACGATCCGCAGAGGTGGGTCTTTCTAGTGAGCAGAACAGGTACATCATGGGCCACAGCAGTGCAAGCTTCTCTCACACACAGGAAAGGTACTGCATGAATCTAGAACAGCAAGCGCAGAAAAGATCATGCACAATCAGAGCAGCACGATTCCTCTAACGCACTCACAACCAGATTATCACAAGTGAATAGTCATCCCGCTCAATGGAGATCCAACTAGGGTTAGGTTTGAGTCGAAAGACCCGGATCCCACTGCAATGGGCCTCGCTCCGTCACAACACATAGCCTGCATCACTCCCTCACACCCGCACCTCCTACAGAGCAGAAATGCTGTGTAAATCTTCATCCTTTTAACTTGGCCTGGGCGGTAAATTCCGTTCCGCTCGCGGAATTCGGGTAATTTTGCGTTCCGTGGAAAACGCTAAATTGCCCAAAATTCAGCAATCCGCGGCTACACGGAATTTTCTGCTTGTTCACGCTTTCAAAATGCGTGTTCACAAGATATTTCCCCCAGAGCACACAAACAGCGTTCGCGAACAGGAAAAAAGCATTGCGAACAGGCGGAACAAGCAATTCCGCGTGTTGGCGGAACACTGCATACTCGCAGAGATTTTTTACCGTTTCGCGGAGCTTTGTGTAGTGCGACTACGCAAATTCGGCCCACCCCTAGTTTTAACCCAACATTATAACTAAGGCCAAGTCTGGAAGTAAGGGGGCGCCAACAAAAGACCTTTCAAGGGCAACCCACAGTCAACATCAAACACAACACACCCACAAAAGCATGCAACACTTCACTTAATACTGCACAACAGTCCACAGGCAGCACACTAGGAGGCGACCCACTATATAGGCCACAGCAACCAACCCTTCTCTTACCCCAACCCCCATTCATAAGGCACCTAACTCACACTCCACACTGACCCACACCTAGAACAGAGGGAGCACCGCACAAAAAGACGCCTGAGGAGGAGGCGGGATAAAGATGAATTAAGATAGACAAGAATAGAGGGAGAAAAAATACTCTGAAAGCTGTGACAAAGCAGGCACAGTTTGAACCTTCAGTGTAACTGATTATTGCAAACCTGGTAACTTGAAATTAGTTTCCCAGTGTGAGGAAGGGGCGGGCAGAAACGTAACACAGGCCCCTGCAGCCCACAACCATTCATGGGCCACCAACTCTTTGGGGGACACCAGTCCGCCCCGACCAAGAAAATCTGTGAAATAGGGTGGACCCAGGGTCCCCACTTCTCATTCTGCAGGGTTGGCCCCATCATTTACTTTGCGCCACTGGGGAGGGGCCTTGAAAGGATGGGGTCGTGAGGGGAATTTGAGTCCATTACCATTATAGCCGACATGGCGGAGGTAGAGGCCCAAGGAAATGGACGGGTCTCCGTGGCTGGTCCAGCCACAAGAGATCCACCCAAAATTACAAAGGTCTTGTGTGGCTTCTGGGGACTTTCTGGGGAGGTGTTAAAACCCCAGGCGGGCGTTCGCTAGGGTGAGCTTCCAACACCATGAGCCGGAAACGCACTCTGCCTAAGGGTTTCCGGAAGACTTCGTGCTCACTGTGGGATTCCAGGTCTTCATCAGGAGACCGTGTGAAGCGAGTCGATATTGTGTGACACACGGGGGCAAGTTCGAGAAATATTCACGACAACTCCTATAAAGTCCTTGTGCGTAGAATGACTGTTCATTTTGGATTTTATTGATGATTTTTGTATATGTTTTGCTATAATATTTTTGTAATTGTCTATTGATAAGCTGTATGTTTTTTTATAGGTTTTCTTATACCTAGGCATAGTGATTCTATATCTTCAAATATTTGTTCATAAATGACATTTAACCATATGGAATGTTGGTATAAGGATACATGAACTAAAAAGCCTGGGCACTTCAATATTCTGGAATTCATATATCTAGAGTTCAGTTTTCTGGAGGCCATCTATATGTGATTCAAATTCTAGAGTCCATCTATATGTGATTCAATGTTCCAATGTTCATCTTTGTGTGCTTCAATATTCTAGAGGGCATCTGTGTGCAATTCAAATTTCAAATTCTAGTTTCCACATATATATGATTCACTATTCTGGAGCCTGTATATCTAGAGTTGAAAATTCTGGATTCCATCTTTGTGCGATTCGATCTTCTGGAGACTGTCTGTGCGCAGTTCCGGATTCCAGAGTCTGTGTATTGTTGGGTTTGATATCATGGAGTCCCCTAATGTGTGGTTCAATATTTTCAATCTTGATATTATGACTAGGGGTGGGCGGAACTCCTGCAGTTTTACTCCCCGGAATTCCACCGAATTACAGAAAACCTCAGTGAGATTCCGTGGAGTTCCGCGAGTGGTGGACTTCTGGCCCGTCACACTGATTTTGAGTGCTGGGAGCTTTTTCCGCGCTGTAAAATCAGCATGAACAGCACCACACTTGGCACCAGAGGGCGCTGCTTTTTTCTACTCGAGCAGCAGTTTTCTCAACGCTAACGGTAGCGTGCTGCCGCAACTGGCTACGCTGAAGAAATTGCGCTTGGACTCACTCTAGCACTTGTTTTCTAGTGCGTCCTTGCCAACTTAATGTTGTCGAGCTGCGAACGAGAAAACTCCACCACACAGCGGCTCGCAGAGTTTTTCTGGAACTCTGCACTCCAGGCGGAGTGGGCAAAACTCTGCCAGTGGGGCAGAGTTTACCGCCCTCCCCTAATTGTGATGCAGAGCCATGTAGCCTTAGACGCAGAGAAAGCTGGAGTCTCTCTGGAACTTTCAGGCTCTTAAGAAAGTAGTCTGGGGTTTAATTAGTTCTAGAGATGAAGCAGCTACACAAGGGAGAGTAAGAGAAGTCAGAGGCAGTAAAACCTCGAGGAAGAACGTGGACATCAGATCATTGATGAGGAGTAGACGCGAATGACACCAGAGGTGGCATCGAGACATTGGCCAGGGAAGGGACGTCTCGAGGCCACAGTTTGCGCTCTGATTCTCAGTCTGTGCCAGAGAAACGATATTTCTCTCGTGAGCATTTGCTTTAACTTTTGAAAGACCTAGATGTACAATTCCGCACTATCGCCTGTTCGCACCACGCGTTCACCTGTCTCTGAATCACATTGGGGGTTTGTTTTGATGCTGAAGACTTCGGTGCCGGATGCTATTTCGTTTTTCACCACAGGAAGTTTGGGTTTGCTGTGCAGGTTTTACTTCACTGTTCTGTTGTGTCCTTTTTCAATAAAGTGCTATTCTTTTTATATAGACTATATCTGACCTGCTTCCACGTTTATTGAGTTGTGTGTGAGTGTGTTGCTCCGTGTCGCCTGAGTACTGACCTCCGCACCAGCTTCAGGAATACATCACTACTCAAACTCCACGTTCCCAGGGAAGTAAGTCATAAACACATGAGGGCAGATGAATGACCATTGAATTTTGCGACTCGCAAATTGTGACAAGTTGCGAGTTGCAATTTGCGAGTCACAAAATTCAATGTACAACAGTGCCTCAGACACTGTTTGCGATTCCCAATGAGGTCGCAAATTGCATGTCTCATGAATATTAATGAGGCTGTCCCAATTTGCGACCCCATTGGGAATAGCTGGCACTCCCAGGGATGGTGGCCGGTTGGGATCAGCAGACCTCCATGTCTGGGACTGCTTTGTCAATAAAGCTGTATTTTTTTAATGCGGCCCGTTATCCTTAAAGGAAAGCGGAATGCATTTAAAAAAGAGGAATTAAATTTTTCAATTTTATTTTTTAAGGGCAGGCAGGGGTCCCTGGGACTACTGCCTGCTCTTAAAAATATTCGTGCATCCATTCACAAAGGGGAAGGGGTCCCCTGGGCACCCCTTCCTGTTTGCGGGTGCCTTACCACCCTTCTGAAAAGGGTGATAAACTGCGAATGTTTTCCAACTGCAATTGCGGTTGCAAAACAATCCTACATTGGGTAAGGACTCGCTATTAGGAAGGGACGCCCCTGGCACGCACGTTCCTAATAGAGAGTCGCTAACTCTATTTTGCGAGTCGCTAATAGCTTAGCGACTCACAATATAGGGTAAGTACATTGGACTGACCTACTTTGCGGTTGCAAAGGGGCCGAAATCTCAGAAATCAGAGGCTACTGCTAGTGTTTGACGTCTCTCCCTGCAAGGTGTGATGGTGCCCCCGGGGCACCAGACAATGGCCGACGCCTTCGCTGCTTGTTTCAAGGAGATTGTGGAGATTGTTGCAAAAAGTGCTACATGTCTTGCTATGTTGGAGAGACTTCGTATGCCTGCCTTGCAACATCAGAAGTGTCTCAAGAGTTCTGGGAGAGCCCAGAGCCGAGCGCTTGGGAAATAACCAAAGGATGGGAACAAACCTGGTGTCAGGGGCGGCCTTAGGCATGTGCAAGCTGTGCACCTGCACAGGGCCGCCAAACCCCAGGGGCCACCACACCAATATATATCCTTAATATAATAATCCTCTGAGGATGGATACATATTTGCGTGGTGGCCCCTGGCAGGGATTTGGCGGCCTCCGGCTCTGTTCCACTTCCAAACACCCTGACCCCCCTCTTCACTGGCCTTCGTGCACCGCCCCGCCCGGACCCCCTATTCCGGGGCCCCCTACCTACGCTCCCTGCCCAGGGCCGCCATGAGCCTAGAGCCGCCCCTGCTGGCGTCTTCCAGCACCTTGTGCAGACAGCCCATGGGGTGGGACCGCCCTCATTCACGTAAGACGCTGCCATCTTTGTTACTTTGTGGCAACTTCTTGGGGTCCAGCGTGGTGACGTCGGAGGCGAAGACCTCCCAGCATCATGAACTCTTTTAATAATGGGGGTGAAGGGCACAGACTTTAAAGTGTGACATTGCATCTATTGAAAGCCCCAGGCCCCGTCCTTGAGTCAGAACCTGACGTCAGCACTTCACAACAGCCCCCCCTGGAGGCCGGGCCGGGGTGAGCGGTGCAGCAGGGTGACGCCCCTCTCACACGGCCGGTGCTTCCTGTCACCCACTGATGGAGACCCCTCGCGCCGCACAACAAATATGCCAACATGGTGGGATATCTTACGGGCGATCCCAGGGCGGGCAGCCCCTCGCCCGCCGCCTGATGAGCCAAATTACACCGGGGCCAGTCCAAGTGGTGTTTGCTAGATTTGGGGAAGGGGCGACCCCTCCCACCGGTGGACCGCCAGAGGACCCCCGGGACAGCCCCATCACCCAGGGCCTCTCCTTCGGGCCCTATGTGTCCTCTCAGCTGAGGGGCTCCTTGACTCGGGGGAGGTCACTGTCTACCCCATTCAGGCATCTTTACCCCTTGCCCTGGCTCAGCCTGTACCCTCCAGGCTCCCTTGCCCTCCCCTTCCACAGTCTGTGCCCCTCTGCAGCCCCTGCCCCCCCCCCCCCCTGGCACAGTCTGTGCCCCTCTGCAGCCCCTGCCCCCCCTGGCACAGTCTGTGCCCCTCTGCAGCCCCTGCCCCCCCTGGCACAGCCCCTGCCCCCCCCCTGGCACAGTCTGTGCCCCTCTGCAGCCCCTGCCCTCCCCTTCCACAGTCTGTGCCCCTCTGCAGGCCTTGCCCTCCCCTTCCACAGTCTGTGCCCCTCTGCAGCCCCTGCCCCCCCTGGCACAGCCCCTGCCCCCCCCCTGGCACAGTCTGTGCCCCTCTGCAGCCCCTGCCCTCCCCTTCCACAGTCTCTGCCCCTCTGCAGCCCCTGCCCCCCCTGGCACAGCCTCTGCCCCCCCCCCCTGGCACAGTCTGTGCCCCTCTGCAGCCCCCCCTGGCCCCCCTGGCACAGTCTCTGCCCCTCTGCAGCCCCCCTGCCCCCCCTGGCACAGTCTCTGCCCCTCTGCAGCCCCCCTGCCCCCCCTGGCACAGCCTGTGCCCCCCTGGCCCCGTCCGGGCTCCTGCTCTCCTCCTCCTCCGCCGGGCGGGCCCTGCAGCCGCGGCATCTGCTTTGAGTTTGGCCGCCTCCCCTGCCTCGCCCCGGGCCTCTCTGAAGGAATCCGATCCGGGCTTCAATCACCGCCGCGGAGCCGGCGTTTCCCGCAACAAGCACCGCGGGGAATAGAGGCCGGATGTGGGGGGGCTCTGAGAGGGTGTGTATGTGCGTGTCCCCGCCAGCAGCCCCCTGTGTGTCTGCACTGGGCCCCGGGGCACACCCATGTGTGTGAAGGTGGAAGGCCTGCCCCTGTGTGTGTCTGTACTGGCCCTTGTGCACACTCCTGCTGTCAACTTCTCTGTGTGTGTGAAGGTGGAAGGCCCGCCCCTGTGTGTGTCTGTACTGGCCCTTGTGCACACTCCTGCTGTCAACTTCTCTGTGTGTGTGAAGGTGGAAGGCCCGCCCCTGTGTGTGTCTGTACTGGCCCTTGTGCACACTCCTGCTGTCAACTTCTCTGTGTGTGTGAAGGTGGAAGGCCCGCCCCTGTGTGTGTCTGTACTGGCCCTTGTGCACACTCCTGCTGTCAACTTCTCTGTGTGTGTGAAGGTGGAAGGCCCGCCCCTGTGTGTGTCTGTACTGGCCCCTGTGCACACTCCTGCTGTCAACGTCTCTGTGTGTGTGAAGGTGGAAGGCCCGCCCCTGTGTGTGTCTGTACTGGCCCTTGTGCACACTCCTGCTGTCAACTTCTCTGTGTGTGTGAAGGTGGAAGGCCCGCCCCTGTGTGTGTCTGTACTGGCCCTTGTGCACACTCCTGCTGTCAACTTCTCTGTGTGTGTGAAGGTGGAAGGCCCGCCCCTGTGTGTGTCTGTACTGGCCCTTGTGCACACTCCTGCTGTCAACTTCTCTGTGTGTGTGAAGGTGGAAGGCCCGCCCCTGTGTGTGTCTGTACTGGCCCTTGTGCACACTCCTGCTGTCAACTTCTCTGTGTGTGTGAAGGTGGAAGGCCCGCCCCTGTGTGTGTCTGTACTGGCCCTTGTGCACACTCCTGCTGTCAACTTCTCTGTGTGTGTGAAGGTGGAAGGCCCGCCCCTGTGTGTGTCTGTACTGGCCCTTGTGCACACTCCTGCTGTCAACTTCTCTGTGTGTGTGAAGGTGGAAGGCCCGCCCCTGTGTGTGTCTGTACTGGCCCGTGTTCACACTCCTGCTGTCAACTTCTCTGTGTGTGTGAAGGTGGAAGGCCCGCCCCTGTGTGTGTCTGTACTGGCCCGTGTGCACACTCCTGCTGTCAACTTCTCTGTGTGTGTGAAGGTGGAAGGCCCGCCCCTGTGTGTGTCTGTACTGGCCCGTGTGCACACTCCTGCTGTCAACTTCTCTGTGTGTGTGAAGGTGGAAGGCCCGCCCCTGTGTGTGTCTGTACTGGCCCGTGTGCACACTCCTGCTGTCAACTTCTCTGTGTGTGTGAAGGTGGAAGGCCCGCCCCTGTGTGTGTCTGTACTGGCCCGTGTGCACACTCCTGCTGTCAACTTCTCTGTGTGTGTGAAGGTGGAAGGCCCGCCCCTGTGTGTGTCTGTACTGGCCCTTGTGCACACTCCTGCTGTCAACTTCTCTGTGTGTGTGAAGGTGGAAGGCCCGCCCCTGTGTGTGTCTGTACTGGCCCTTGTGCACACTCCTGCTGTCAACTTCTCTGTGTGTGTGAAGGTGGAAGGCCCGCCCCTGTGTGTGTCTGTACTGGCCCTTGTGCACACTCCTGCTGTCAACTTCTCTGTGTGTGTGAAGGTGGAAGGCCCGCCCCTGTGTGTGTCTGTACTGGCCCTTGTGCACACTCCTGCTGTCAACTTCTCTGTGTGTGTGAAGGTGGAAGGCCCGCCCCTGTGTGTGTCTGTACTGGCCCTTGTGCACACTCCTGCTGTCAACTTCTCTGTGTGTGTGAAGGTGGAAGGCCCGCCCCTGTGTGTGTCTGTACTGGCCCTTGTGCACACTCCTGCTGTCAACTTCTCTGTGTGTGTGAAGGTGGAAGGCCCGCCCCTGTTTGTGTCTGTACTGGCCCTTGTGCACACTCCTGCTGTCAACTTCTCTGTGTGTGTGAAGGTGGAAGGCCCGCCCCTGTGTGTGTCTGTACTGGCCCTTGTGCACACTCCTGCTGTCAACTTCTCTGTGTGTGTGAAGGTGGAAGGCCCGCCCCTGTGTGTGTCTGTACTGGCCCTTGTGCACACTCCTGCTGTCAACTTCTCTGTGTGTGTGAAGGTGGAAGGCCCGCCCCTGTGTGTGTCTGTACTGGCCCTTGTGCACACTCCTGCTGTCAACTTCTCTGTGTGTGTGAAGGTGGAAGGCCCGCCCCTGTGTGTGTCTGTACTGGCCCCTGTGCACACTCCTGCTGTCAACTTCTCTGTGTGTGTGAAGGTGGAAGGCCCGCCCCTGTGTGTGTCTGTACTGGCCCCTGTGCACACTCCTGCTGTCAACTTCTCTGTGTGTGTGAAGGTGGAAGGCCCGCCCCTGTGTGTGTCTGTACTGGCCCCTGTGCACACTCCTGCTGTCAACGTCTCTGTGTGTGTGAAGGTGGAAGGCCCGCCCCTGTGTGTGTCTGTACTGGCCCCTGTGCACACTCCTGCTGTCAACGTCTCTGTGTGTGTGAAGGTGGAAGGCCCGCCCCTGTGTGTGTCTGTACTGGCCCCTGTGCACACTCCTGCTGTCAACGTCTCTGTGTGTGTGAAGGTGGAAGGCCCGCCCCTGTGTGTGTCTGTACTGGCCCCTGTGCACACTCCTGCTGTCAACTTCTCTGTGTGTGTGAAGGTGGAAGGCCCGCCCCTGTGTGTGTCTGTACTGGCCCCTGTGCACACTCCTGCTGTCAACGTCTCTGTGTGTGTGAAGGTGGAAGGCCCGCCCCTGTGTGTGTCTGTACTGGCCCTTGTGCACACTCCTGCTGTCAACGTCTCTGTGTGTGTGAAGGTGGAAGGCCCGCCCCTGTGTGTCACTGGTTCACTTACGCCGTTCACCTTTTCCACGAGCACTTAATGCACACTAATGTTTGGAGTACATTTATGTTGGACATCATAACAATGCTGGTATATTATTTGTAATTTGTAATTGCAAATTCTTACTATAGACAACGTTCCCTTCTCAAAAATAATTGTTTTGGTCTTCCTGTCTTCGTTTTGTTGCAATAGTTTTTTGCATTTCATTGACTTGTCTACAAATATTACCTGTTGAGATATTGTTGTTTGTTACTTATAAGTTACCCAGATCTCATCTGGGTGCGAGGGTTACTGCCTGTGGTTTCGATTAGTGCACTCCGCATTGGTGCAAATGTAGGGATCAGTGTTTCTGAGCATTCCTTCCTATGTGCGCATGTACTCGTGCAGTCCGTGCTGTGTATATGTACACGGTAGAACAAGAGGTAAGGGAGATAGAGGGAAAAAAAGGGAGGCCAGGCTCACCCTCCAGATACTGTAGTCAACAGAAGATTTCTCCAAGGAGAAACCAAAAAAGCCTAACCGATCACTACAAACCATTCACAAATCTCAATTGGGTTGGACTGGTAGGTATAGTGAATGGAAAAAGAGAATTGTTCTTTTTCTTGGTGTCCCCTCACTCACCAGGGTTGCCCCACGGTGTCATGCTTCATCATGGGGGCCATCCCAGCCCTCTACGGTCTGGGGCGTGCTGTGACTGGCGAATTACGGAGGAGCACTTATAGTATGACTATGTGTGGTGCGGGTGTGATAGTGGAGTGGGCTGCGTGATGGATTTGGAAACAAGCTCATTGAGAACCTTTTATAACACCAGCAGATCCGAAAAAGCGGCGAAACAGGAATTGGGAAATGACCCTAGCATAACAATAAAACCGGCGGATAAGGGCGGTGCAACGGTGGTGCAGAATTCACAAGACTATGAGAAGGAATGTCTCAGACTCCTGGCAGATCAACGTAACTATGAAATCCTAACTGTGGATACAACCGCACGTCTGCGAGTGGAAATTGCAACAATGGTAGAGGAATGCTTAATAAATGACTGGCTATCTAGAAAAGAAGCCGACTTTCTGGACAATAAACATCCAAGGATACCATACTTTTATACGATCCCGAAGATTCACAAAAGATTAGAAAATCTACCCGGGAGACCGATTGTCTCAGGGATCGGGTCGGTTCTGGAGCCTCTGTCTAAATTTGCAGACGCCTTTTTACGACCCCTTGTACAAAAGACAGAGACCTACCTACAAGACACCAAAGCAGTACTATGTTTAATAAAGGACCTTGAATTTGACCCTGCCACACAAATACTGGTGGGACTTGATGTGGAGAGTCTCTACACTAGTTTGCCCCACAGAGAGACCTTGCAGATCTTAGAAGAGATTCTGTTTGAAAATGAATGGCAATACAAAACACCTAGACATGTTGTCCTGGAATGTTGCCGTTTAGCCCTGACTGAGAATTTCTTCAAATTCCAGCAAACCATGTATAGGCGGACCCACGGGACCAGCATGGGAAGCACATTCGCGCCGAGTGTGGCCGGGTTGTATGTCCACCAACTAGAGAACAAAAGAATTTTGACTCCTAACAACCCATACTCAACACATATCCAGATGTGGAGGCGTTATATTGATGACGTCCTCCTCATCTGGAATGGAAATGAGGTGGATTTCGACAATTTTCTCGTCTGGTTGAATGCACAGGACCCGTTTTTGAATTTTACTTCCACAACAAGTAGGGAGTTACTGGTTTTCTTAGACCTGAACATAAAAGCAGAAGGTGGTCGTTTAACCACAACCACACATTTCAAACCTACATCCAGAAACTGCCTCTTAAGTTTTGAGAGTTTTCACCCACGACAATTAAGGGAAAATCTGCCCTTTGGGCAATTTTTACGTCTAAGAAGAAACTGCTCAGAAAAAAGAGACTATGAGACACAGGCAAAAGAGCTGACCTCAAAACTAATCCAGAGACAATACCCACGCCAGATTGTGTCTAAGGCAAAAAAGAGAGCGTCAAATAACGACAGAGATGCTCTCTTAGAAATAAAGGAGAAAGCGGACCCCAAGAGTGAGACTGCTAAGAGGCCCATATGTGTTACTACCTACACTGTGGCCTCACAAAAAGTAACTAACATTGTAAAAAAACATTGGAGGACATTGAACAGTGGTGGTCTGAATCTCACCCAACCCATTTTTAGCCACCGTAAAGGCAAGAACCTAAAGGACTTGATAGTCCATACACGCCCCAAAATTACAGAAGGTCCAGTTCGTCGTTTGCATCCACTGCCAGTGGGACACTATCCATGTTCCAATTGTAGTGTTTGTCACCTAACGAATGCGACAAAACAAGTCAGATGCAACAATGGCATAACCTGGGATTTGAAATCCTATTCTAATTGTAACACCACTGGGGTGATCTACATGATTACATGTACATGCGATCTACACTATATTGGCATGACCACCAGGAAGGTCAATACACGGATGGTGGAACATCGTAGTAATTTCAGATGTAAGCATTCCAATACAAAAATGACCACTCATTTTTTGGAGAAAGGACATACCCCCAATGACATGCGGTGGGTGGTTCTAGAAATACAACAACCACATTCAGAGATGGAGAAAAAACTATTAGAGAAAGAACAACGTTGGGTGTTCAGACTCCGCTCACATATTGTGGGTTTAAATGATGATATTCCTTGGGGACAGTTTGTATAGTGACAGTAACTATATAGTGACAGTACCTAAGTAATGGAAGAAACTAGGATTTCAAATTGCTTTCCCCGCTCCCCGATTCGGCTGCTCCCCGCAACTCCTCCTGGTATCGTAGCGCTTTCTCCACGCTGCCTGGGCCTTACTTGCATTCAATTAGCTTCGTATTGCATCTAGCCACATTTCATAGCGCCGCATTGAGCCTCGTGTTTAGACGCTACTTGTGCTCTGTTACTTCATGTGATCTCGCCACATTGTGCCTGTGTTTAGACGCTACTTGTGCAGTTACTGCATTTCATCTTGCCTCATTTTAATAGCGCTGCACTCTGCTTTATCGCGCTGTAACTATAGCGCTGCTGTGTGTTTTTATTTTTATTATTGTGCTCACTGCTCGCCCCAACCTCTCCCTGACCACTGTTGTTTACTGCTGATGCCATTTTGTTGTTTGTGTAGTCCCAGCCCATCCCTCCAATCACGCTCCCGCCTCCCTGCTGACCCTCCCTCACCCCTCCCCCTCCACTATCCTATATGACTGATGTACTTCCGCGCAGCGTTCACGCGCAGCGTTCGCGCCCCAGTCGCGCCGAAGGTGCGCCAAAGGTAAGCCCGTCTACGCCCGTCCGCGCCTGGACCGCGCCCAGCGCCCGTCCCCCTGCTCCTTGCCGCTCCCAACCCCCCAGAGTCACATACGATGCCGCCACTCTCCTCGCCCTCAACCCCGGACGCACCCCACTATGCTGCGCAGCTACCCCAGGACGTATCCACGGCCCATTCTCCTGCCTCTCCTGCAAGTTCAACTGCTTCAGAATCCTCACCAAACACACTTCCTCCACACACAGCTCCGAACCCAACCACCTGAAGTGCATCCTACTGAACACCCGCTCGGTCCACAGACATGCAACCGAACTCTGGGACCTAATCGACACTGCGTCACCTGACATCGCCTTCCTTACTGAAACATGGATGAACGCATCCTCTGCCCCTGACATCGCCATAGCCATACCGGATACTTACAAGATCATTCGAAAAGACCGCACCAATCAAACTGGAGGAGGCATCGCCATCGTCCATAGAAGCACCATCAAAATCACAACCAGCTCTGATGACAATCTTGCAACCGCCGAACATCTCCACTTTCAGATCCACACCGACCCCAGGACAACCCTTAGAGGCACCCTCATTTACAGGCCCCCAGGCACCCGATCTCAATTCAGTGACGACATCACAGACTTCGTCAGCCAGCATGCCCTCGCCTCCGAGAACTACATTCTTCTAGGAGACCTCAACTACCACCTTGAAAACATACTCGACAACAACTCCACCACCCTGCTGGACAACATGTCCAATCTCGGACTCAAACAACTTGTTGACACCCCCACTCACACAGCCGGACACACGCTCGACCCTATCTTCACCTCCAGCAAGCACATCTCCTTCGATCGCACTACAGCTCTCCACTGGACGGACCACAGCTGTGTTCACTTCAGCTACAAAACCATACTGACCCACAACTGTCCACAACCCATTCCCCGGAGAAAATGGAACAAAATCACCACCTACCAACTCCTCACATCACTCAACCAAAACCCTCCCACCCTAGCAATGGACCCAGACCAAGCGGCCACCAACCTCAGGCAATGGATTACCCACAGTGCGGACGAACTAGCACCCCTGAAAAAACACCAGTTGAAATCATCCAGCAAAAAGGCTCCCTGGTTCAATGATGACCTTAAAAAATCCAAGAAGACTTGCCGCACCCTGGAGAAGAATTGGAGAAAAGAACAAACCTCAGACAACATGGCCTCCCTCAAGACAGCCACCCGCAAACACCACCAACTGATTCGATCCGCCAAGAAATCAGCATTCAAGGACCGTCTCGACAACAATTCTCATAACAGCAAGGAACTCTTCAATATCGTCAAAGAATTCACCAACCCTTCCGCAGCATCCAACGACATCACTAACTCCCAAGACCTCTGCGATGCGCTATCCTCCTTCTTCTACAACAAAATTGCCGACATCCACAATAGCTTCAAGAATACTCCTAGTGACCAACCCGCCCCACCCCCTTCAGATCCCACCCCTCCAACTAACTACCTCTGCTCCTGGAACCCAATCACCACTGAAGACACCATTCGCCTCATGAATTCAATCCACTCTGGCTCGCCTTCTGACCCCTGTCCCCACTACATCTTCAACAAAGCTGACTCCATCATCGTTCCCCAACTCCGCGATGTCATCAACTGCTCTTTCAACTCTGCCACCTTTCCAGAAATCTGGAAACACGCCGAACTCAGCGCCCTTCTGAAAAAACCCACAGCAGACCCCTCAGAACTGAAAAACTACCGACCCATATCCCTCCTACCTTTCCCGGCCAAAGTCATCGAGAAAGCCGTCAACAGCCAACTCGCAGCCTTCCTTGAATCTAACAACTCCCTGGATCCCTCACAGAACGGCTTTCGAGCCAAACACAGCACCGAAACCGCCCTCATTGCGGCGACCGACGACATCCGAGCACTCCTGGACAACGGAGAAACAGTGGCCCTCATTCTACTCGACCTCTCCGCCGCCTTCGACACTGTCTGTCACAGCACCCTCATACAACGCCTCAACAACATCGGCATACAAGGAAAAGCCTTGGACTGGATCATCTCGTTCCTAGCTGGGAGAACCCAGAGAGTCCGACTCCCCCCATTCTACTCAGAGCCCACCGAAGTCATCTGCGGCGTACCTCAAGGTTCCTCACTCAGTCCCACCCTCTTCAACGTCTACATGAGTCCTCTCGCCTCCATCGCACGTCAACACAACCTCAACATCATATCCTACGCCGATGACACCCAGCTAATCCTTTCCCTCACCAAAGACCCCAACACCGCCAAAACCAATCTTCACGAAGGTATGAAAGGGGTAGCCGAATGGATGCAACAGAGCCGCCTAAAACTCAACTCAGACAAAACGGAGGTGCTCATCCTAGGATCCTCCCCCTCTGCCTGGGACGACTCTTGGTGGCCTTCCGCTCTGGGATCAGCACCCACACCGACAGACCATGCACGTAACCTTGGCTTCATTCTAGACTCCTCTCTCTCAATGTCCAGACAAGTCAACGCCGTATCGTCCTCCTGCTTCAACGTCCTTCGCATTCTCAAAAAGATCTTCCGCTGGATCCCCCTCGACACAAGAAAGACTGTCACCCATGCACTGGTCACGAGTCGACTGGACTATGGCAACACACATTTTATGCCGGAATTACAACAAAATTTCAGAAAAAGCTCCAGCGCATCCAAAACGCGTCAGCGAGACTCATATTGGACATCCCGCGCCAAGAGCACATCACCGGACACCTAAAAAACCTCCACTGGCTTCCCGTCAACAAAAGAATTACTTTCCGCCTCCTTACCCACGCACACAAGGCCCTCTATAATCTAGGACCCGAATGCCTCAACACCCGACTGTCCTTCTACAATCCCACCCGCCAACTAAGATCATCCAATCAAGCCCTCACCGCAGTCCCGCGCATCCGAAAAACCACCATGGGTGGCAGATCCTTCTCCTTCCTGGCTACCAAGACCTGGAATTCACTCCCCACCCACCTCCGCCTTACTCAGAACCACATCTCCTTCAGAAAAGAACTGAAAACCTGGCTATTCGACAAACAGTGAACCCCTCCCTCTAGCGCCTTGAGACCCTCTGGGTGAGTAGTGCGCTATATAAATGCCCGAACTTGAACTTTCCCCATATATGTATATATATATATAAAGTGCACCAATATGTAGTAAAACACCATCCACTAGATAGAACTGGGTTCCCCATTGTGTTTAATCTTGTGAATCCTGACCAGGGGTGTTTTCTATATATATAAAAACAGCTTTAATATATTTTATATTTTTTTATTAAAACTATGGGAATTTCATTGACAATTATGAGAATCCATAGCAGTCCGCCCAAAATTCGTTAAATACTGGAAATGTTACTCTGAAAAAGAATATTGACCCTTTATTAACACCAAAATGTATTGAATACACCTAAGATGGCCGCCACGTAAGACCTCTGTCACACGCGCCCCAGTTGGAGTACACCGCTGAAGGCAATGCGGAAGAAACCGGTCAGCTAATCTCTTAAAACCAACCCGGCCGCCCAGGTCCAACAATATTCGGACCGAAGCGGCGCGAGTAGGTGCTTAAAAGAGGGAGGTATCCTGTTAGCAAGTAAGTGATACAAAACGAGTGTATTCGGCAAACCGTGGTGCCAATTTTCGAACAGATCGATTAGTAGACAACCTTGTGGGTAAAAACAAACAATGCAAACAGATGGGTTATGAGCCCGTTACTTTTCCCCTTCTTTTGCCTTTTAGATCGCTGGGATACTGATCCCCTTCGAGTCCATGGGGCACAGTTAGGTCCCACTACATGTATGTAAGAATATGTAAGAGTGTGAATGTGGATGAATGCATGGTTTTCTCACAGAAAGGTGCCGATCACGTTTTCTATGCATGAGAACTATCACGTTTTTTGGAGGCATGAAAACAATCACGTTTTTTAGACAAAAAACGTCACGTTGAAAACCACGGAATAGAAATTAATGTTTCTTGGTGCAATCTACTGTATATATCTATGTGTGCTTTTGTTAGGGGTAATCCCCCTTGACTGTTCAAGTTGTTCTTTGTTTTTACAGGAACTGCGTGATTCAATAGAATACGTAGGTATTATATGCATGTATTGATTGCATTGACAAAGCTTATTTGAGCGTTTAAGGAGTGGCGAACACAGGGCTGGTCCCTGTGTAGTCCCGAAGAAGTGCTTGGGGTATGCACGAAACATGTTGACAGGAGTTGATAGGTACACCTGACACATTGCGTTTAGGAAATCCTAGTTCAACCACCCCATATTTTAACGTTACCACCTGGAAGCAGGAATAAAGTTTATTGAAAGCTTAATAGGCAGGGATTTTTAACTTTTCACGTAGCCCACTCCACTATCACACCCGCACCACACATAGTCATACTATAAGTGCTCCTCCGTAATTCGCCAGTCGCAGCACGCCCCAGTCCGTAGAGGGCTGGGATGGCCCCTATGATGAAGCATGTCACCATGGGGCAACCCTGGTGAGTGAGGGGACACCAAGAAAAAGAGCATTTCTCTTTTTCCATTCACTATACCTACCAGTCCAACCCAATTGAGATTTGTGAATGGTTTGTAGTGATCGGTTAGGCTTTTTTGGTTTCTCCTTGGAGAAATCTTCTGTTGACTATATGTACACGGTGTCATGTATCCGTGCACAGCATCTGTGCACGCCTTTCTGTGTGTAATGTTCAGGTTCTTGTTCCTGCACTCAGCCACGCCCCACTTTCTGTGCACAGTGGCGTGCCCTACTCTCCGTGTGTGCATGTAACCATGGTAACACCCGTGTGCACTGGCCTGCTTGTGCACATGGACAGGTTCTTCGGTGTGAGCATAGTGTCTGTGGATGGTTCCCTCTCTGCACAGGTACTGGTGCATGTCTGTGCAGTGTTGCACTCCCAGTGTGTATACGTGCACAGGGTCACGTAGTGATAATCACCTCACTCTCCGTCACCACAAACACTGTTTCTGGTCATCGGCTTTCAAGTGCATTCTGGGTGTGGTAGGTTTATTTGTTACCTACATTTGAGCACATTCTACTAACACCCCTACTAGCAATGAACCAATGACAGGTCACAGCAGGTTGTGTAGTGTGTGGTGTGATGTTATAAGTTCTGGTGTAGTGTGCAATGGTGTGGTGTGAGTTTCTGGTGAAATGTGACCTGGGGCAGGATGGTGGACCCGTGTGGTGGGTCATTGAGCCTCTTAGTGTTGTCTGGTGCTCTCCAGTCTGGTGTGCTCCTGGAGAGTGTGGTGGTGCATAGATGGGGTGGCCTGGTGTCACGTTGTAAGCTCTGGTGAAGGCCTCTAGTGCTGCCTACTTCAGCTTGCAATGGCGCTCTGTGTGCTGTCTGGTGAAGTTTAGAGTCGGTAACCCTTGGATGGTGCGGTGATTTATGGAATCAGGTGGTCTGCTAGAGTGTGGTGCAATGTGTTGTAAGTTGGGTTCGAGTGCGGTGTGATGTGTTGTAAGTTGGGTTCGAGTGTGGTGTGATGTGTTGTAAGTTGGGTTCGAGTGTGGTATGATGTGTTGTAAGTTGGGTTACAGTGTGGTGTGATGTGTTGTAAGTTGGGTTCGAGTGTGGTGTGATGTGTTGTAAGTTGGGTTACAGTGTGGTGTGATGTGTTTTAAGTTGGGTTCAAGTGTGCTGTGATGTGTTGTAAGTTGGGTTCGAGTGCGGTGTGATGTGTTGTAAGTTGGGTTCGAGTGTGGTGTGATGTGTTGTAAGTTGGGTTCAAGTGTGGTGTGATGTGTTGTAAGTTGGGTTCGAGTGTGGTGTGATGTGTTGTAAGTTGGGTTCAAGTGTGGTGTGATGTGTTGTAAGTTGGGTTCGAGTGCGGTGTGATGTGTTGTAAGTTGGGTTCGAGTGTGGTGTGATGTGTTGTAAGTTGGGTTCAAGTGTGGTGTGATGTGTTGTAAGTTGGGTTCGAGTGTGGTGTGATGTGTTGTAAGTTGGGTTCGAGTGTGGTGTGATGTGTTGTAAGTTGGGTTACAGTGTGGTGTGATGTGTTTTAAGTTGGGTTCGAGTGTGGTGTGATGTGTTGTAAGTTGGGTTACAGTGTGGTGTGATGTGTTGTAAGTTGGGTTCGAGTGTGGTGTGATGTGTTGTAAGTTGGGTTCGAGTGTGGTCTGATGTGTTGTAAGTTGGGTTCGAGTGTGGAGTGAGGTGTTGTAAGTTGGGTTCCAGTGTGGTGTGATGTGTTTTAAGTTGGGTTCGAGTGTGGTGTGATGTGTTGGAAGTTGGGTTACAGTGTGGTGTGATGTGTTGTAAGTTGGGTTACAGTGTGGTGTGATGTGTTGTAAGTTGGATTCGAGTGTGGTGTGATGTGTTGTAAGTTGGGTTACAGTGTGGTGTGATGTGTTGTAAGTTGGGTTACAGTGTGGTGTGATGTGTTGTAAGTTGGGTTCGAGTGTGGTGTGATGTGTTGTAAGTTGGGTTCGAGTGTGGTGTGATGTGTTGTAAGTTGGGTTACAGTGTGGTGTGATGTGTTTTAAGTTGGGTTCGAGTGTGGTGTGATGTGTTGTAAGTTGGGTTACAGTGTGGTGTGATGTGTTGTAAGTTGGGTTACAGTGTGGTGTGATGTGTTGTAAGTTGGGTTCAAGTGTGGTGTGATGTGTTGTAAGTTGGGTTCGAGTGCGGTGTGATGTGTTGTAAGTTGGGTTCGAGTGTGGTGTGATGTGTTGTAAGTTGGGTTCAAGTGTGGTGTGATGTGTTGTAAGTTGGGTTCGAGTGTGGTGTGATGTGTTGTAAGTTGGGTTCGAGTGTGGTGTGATGTGTTGTAAGATGGGTTACAGTGTGGTGTGATGTGTTGTAAGTTGGGTTCAAGTGTGGTGTGATGTGTTGTAAGTTGGGTTCTAGTGTGGTGTGATGTGTTTTAAGTTGGGTTCGAGTGTGGTGTGATGTGTTGTAAGTTGGGTTACAGTGTGGTGTGATGTGTTGTAAGTTGGGTTACAGTGTGGTGTGATGTGTTGTAAGTTGGGTTGTGATGTATTCCTATAGGTACTGTATCGATTCCCCTATTCCTGACCCTGGTTTGGTTAATAATTAACTAGCAGCCATCCAACGGTGCAAAAACCGTTATCTGATTAAGCCACACCACGGCACAGAAGCGCGTTATCTGATTAGGTCATAACGCATGCCATCTAATTAGACAAGCGATATTCCTCCAGCCCCTGATAAGGCATACGGAGTTCTCAAAACAAATCAAACCTACAGCGACCTGGGAAATTCCCATAGCCATTGTTTTGATTTCACCGAGAACTTCAGCAAAAGAATGTGCGAACGAGCCCGTTCATATGACATCCTTATTGACGTATATATGTCCATCCTTACGTCAATCTCGGCACCTTTCAGGTATAAATATTACCGACATTGCCTTAAGCAAACACATGCGGTGGTGACGAGATCGGAGCAGCGAGACGTGCTGAGGAGCCCAGCAGAGAGCGAAGCCCACAGACGCTGCCCCGCCTTCCTGACGCGCTGAGAACGAGACGCTGCCTTTCTCCTGCCGAGAAATCCAGCTCCGGCGCTTCCAAGCAGCCCTCGCAGGCAGCTGGAATATCAAGACCTGGGATAAGAGATACCAGCCCTCCATCATTCTAGATCTCAGGTACAGAACTGAATAACCCCTTGCAGAGAATTCTCGAATCAGTCCCTTGGCAAAACAAACTTAACTTAAACTGCTACTTATCTACTCCCGCCCACGTATTAGGCTTAGGTCAGGTACACTGGGGTAGGCGTGGTTAGAAGCACCAGTTGAGTATGATTAGTCAAATGTATATATGTATGTATCTATTTTATCCATTTTAAAGTATCATATGGCTCAGAAACCATATCAATGCTTTTACAGTATTATTTTATAATTCTGTCTCTACTGTATGCACTTTACTTAACTACAAGTATTGCAATAATAGCGATTCATTTCTCTTGTATGAGAAAAGAGACTGATCAATAAATAACATCTTTTATTGAACCACGCCCATCTCTTATTTCTCTACAAACTGGTGAAACTAAGAATGCACGTACTGACTGAGTAAAATAAGTTGTCTATTGTTTTCACACGACTCTAGAGATACACTCTTGATTAGGGGAGAGCAAAGTTGTCATGTTCTATGGTTGTCAGAAACTAAATCCCTTCTTGTCTATCCAGGGAGGTTAAAATCCTCCTTGCCTATTCGAGAAAGTTTCTAGTGAACTCTGAGCTAGCTGGCAAACACAAAACTTTAAGTCTAATATCGTCGGTAGAAGACCTAGTTAACCTCTGCCCTAGGTCTATACTATTGAAGATATTATTCCAATGCGCAGAGCCTATTGGGATAATAGGAACTACACTACATGGCGCCCAACGTTTGGATAGGCGATAAAACGAACGCAAGACATTAGAGTAACTCAGTCGTGCTTTTTCACACAGAACCCCTTTTTTCCCATAATACTCCAAAGACGTCTGGAGTGGGTGAAAGGTCATATCCGCCAAACCTCGCAGGAGGAGACTCCTATGTATGGTTCTTGGTTTATTCAACGTTGAAGGATACACTGTTCCAAAATATTGTGCATCTAATCTTTATATTCCGTGGAAACTTGATCTGCAAACAAACAGAATAACCTTCCTGTCAGTAAAATGACAGAAAGTGAAGAAGAAAGGGAGACAGTTAGACTAGCAGCTGAACTCCTAGTAGCAGACAATACTCTGCTGGAAAATGACCCAGATGCAATACTCATCCCGGTCAACATAAGAAAATCTATAACTTTAAAACTTATAGAAAATGGACTGACACCAAGAGGTGGTACAGTCATATTCGTAATTGAGGCACACGAATATCGGCAGACAGAGGTATTCTATTCATGGATAAACTTTCCAGCAGCAAATGCTGTAACAAAGGACTTCCACTATTACAAAATAGAGGAACCTCCTAGTGAGTACACTCCTTTCGAGGAGGTGGAAATACCACTCAAATTCCAAGAGCTACTGCTCTTGTTTAATGGCGCCCTAAAACATAATAATCACATCACCAGGCTCGGTCCACTAGGTAGACCAGGAGCAACGTGGCCGGTCCTAGCCGGATACACACCACATCCAGACATTGAAGAAATGCCTGCACCAGAACTTTTAGCACAGCTAAAACAATTAATAAAAATACATAGACAATTAGTCCAATATGTAATGCGGACTTCAACAATCCAACCAGAAATTAAAATTCCACAGCTGACCAGTCATCAGGGGAACACAAATAAAATTACACCACAGAACATACAGTCCTGTCTAGGTAAGGTACCCGCAAAACGGGAACAAATTCCTTTCTGGCTAGCACAAAAAATAACTCAAATAGAGGCGGTGTTTCCAGATACCACCCCTGTTGAGAAACATAGGATTCTGACTATCTGTCTTCCAATGGGAATCGCACCACACATTGAGGACTGTGACACTTGGGGAACAGTCTTTGCTTCCATTTACACAAAAACACATGGTGTACCATCCATGTCAGTAATACCAGATGTGCTAAAACAGATTCAAGATGAATACGGTCCAGAACCCGCTTTAACTCTCGGTATGAAACTACTGAAAGACTTCAAGCAGGTCTCTGCAATATTATTAGCCAACATAAAGGGAGAAGCAGCAAATGTGGCGATCCGCCCAAGGTTAAAAGAGACAGATATAGCAGACCAACCAGCTGAAATTGCCAGAATCATAGAAAAATCCTATGAAGAACTAGGAAGAGATAGTTTGGGTGGAATACCAGTGAAACCCCAACTAGTTGAAAGTCCTGAAAAGGTATTTATAAAAAATAATTTAAACACTCAAAAAAAGAGCTGGGATGGAAATAAGCAATCCAATCCTAAAGAAAAAAGATTCCAGTCCAGAGGAAGGTCTCCTTAGCGGAGAGAAAGATCTCCCGACCAAGGACGCAAGTCTCCCCAACGGGAGCCCTCTGTGAAAAAATACAACCTTAGAAATAGGGACAATATAAAGAAATCTGATAGATATCAAGATATTGATACACGTCCCTCTCAATCTTTTCAGACTTCCTCGCAGAAATCGGAAAGAAGAGGACGATCAGAACAAAGGGAAGAGCACGTCAAGTCCAAAGACAAAGAACCTGCTCATCTGAATAAAAATTACAATTTCCAAAAAAGAAGGTAGCCAGTATTAAAGTAATCAACAATGCCGAGAATACTGAGGACACAGCTGAAAAACGGAGAATGGGCTCAGACAATGCTAGACATCGCAGCAGAAGTGAGCATAGCTCGCAAAGTCCTTATGAATCATCTGGAGACAGTGGACACGAATGAATACATTCAGGTGGAAACTGCAGATACCAGAGTTAGCAAACCTCATAAAATATATGAAATAACATTGCCTATAGAGGGGGATAAGACTAGAAAAATAAGGGGACTATTTTGGGATAATCTGTCCAAGGGCTATGACATCCTTCTAGCTGAACAAGACTGGCCTCCAGAGTTTGTCAGGGAGTGCCCACATGGCGAAGAAATAATTATGCCTGCCTTCTCAAACCATATTCCAATTCATAAAAAATATACACTTGCAAGAAAGTGGGCAGTAGCTCAAGCCCCTGCCTTATATAAAAAATCATGTGGGATGGGATGAGGACTCTCCTCCTCACAAAATCCAGTTAAAATCACAACCAACTGCTCAGAGGCAGTACCCGATTAAGCAAGAAGCTAAAAACCAGGTAAAAGAAATCCTAGATCAACTTGAATACCAGGGGGTGATTGAAACCTGCACCTCACAAATGAACAACCCTTTGTTTCCTGTCTCCAAGCCAGACAATTCATATCGTCTTGTTTTGGACTACAGACACCATAACTCATGTTGCAAAACATTTGCAGTACAAAACTCGCACAGTGCTGCACTAATGAATAACATAGTGCGCAAAAAATACAAAACAACCTTAGACATTTCTAATGGTTTCTTTTGTCAAAATATAGCACCAGAGAACAGATATTTGACGGTGTTCTCAATAAATGGCACGCAAAAGAATTTCTGTTGTTTGCCCCAGGGGTTCAAGAACAGCCCAGGGTTATTCTCAGCGAGGGTAACAGAGTTACTACAAACCTATGATGACGAGGCATTATCTTATCACGACGACATCTATCTAACAGACGATGACTTGGATACTCACTTGAAGAGAGTGAACACCATAATACTTGGGTTCGCAGCAGAGGGTTACAAATTTAACTTTAAAAAGTCAAGAATTGCCCATCTAACAGTCCTGTTTTTAGGATATGAACTATCAAGTGAAGGCAAAAGCCTGGCTGACAATTTCCTAGAGAAATGTGCTGTAATCCAAGCACCCAGAACACTAAAAAACCTACAATCAATTCTAGGCTTCCTGAATTTCGGAAGAACTTATATTATAAATTATGCAGAAAGGGTCAAACCCCTTTATGATCTAATAAAACCAGATTTTAAAAGAATCAATTGGACTCAAAAACACACAGAAATTTTGAGATCTTTACAAACAGACATGTTAATTAAAACAAAATTACAAACACGTGACAACACACGCAACCTTGTGATTCGAGTCATCCCAGGAAGATGCGGATTCACATACCTGACCTCTAATGAGGGAGAGAAGGTACCAATAGCATACAAATCACATTTGTACACAGAAGCTGAAAAAAGGTTCAGCATTAAGGAAAACATTGTTCATGCGGTTCAAACAGCTGTCGAAAAACAAAAATACCAAGCAGACGATAGACAGGTTACAGTCAGAACAGCAGAATCAGCTTTTGAGGCATTAACAACACCATGTAATTTACCGACACCTGCACTAAATCCAGAATGGATACAATGGGTAAATTCTGTTGCTACAGACAAAGTAAAATACTATTTTGACCCGGAAATGAAAGAATTAAAATATCTAGAATATGAGAAAGAATACCCTCTGCCAATCGACATTCTGCCTTTACGACAGTACGCCTGTGTAATACATACAGACGGGCATGCTCAACCCTCAGTTTGGGGAGAGCTGGCTTACAAGGCCACATGCGAAATTGTAAAAGAAGTGTGGCGCGGAGGTAAATTAAGACCTCTACTTACAAAAACACACTCAGTGGAAAATAATTCAGAACAACAAACTGAAATAATAGCGTTAAAAATGGCGCTAGATAATGCCGATCGCGAATTCCCGACACTTATTGTGTGCGATTCGTATTACTGCGTCAAATCATACAATAACGATTTACAGAAATGGGTTCAAAACGGCTATAAAGATGCAAAAGGAGGCACAATCAAGCATAAAATGCTTTGGGAACAAGTAGTTCTTTTGCAAAAGGAACTACAAAAGACTCACGTGATACATACACTGAGTCATCAGCGTGATGGCGTTCACGTTGCAGGGAATTCATTGGCTGATGAGGCCGCGAAGGCAGCTGTGCAAACGGCTTCCGTAGCAGCCATCACCTGGTCAAACACAAAAATAGACAGCGAAATATTACAGGCTGTCAGCGCTACAGTAAAAGATACGATAGAAACACTCCCGAAAGGCTTTCCAGTAAAGTACTCATACATAACTGATACAAATAATGTTCCGTTTGCTCGAATCCCTGGAGTGGGGGATAGGGCAATTCCAAACATGGAACATAGGTTAGGACTCATCATAGCGGCACACGAAGGGCTTGCTTCTGTACATGCTGGCGTTTCAGCCACAGTATCATTATTAAAACAGAGATACTGGTGGCCACAAATGAGAAGACAGACAAGGAACTATGTTCTAGAATGTGAAATATGTCAAAGAATGAAGGTATCAACAGTGAGACGACCAGCACAGACGCCCCTTCTAATCTCAGATAAACCATTAGCCTGTGTTTATCTGGACCACTGTGGTCCAAAGGGATGGTAACTATAAATATATCTTGGTCGCAGTGGATTCATGTACGAGATTCATATGGATGTGGCCCCAGCGATCGGCTGACGCCAGAACTGTTATAAAAGATTTGCGAGTCTTTATCGGCACATACGCAATTGGCATGCTACATTCTGACCAGGGTCCTGCTTTTAGCTCTCGAGCTTATAAGGAGGCCATGACCAGCATGGGCATTGCATTGCGGTACTCTTGTCCATTTCATCCTGAGGGAAACGGAATTGTAGAAAGAAAAAACCGTGACATAAAGCAATCTATAACAGCAAAGGTATTAGGTTTGGGAGCTGGGTGGGTCAAACATCTAATAAGTGTCCAACGTAGTCTAAATAACCTGCCAAGGAATTCTCTGAAAGGGTTCAGTCCGTACGAACTATTGTTCGGGACTAGAATGATGATCCAAGATCTTGATAGTCAGACTTCAGTGGTTAAAGACAAAAGCTTTGATATCAAAGATCATTTGGCTATTTTACAGGACTTAAATGAAACAAGAAAAGACCTGAGCAACATAAAACTGAAACAACAGCCAACAACCACTGAAGAGAAACCACCTGTCCCAGCAAGGCCTGTCTGGATTCCAAAAGTCGGGGATCTAGTCAGAGAGAAGATCGCGGTAAAGAAGGAATTTGGGCCTTCTTACAGAAAAGCAGTTCCTGTCTTGTCTGTCAACGGGACAAGATCAGTAGTACTACCGCCCCTTGCTGGTAAAAAGGAGAACCGAGTTGTATCCATCGACCTGGTTAAACCACAATCATGTGGCCGATAACAAACAGTAGGCCAAGTGGACTCCCAAGAAGTAGCAGAACACCAATGTTTGCTACGAATACAGAGGCTCAAACTGGAAGACTGATCACATTTGGAAAATCTACAGTGAATCAACAAGGACTATGCAACAAAGCAATGGAACTTGAACCTCTTAAAACCCAAATTCAAACTTTTCATCAAGAAACAACAACCTATGATGATGTAACTGCAGACTTTGCTAATGAAACAAAGCAAAATCCAAAAACAATTGACAGAACAGCATCCGGCTACTTCATCAACTTCGATGATTCATCTGAAGACCTGAGTGAAGCAAAAAAACAGCCATCAACAAAAACTTTTAAAGACAAAGCTAAGGAATTTTTCAACAGCTGAAAGAAACCTATCTGATCTCTCCATGGATTGAATTTTGGGTGGCCTTCGGTGCATTTATCCTCATTCTTTGGCTCATCTTAGTACTATGTTTGGGACATTTCATTGAAGGGAAATATGCTAAAATGGACACAGCAAGCCAGAAAATCAACTTGGTCCTTAAACCACACACATCTTCACACATCGAGAAAAGAGAACTTTCTTCAGTAAACTTCACAGCCAATCCTATACCAGGCGGTGTAGCATCGGACAAAACTGATTATGAAATCTATGGTCCGGTTGAAATCCTGAAGTATCCACACCAATTCAAGATCTCATTGAGTGACTTTGTAAAACCAAGCTCATTTGCGGATGATTGGGACTTTGAAAGTATTATTGATATGATGTCTGATCTTGTGATGTCTGCTAAATTTACAGAACATGATTATTTGCAGGGTTCGTCTAATTATGATCAGATGTTCTGCTACAACCATTATGGTAACCATTATCTACATAAATCTGCTCAACCTAGAAATGTTTTAAATTATAACCAATGGGAACATTGTGCTACTCCTCCAAAACATAGCTCGAAAACATTTTATGATAAATATTCATACTTTTCAGGGTTTAACACAAGTAATGCAGAAACATTTTATTTCAAATTGTAAAATAAGACAGGTATGAAGACCATGCTTACAAACACAAAATTGATATATTCCGATTCATTCTTTGAACAAATGAATACATTTGGGTTTGATTTCTGGAACAATAATATTGAAACAAAAACTGTTTGGGGTACAAGAGATTGGCAAGTCCATGGTATAGAATCATTGTTTAGAGCCTGCATGATCCCAGAACAAATTATATATATTTTTTTTGAAAATTTGTTTTTATTGTTGCCATCACAAATTAACATTAACGAATATTCATCGTGTCATCGCAGCGTCAACATTCAGCTGCATTCAATCCTTGGAGCAACTTTTCAAATTTCCATTTTCATCCCAACTCTGAACATACTACATAATAGGGTCAAGATGAACGATCCGCATCATAGAACAATTACAGTATCATCGTGAGTAGAGCCTACATGTACATTACTCTCATTGCAGACCACTAGCTATTCCGTCCATGTACCCAGAATCTAGTTCCCAGACAACCCCCCCCTACAAGGTCTATCCCGGAGATCTTACTTCAGTCCATCTCATCCTCCTCCCCAGAGCTATCTGCATTCTCATCTTCTGGTAACGGCTCACAAATATCCCCTCTATACGAGTTCCATGGTGTCCATATTTTATTCCACTTACGTGGATTGAGTCTCTGTCTATAAACCTCCCGTTCCTTCAACATAAGCATATCCATGTTCTTACACCACTGCGATAGCGTCGGGTAGTCGGTGCTCCCCAGTTCTGTGCAATATCACGCTTTGCCAGCATCATACCAATGATCGCCCAGCGCTTCCCAGGCAGTGACAGATCTGTCGGTCCCCACACATGCAGTATGCATATCCGAGGGTCAGGTGTGAAAGGGGTTTCAAGCGTCTGACTGATCGTGCGCGCTACGCTTCTCCAGTATATTTGTAGACTGGGACATTCCCATAAAGTATGGAGCAGTGTACCCTCCTCCCCACAATTCCTCAAGCAATAGGGATGTTCTGCCCTGTGTATTTTATAGAGTGTTGTGCGGGTGTAATAAACTCTGTGCAAAATTTTAAATTGGACCAATCGAAATCGCATGGATATGCCTGCCTTACTGGGTGACGCCAACGCCTCGTTCCACTCTGACTCATCCAAATCCCCAAGCTCCCCCACCCACTTTTCTTTCAGGTGCACCAACGGATCCGGCAAGTTGTTCAACAGTTTACGATACGTGAGGGACGTAGCACTTGTCTCCATATAGTCCGTAAGCAGCCGGTCTTCCAAAGGAGCCGACTCCGGGACCGACGCCCCGGTTCCCAATACAGACGTGAGTGCGTGTCTAATTTGGAGATATCGGTACGTTTCCGTCACTCCCAGGTCATATTGCGCCCTCAACGTGTCAAAGGAGAGTATCTCGCCTCCCGACCATAGATCTCCCACTGTGGATATCCCGATGGTATCCCACCGATCAAAACCCTTACTGTGACGCAAATTGCCAAATGCTCTGGAGTCCCACAGCGGTGTAAGTTTGGTGACCACCCCCTCCCATCCAAGCCGCCTCTGTGCCCTATGCCATATAGTCACCGTGTGCTTGGTCGGACCTTCCAGCTTCCCAACCAATCCCTTGTTGTAGAGCGGGGCCAGGAGGGTAGCCGTGCCCAATTGCCTTCTATCGGCCATATACGCCGGGTCATCATGGGTACCATGAATCCATTGGTTGATCACCTTAAGGTGCGCTGCCCAATAATACAGTTCAAGGCTCGGGAGTGCTATCCCCCCGCTATACCAATCTCTAATTAATTTCAGCTGTGCTACTCTAGCCGGCTTGCCACTCCAAAGCAATGTGGTCAGTAGTGCCGTCACTTGGCGGAAAAACGACAATGGGACCACCGTCGGTGTGTTCTCTAGGACATATAGGAAGCGAGGCAGTGCCAGCATTTTAAAGAGTGCCGCTCTACCCAGCAATGTCAGGGGGAGGGCCTTCCAATGACGCACATCCGCCCTCAGTCTATGCAGCAGGGGAGCCAGGTTTAGCTCCAAAAATGTCTCAGATTCCTGTGTGATTTGAATTCCCAAGTACCTGAAGGTACGTGTTGCTATGATTAACTGGCATCCATCAGGCAGTACCGGGGGGTCGCCCCTGATCATGAATAGCACTGATTTGGACCAGTTTAGTTTATATCCTGACGCTGCACCATGGGTCTCACAGAGGGCCAGCAGGACTGGAATGCCAGAGTCGAGGTCCATAAGGTATACAAGCATGTCATCCGCATACAGGGAGACCCTGTCCTCCCAACCATCACCCCATCGTACGCCCCTCAGCAATTGGGTGGAGCGGAGAATCGTGGCCAGGGGCTCCAACACCAATGCAAAGAGTAGCGGTGAAAGCGGGCATCCCTGCCTTGTGCCCCTCGCTAGTGGGAAATCTCTCGATGTACAACCATTGGCCGTCACCCTCGCCACGGGCTCGGTGTATAACAGCCGGACCCAAGAGATGAAGCCGGGGCCAAAACCCATGTGTTCCAGGACTGCGAAAAGATAGCGCCACTCAACTAAATCGAACGCCATTCGGGCATCTAACGAGAGTACTGCTGCTGGCTCCTTCAGTCGTGGGGCACGTGCCAGCACTCCGTGCAGCCTTCTCAAGTTCAGTGCCGTACTCCGGTGTGGCATAAAGCCCGACTGATCCGGATGAATTAGGTGCTGTAGGTGCGGCAGCAGTCTAGTGGCCAGCAGCTTCGCCAGAATTTTATTTTCGGCGTTGAGGAGCGATATAGGGCGGTATGAGCCACAGTCCTCAGGAGGTTTGCCAGGCTTCGGAATCGCCACTATGGTGGCCATGCGTTGGTCAAAGGGCAAGATCCCTTGTTCCCTGCTTTCCTCGTACATTTCGAGTAGGGGAGCGGAGAGTGTCTCAGACATAATCTTGTACCATTCAATCAGCACGCCGTTGGGGCCCAATGCTTTCCCAGGGTGCAACGCAGCTATGGCTAGCTGTATTTCCTCGGACGTCAGGTCCGAATCAAGTTCGTCCCTGGCGTCCGGGAGGAGAGTACGGGTTGGTACCCCTATGAGCGACCCCTCCACCACCTCCCGCGTGACTTCAGTTTCGGGGGAGAAAACAGACTCAAAGTGGTCCGCGAGGAGTTCCACTATCCGATCAGGCCTAGTCTGCAAATGTAAATGTAAATGTATAGGCATTTATATAGCGCACTACTTACCCGTAGGGTCCCAAGGCGCTTCGACCGCTGCGAAACCCTTCCTGGCTTCCCTGAGAGATGGTCCCTTAATGGGTATCTCCAGGGTGAGACCAGGCATCCCCGGCAGTCTGGTGGGGCCGTTAGTGAAGATGAGGCAAGCTAATGCCCAGAGTTGCCGAGTGTGAACGCTGATCAGAGTGGGCACCGAGGCGAGAGAATTATCGAGTCCGCTGACCCTGGTCCAGAAACCTGCCACGCCGGGAATCGAACCCTGGTCCTGGGCCGTCCTCTGCTCTCGGCTCTGCCGCCTCTAACCAGTGAGCCACACTACTTCACTAAATGCAGTGCCCCTCTCGAGTCCCTGAGTTGCAAAATGGCCCTTTGATCTCCACGCTTCCTCTCCAACCATACCAAGAGTTTACCTGCCTTATCCCCCATGTCATAGACCCTACTTGCTGTTGCCGCCATCCCTCCCAATACTTTACATCGTTGATGTTCGGCGTGTCTCTGCTGGCACATCCAGAGTGTGTGGTGCGTATCCTCACTCGGGTCACTTTCGTGCGCCCGATTCGCACTGGCGAGTTGTTCCTCTAGGTCCGATAGCTCCCTGCTTTGCGAGCGTTTATGTTGTGCGATGACCGAGATCGCCTGCCCACGAAGCACCGTTTTATAGGCTTCCCAGAAGGTTACATGTGAAGTAACCGAGCCCACATTTTCCGCGATATAAGATCTCGTACCCGCTTTTAAAGCCTTGGTTATTACAGGTTCCTTAAAATACCCCGGGCAGATCTGATAGAGGCGTCTGTTGGTCCGCACCTGGCTGGACAGAGTCAGAGTCAACGGGGAATGGTCCGAAACCCCTCGTGGTTTAATGTCAGTGTCAGTGATATTGAGAAAGCCCCCTCCCAATGTGAGGAAGTAGTCTATTCGTGACAGGCTATCGTGAACCGCCGAATAATACGTGTACTGCTGGACTTCCGGGTGAAACTGCCTCCATATATCCACTAGCCCCTGTGCTTCCATGAATTCGAACAGTTTGGAAGACCCCGGTGTGCGTGTGCGCACTGGGTGACGGTCCTGAGAACTGTGTGCCACTGCGTTGAAATCACCCCCCACTATTAGATCCCCTTCCGGGAGGTGTAACAAAAAGTTCCCCAGTTCTGGTAGAGCTACGGTGTGTAGAGCCGGTGGTATGTACACCGAGACCACATGTAGCGGCCTTCCCTCCCACTGCCCATGGACCGCCGCGAAGCGTCCCTGTGTGTCTGCATTGACTGAGTGTACAATAAACCTGGAGGAGCGGTGTAGTAATATCCCAGTACCCCGAGACCCCTTAGTGAACTCAGAGTGTACAATCATACTGTAGCCCTTCCTATCCATGGCCCTTATGGCCGTCCCAGTCAGATGAGTTTCCTGTAATAGAACCAAGGCTGGGGTTAACCTCCTGATGTTCTGTAAGACCAGTCCCCGCTTTATTTTATCCCCCAAGCCCCTAACATTCCATGACATGAGGCTCAATGGTGGTGCCCGCCCCAAGCTAGTGTCCTCCCCCATCGTAACAGGTGAAGCGACCAGCCAGCCGGCCGCCGCCATATATGATACATCTTGTGAAGTGAATTTGCAGTTCGCGCAGCTGCGCCTCTACTCTACGCATTCGCTCTATACAGTGCAGTGAGTGACCCAGTGTAGTACTTAAAAACCAAGAAATCATCCTACCCCCAACTCCCCCCCTCCCTGCCCCCCTGCTCAACGGACTCAGAACTGCCCGCCCCCCCAACTCAGCAGAGTGCTTGATCCCAACCCAAAACACAGTACTTGCTCGCTGGGGTGAAGGACTCTCCGGTATCGGCGGCCCCCAACTTCTGCCGCGGAAGCCCTCAGCCCAGTATCCAAAGCGGCGTTTTCGGTCCACATTGCAGTCAGTTCAGCCATAGACCAACTGCGAAGCTCTATTCCTCTTCAGCACCCTCCTCTCGAAGATCAGATAGTGGGGAGAGGGCCTCCGCTCCCTCCCCTGTGGTCTGCGAGTTCTGTCGGGCTCCTGCATTACGGTGCTTGTTCTGCCTGTTAGATCGCCGCGGGGGATCCACCTGTCTCCACCCCTCCAGCCATTCCTGCGCCACCTCCGGGGAGTCAAAAAACCAAGTCTTATTGTCTGCCACAATCCGAAGTTTGGCCGGAAAAAGCATTGAGTACTGAATTTCCCGGGCTCTCAACTCCTTCTTCACCTCGAAAAATGTTCTCCTCCGTCGTGCGACCTCTGCCGTGTAGTCCGGGAAGAATGCCAAGGTAGAGTTCTGGATCTTGAGAGGGGGGGAAAGTCTCGCTGCCTGCAGGATGGCATCACGGTCTCTGAAATTAAAGAGTCTCGCTATGATCGGTCTGGGGTTCATGCCCGATTTCTGGCGCCCTCCAGGGACCCTGTGCGCTCTTTCCACCGTGAAGAAGGCCGAGAGGCCCTTAGGCTGTAGCTTTTGCGTAATTAAATCCTCCACGTACAGATCCATCGCTCTCGTATCTTCCGACTCCGGCACACCTATAATACGAATGTTGTTCCGTCTCGAGCGCCCTTCCTGATCATCGAGCTTTTCACGCAGCATCTTATTTTCCTTTACTACTCGTTCCATCCCAATTTGCAGCTCAGCCACATCTTCCACTAAGGACTTAGTCACCACTTCCATATTGCTCACTTTCTCCGACATCTTATGGAAGTCCGCTCTGATTAGCGTTATTTCGGCCGAGATGGATCCAACTGTAGTTTGCACTTGCGTGAGTGCCCGCATGACGTCATCAAGGGTTGCCTTCTTGCTTCCCCCAGGTTCGGTAGCTTTGCCTTGTTGTGATTTGGCGTCTGGGGGAGAAGAAACGGGCTTCTCGTACGCAAAACGATCAAGGCGCGACTGCGACGCCCCAGGTTTCGGGCCTTTGCCATCCATCACGACAGTGGTTTCCTCCTCCCGCAGACTCCGACGCAGTCGGTGTCGCGGTCCTCCAACTCAATGTGTCCTGTGGTGAGTACCCGCACCAGACGCTGTCCGGTCTACTCCTCCTTCCCGGCTGGCACGAGGCGTCACGGAAGGACCCACCTGGTCTTCGTGGGTCTATTCCAATCCCCCCAGGGCCCGGCGGCACCACTCCGTGCCGTGTCCCCTCAACAGATCACAGTGGGAGCAGGGGGACGTACCTGCCCGGCTCTGCTGTAGGCCGGTTGTTCCAACAGACTTCCTGCACTGTGTGGGGGCACTGCCACCTCAATGTTGCATGGCACGTCATCTTCCTGCGTCCCTCGGAGCACTGTACCTGCACCCCTGCTTGGTCTCAGGGCCAATGACAAGTGTGGCGAGACGGACCTCGGCCGCTGAGCCGGGTCCGTGAGAGCGCCTTCCAGTCCTCTGACGCAAGTTCAATATGTCTCTGTAAATGACCAGATGCACGGCTGTAGTGCGTGTGTCTGCGGAGCGAGGGGCCCCCCGCGGTCTATTTTGTGCCGGTCAGTGACGAACAGGCACCGCTGTTGCAGCTCCGCCTCAAGTGTGTGAGGCCGGGCCGGTGCGGCTAAGGCAGAGCCGATCACCCGACCCAAAGATGGCGTCCTCTCCTCCGGAGCCTCCGCTCCTCGTTCTGCCGCCCGACCCAGCAGACCCGCCGGAGCGCTCCCCTCCTCACCTCCGAGGCACAGCTGGGCTTCTGGGCTCACGGTCCGTGCCAGTGAAGGTCGGAGGCGCCGGGCGATGCCGAAAGTCCGTCTCCGCCTCCGTCCGTCTCAGGCGTGCGTTTCCTGTTCTCCTCCGCCCGGGGTGGCGCACTTCCTGTCCGCCCTGCAATGCAGGACAGTCCCAGGTCCGGATCCCGTACACAGGCCCACACCGGTGCCGAGCAGAACTCGCGATCCCAACAACGGATCGAGGTGCCGGTTGGTCAGGATGGTGCCGCTTGGTCCTGGGCTTCGTCGCCTTCCCGCTTGAGAGCAATTAACTACGGATATGTAACCGGATCGTCTAGGAGGCCGCTTCAATCACGGAGCTCTCCTCCTAAGCTGCCGCCATCGCCGGCTGCTGGCCACGCCCCTCACAAATTATATTTTTGAACGACACTATTCAACAAACTACCTGTCTTGGCTTAGCCAAAATCAAAGATTTGAACAAACCGTCTATTCCAAAGCCAACAGTGAACAGTAATAGCTCTATAGTTGTTGAGATAGGCGTAAACCATATATTAAACCAAAACAGAACACATCCTGAATGGAAAAAATGGTTGATCTGGCCCACAGATACAAATAACTGTCAAGACAGATTCCTGAACAAAGAACAGGGGTTCACATTGACTAGGCCAGACCCTAGATATTCCCAAAGACAACATCCAGGGATAGTAACCACCTACAGCGTGGGCAAGCTCTGCCTTCAATGGCTACAAACGTCCACACTGGCTGAAATTAAGCAACACCTAACTTTACTTACAGAAGGTGCTGACTTGCGTGATTTCATATTGGGACCACGCAAACAGCGTCAAAAACGTTTCATAGTGGCCTCTATATATGCAGCTTATAACGAAGTCTGGAAAGTAACTCAAATTGAGACAGCAGAAAAAATACGGGAAATTGACCGTATTAATTTGGAAAAATCACTTTCTGTGGTGGACAATGGGTTAATGACTCTGTCCTCCAGAATATATTCTCTGGACAGCATTGTGTCTTCAGCAATCGATATAATATCGCAAGACTTACTGATGTTACAACACGGTCAGTCCCAATTGCGTTCTATTGTACAGCTTGGCTGGACGTTACAAAATTTGCGTTCTGGCTATGTGCCTTGGCGTTTAATCAACACAACATCATTATTTAATATCTTTAACCTCACTGATAAACAAATCAGTTTGGCACAGAAGGGTGCTGACTATACAATTCTGAGCATTGAAAAACTTGAGAGATTACCATTGACAAAGTCAGAACGACCTGTCATTGAATGGATAATACATGGAATAATAAATATTCCGATAACTACTTTCCAGTTTCAATTCTGCCAACAATATATACAGGCAGGCCAGTATGAAAGGTTGGGTAAAGGATACATTAAGTCAATATGGAACTTGCCTTATACACACGAATGTGTCAGCAATAAAGGCCAGAAAGTGTTTCTCAGTGGCGATAATTGTGCAAGATCACTGAGCGGTACACTTCTGTGTCAGGGTATTAGTTTGCACGGAGCCTGTGAAGGGACTTCAAATAACCTTTCATGTTACCAGCTAGGCACACCTGCAACACGAATAGAACCATTCTTTAGGAGACTCTCGAACGGGAGTTACATTCTAATAGTAGATCGCAGATGTTGTAGTTTGCTGCCCGGAAAACCTTATCTCATAACTGTGACTAGGAAGGTCATGTGCTGTGAACATGTATTGTTCCCCAGCGAGTCTGCAGACAGGGAGGCAATGTTATGGCCCGATTTGAAAATTGCTTCTATTCGAATAGATACTTTAAGCAGAATGAAGTCTGTGCTCCTACAGACGCCGACCAGGCTCACGTCATCAAAAGAAACGTATGATCTCCAAGTTGCAAGGACAACAGAAGAGATTCATTCATTATTATCAACTAATTCCCCCATACATTTTGCAGAAATACTGAACGAAATCTTAAATATTTCTGATACCACTGGTATCTCCAGTGTATTTAAAGCAGTGTTTTCGGGTGCTTTAACTCCATTCAAAGCCATCCTGGGTATTTTTCCAGACTTTGTCCATTCCATTTTTGGCGGACTTCCTCTCCTTTTAGGACTAGTAGCGGGTATTCTATTTTTGATCCTGTTATTTCGCTATGGCAAACCATGTCACAGACAAAACACCTGCGACAAGCGAAGAAATGATCCTAGCCATTGGCTACCGGGACCGGGTAACTAAAATCCTTGGACTATCCCGGCTCAGAGACCTGAACATGACTTGGTTTCTTTCATTTAGACCAATGTGGCAAAGTTGTGTTATGCCTGTATTAAGGTGCTTGCTATGCGGCGAAGAATGCGTGTTGGACACCTGTCTGGCACTACAATCGGATGTGCCAATGGACGCAGATACCTTGTTGGGTCCGGTAACGGCTCATGCATTGTGCTGTCCCCAGCGGCTACCAATCCTGATGACGGCATTCGTGGAGTCTTCACCACTACGATTGAGGGGTAGTGAAGTACAAGATGAAAGCAGCATCGATCAGGTACGACCTTCAGTCAGCTATGCTGATCCAAACATCAATGGAGGCAATCATGCTCAGGCTCATGAATGCACGGTAACAACCTTTTCCGAATTAGTGGAACTTACGCAAGAAGCTGTTGACAGTTTTTTCAACAGTCTAAATGATATGATGTTTTCACCAGAGCAGCAGGAATAACTTTGAGCAAACTAGCACTTGGAGTTCCCTACATGCTGAATTTGGCCTTCAACTTTTTGAAGAAAAGCGATATGAAATTTTTTTTCTCATAATTTTTTTTTCAGACTGCAAGAACTTTTTCCCCAATTCCACAATATTTACGATTTTTGGGACACTTATCTTCTGCTTAAAGTAGACGTTATTCTTAGAGAACTAAATTTCTATTTTTAGGTAGTCACAAGACATTTGCTATGCTAGCACTGTTATACATAAATTTATGATTGTGATGAGATGGTCTCGCACTTTTTTTTCTGTATTAAGAGCCATTTCATGTGTGGTTTTCGCATTTAGATTATGCTGAATTTTTAACATATGAGTAGCATTATTAGACTGCTTGTGCTTATAGTATACGTGACAGTACATGTGATTGTGTTTCGTATATTTTATAAAATCCAATTTTCGGAATGCATATAAATGTATTTTGGGGTGGTACGGTATACACAAACGCTACTGATATTCACTATGCCTAGATTTGTAAATATGGACATAGTCTACGTGGAGTGGGTGTGATGTATTCCTATAGGTACTGTATCAATTCCCCTATTCCTGACCCTGGTTTGGTTAATAATTAACTAGCAGCCATCCAACGGTGCAAAAACCGTTATCTGATTAAGCCACACCACGGCACAGAAGCGCGTTATCTGATTAGGTCATAACGCATGCCATCTAATTAGACAAGCGATATTCCTCCAGCCCCTGATAAGGCATACGGAGTTCTCAAAACAAATCAAACCTACAGCGACCTGGGAAATTCCCATAGCCATTGTTTTGATTTCACCGAGAACTTCAGCAAAAGAATGTGCGAACGAGCCCGTTCATATGACATCCTTATTGACGTATATATGTCCATCCTTACGTCAATCTCGGCACCTTTCAGGTATAAATATTACCGACATTGCCTTAAGCAAACACATGCGGTGGTGACGAGATCGGAGCAGCGAGACGTGCTGAGGAGCCCAGCAGAGAGCGAAGCCCACAGACGCTGCCCCGCCTTCCTGACGCGCTGAGAACGAGACGCTGCCTTTCTCCTGCCGAGAAATCCAGCTCCGGCGCTTCCAAGCAGCCCTCGCAGGCAGCTGGAATATCAAGACCTGGGATAAGAGATACCAGCCCTCCATCATTCTAGATCTCAGGTACAGAACTGAATAACCCCTTGCAGAGAATTCTCGAATCAGTCCCTTGGCAAAACAAACTTAACTTAAACTGCTACTTATCTACTCCCGCCCACGTATTAGGCTTAGGTCAGGTACACTGGGGTAGGCGTGGTTAGAAGCACCAGTTGAGTATGATTAGTCAAATGTATATATGTATGTATCTATTTTATCCATTTTAAAGTATCATATGGCTCAGAAACCATATCAATGCTTTTACAGTATTATTTTATAATTCTGTCTCTACTGTATGCACTTTACTTAACTACAAGTATTGCAATAATAGCGATTCATTTCTCTTGTATGAGAAAAGAGACTGATCAATAAATAACATCTTTTATTGAACCACGCCCATCTCTTATTTCTCTACAAACTGGTGAAACTAAGAATGCACGTACTGACTGAGTAAAATAAGTTGTCTATTGTTTTCACACGACTCTAGAGATACACTCTTGATTAGGGGAGAGCAAAGTTGTCATGTTCTATGGTTGTCAGAAACTAAATCCCTTCTTGTCTATCCAGGGAGGTTAAAATCCTCCTTGCCTATTCGAGAAAGTTTCTAGTGAGCTCTGAGCTAGCTGGCAAACACAAAACTTTAAGTCTAATATCGTCGGTAGAAGACCTAGTTAACCTCTGCCCTAGGTCTATACTATTGAAGATATTATTCCAATGCGCAGAGCCTATTGGGATAATAGGAACTACACTACAGGGTTACAGTGTGGTGTGATGTGTTGTAAGTTGGTTTCGAGTGTGGTGTGATGTGTTGTAAGTTGGGTTATGTCTCCTGGTATCTTTGCCCCCGTTGTAAGTCCACACCCGTTTGTCCACGGATCTTACAGCGCCTTCTCCTGTTGGCTGCCTGTGGTCCACCAAGGGGACCCTCCTAAAAGGGCGGACGCCTTAGTGCCACATGAGGGCACACTTGTCAGACCAGTTGTTAGGGACCCACTAAGGGTCCGCGTGCCTCGTCACTTTTGGTAAGGGGTTGGCGGGGGATGCAGTATAAGTGCTTCTCCCCACCCATCTGGTGCCCTTTACGCCGCTTCCCTCCCTACCGCTTACCCGGTGTACTAACATGTTATTTCGTGTTGCAGGCGGAGTTACAGGGCGATCCATAGGCTGTAAGGTACAGACAGGTACTCTCTGCAGGAGCACCACAAGGGTGCAAAAGCCAAGTGTACCCAGGGATGTCCTCGTGTTGTCCCCTGGAAGAGCGATGGCGCCCCGCTAGTCCTAAGGGCGGTTGTGGGCCTGAGCAATCGGGGGCTGCCTGGAACTCTCCCCCCCCACTTCGGGGGGGGCGCGAGTAAGGGCGTGGACTGGCGGTCCACTGCTGGGAGGGTTGGTAAGCACCGGTTGGCGACGGCCACGGTGTAATTTGGCTCATCAGGCAGGCAGGCGGCGGAGGGGCTCGCCTGCCCTTGGATCGCCCGTATTATAACCCACCATGTTTGGCATATTTGTTATGCAAATAAACCTGCAGCAATTTTCTCCACAAACAATGTGTTGTGTGGCTTATTTACTGATGATATTGCTGTATGTGGGGTGGGGGGGGGGGGGGGGGAGGGGGTGATGCTGATATTAGCACCATGGCTCCTGCTGTTGAGCCCCAGTCAGGGTGCCGGGTGTTGTGCTGTATTGTGCTGTATTGTGTTGTATCACTTCTCAGGAGCTTTACTAACCCATGACAGCGTTGCACTTGGAGCCTGGGAGGTCCTTCGTACTTGTGAGCAGACAGGAGTTGAGACCAACGCATGGTGCTGCTCAGATGTGCAAGCATCGCTCTGAAAGAGCCGTCTGACCCTCTGCAGGGTGCCCTGAGGCCAGGCTGGAATGAGCGGCCCGGCCAGCGGGAGGGGAGTCCATGGCACCGCAATATGTCCATGTAAAGATTGGCTTTATGCATAAATAATTCAGAAGAGAACAGTATCTCTGTGTCCAAACAGGCAAGAGTAACTGGGCTTCATCAATAAACACAACGTGCAGCATCAACCACTACAGACACCTGTAGATCCGCTTTGGCCAGTATAAGCATCCGTAGATCAGCACTGACCACGGTGTACACCAGTAGATCAGCATCAACCACTACAGGCATCCGTAGATCAGCATCAACCACTACAGGTATCTGTAGATCAGCATCGACCACTAGAGGCATCCGTAGATCAGCATCGACCACTAGAGGCATCCGTAGATCAGCATCAACCACTACAGGTATCCGTAGATCAGCATCGACCACTACAGGTATCTGTAGATCAGCATAGACCACTACAGGTATCTGTAGATCAGCATCGACCACTACAGGTATCTGTAGATCAGCATCGACCACTAGAGGCATCCGTAGATCAGCATCGACCACTAGAGACATCCGTAGATCAGCATCGACCACTAGAGGCATCCGTAGATCAGCATCGACCACTAGAGGCATCCGTAGATCAGCATCGACCACTAGAGGCATCCGTAGATCAGCATCAACCACTACAGGTATCCGTAGATCAGCATCGACCACTACAGGTATCTGTAGATCAGCATCGACCACTAGAGGCATCCATAGATCAGCATTGACCACTAGAGGCATCCGTGGATCAGCATCGACCACTAGAGGCATCCGTAGATCAGCATCGACCACTAGAGGCATCCGTAGATCAGCATCAACCACTACAGGTATCTGTAGATCAGCATCGACCACTAGAGGCATCCGTAGATCAGCATTGGCCACTAGAGGCATCCGTAGATCAGCATCGACCACTAGAGGCATCCGTAGATCAGCATCAACCACTACAGGTATCCATAGATCAGCATCGACCACTACAGGTATCTGTAGATCAGCATCGACTACTAGAGGCATCCGTAGATCAGCATCGACCACTAGAGGCATCCGTAGATCAGCAGTGACCACTAGAGGCATCCGTAGATCAGCATTGACCACTACAGGAATATTTAGATTACAGTAAGGCAGATGACACCCTGATGTCAGTCAATGGACTTTTGTCATGTGTGACGCCATCTGATACACATATGTGTCTAAAGGGGACTACATGGTGGAGCTACCACTATAGAAGTCATTGAACTGGACCCTTTTTGGGTTGAACATGGGTTAGCGTCACCTACTCTTCCTGTCCATATTATCCAATCCACATGCACACTAGTGATGTGTTCAGGCTCCATTCCATCACCAGCCTTTGAGAAGTGACTCTGACCTCCTTAGAACTGTAGCTTGGTGAGGGCTCCCTGGCTCTGCCCCCTTGAATCACAGCAGCAGGAACAAAACCACTCATTGCATCATCAAACTTATTTTACGGGGTGTGTGCAATTTGTAGAATTAGGTTTTCATAGCTATGTGAGTCTACCCAAATTACCCGAAAGTAGCCAAATTAATATTGAACGTAAAAATGGCATCTAGCAGTGCATGTTAGCTCAAAATAAGTACTCGTGTCCATTTTAGATGGCAAGACGGGAAACATCCTTTACAACAAAACTTTTTCAGCGTAATTTATGATTAAGGCTCCCGGCTTGCTGTTTCTACTAAGTTTTCAAGGTAAATACAGATAGAAACCCATATGTTGTCCTGTCTGTATTTATTTTTAAATGTGTATAAAAACGGAAATTGGGTTGTTTTTTGAGTGATTCTAAAAACTGCCAGCCGTGGCTGCCAGGCGAATATCGGTGCGGATTGACAGACAAGGGGGTTAAAAAAACAGAAAGGAATTTTATTAAAGAGACTTAAACAGCAGTAGATATGCACAAGGTTGATACTGAAATGTGCATGTCTTCACATAAGTGCATTGATTTATCATCGTGGGTTTTCATATCATTGAAACCTCTCAGGCGTTCGAGCATGAGTGCACATTTATAGGTTAAACAAATGTGGAAATATACTGGTTTCAGCTGATGTTTTTTTTTTCACAATACCCAAACTAGATATAGATAAATAAAATACAGATAAAATTAGCAAAAAATAAATATGGATAAATACAGACGGAAAAGTCCAATAATGAAATAACATAAACCGGGAGCCCTATTTATGATTGACGCATTGTCCTTTATTCCTTACTTTAACCCTGTCTGCATCACATGCCAGAGGCCGAATGAGGAAATAAAAATGGAATGAATTAAGAGGATGTTAGGACACCCTGAATGAATCAGGCCACCCCGGGGTCTGGCACCCCATGAAAGAACGAATCTTGAGGACGTCATGAACCGTCCGGGTTTGTGCACACCGAGCAGAAGCCAACATCTCTACATACGGGTCTTCAGCCAAGCACTGCTCGTTCCAGGAAACATGAAGCAGTTCAACAGACCAGGAGCAGCCGGGGCATAAGAAGTATGAATTAATCAATGTGTTGGCGGATACCATGAGTTAGACCTGAGAAACTATGGGCCAGATGTAGGTAGCCCAATACCGATCGGTAACGGCCGAAATTACCGAATTTCGTCCGTTACCGACCGGTATTGGGCATTTGAGATGCAGGGGCCAAATTTAAGGATTTGGTAATTTACCGAATCGGTAATTTAAGGAATCGGTAAATTACCGATTCCTTAAAATAACGATTCGGTAAATTACCGAATCCTTCATGTAGGGAGCACTCAAGTGAGTGCATTTCTGAGTTAAGGATTTGGTATTTACCACCAACTAAAAGTTGGTGGTAAATATCGAAAACCTTTGAAAAAGCAAATTTGTGCTTTTCCAAAAGTGCCATGTGGCAGACATACATGCCCTTAGGGCATGTATGTGTGCCACATGTGCACCCATACACTATTCAGGGGTGCAACAGGGTGTCAATGTGCCACCCGGCCACCCTTGTAAGTCTTCCCCCTATTACCAATTCAGTAAATACCGAATTGGTATTTACTGAATTTTACCGATTTGGTCAAATTAACCGAATCAATACCTACAAACCATTTACAGAGACTGAAATACCAAATCTGTAAAATTCTGTATTTTAGAATCTGTAAATTTGGGTTACCTACATATGGCCCCTATATACCATGATTTAAACCCGATCACCATTGATGGAGCAGGATTTCGCAGAAAGAAACCAGCTCGAATTAATACCCCCATGATACGTACTAACAGTAAGTAGTAATAGTAAACTAACGTGCACCTCACATAAAAACGAGGTAAACTGCCTTGCGCATGTATGCAGTAACGCGAGTTAACATATGAAAGAACTAAAACCGTATTTACAGTGTGCTTTGAAAGAAACGAGAAACCATGCATGATTAGTCAGCATGTGCATTACGTAGTTTGCATGTTGCATCTTGCTTTGAAATATTAAATAATGCAGCGTTTGCTTAAAGGTTATGCTTGTAACGTTAATAGGGAATAGTGCGAAGGTGGACGGTAAACAGTGAAAAGTGCATTGTCATATAATTAATGAATGTCTATATTCCATTTGCTATAGTGAGCTTGATGGGGCGCCATTTTCTCTTAACTTAGCCGGATAAAGGAGGGGCGGAATCAGAACGAAATTGTCATGACAGAACAGCAAGAAGTGCTGAGTGCTGCAAAGGACGAACAGCGGTTAGAGGCCAATATGCTGAAGGAGAATATTGAGTGTCTGCCAAGGGATGTGACCAATCGTGGGACCAAAGACTCTTTCCGCAGAAATTTCTGAAACTTATTAATTAAAATGTTTAAATGTATCTTCTGTTAAAGTCGTGAGAACGAGTCAAGAATCTGACTATGGGAAAGGACGTGGAACCATAACCTAACCAAATATGAGTGAAGTCACCGTGGTGTGACAGAGCCACCTCCTAAACTCACCAATCAACTGCCGAGTTTCGTAAAATGTTTCAACTGATGTGGGATGGACATGTAGTTTTTAGGGTATAACTGGGGTGCTTGTAGTGATGTGGTTAGAGAGGCTTGCAGGAGATAGAGAAGAAGGGTGAATGCGTTGCTGATCGTCGGTTTGGCAGAGAGGCCGAGCTGCTCCTGTTAAGTACTGTTCCTGTCCCTAAATCTTTGTTCCCTGACTCTATATTCAGGGGACCCCAACTATCACTTTGGCAAGAGGGGTGGTTTTCCACAAATTCCTTAGGTGTGTATTATTCGACTCCTTCTTGCAAATTACTTGGAAATGTATTTTGTCTCTGGAACTTTTGTCTCTCCGCCTATCCCCTCCGTTAAATGTATTTTTGTTTCGCATTGTTTGCTGAAAATGTTGTCTCTTAATCTATCCACTCCTTCATGCACGTCAGGTTTGAAAGAGAAGTTTCTGTCTATTTAAAGGTGATGATGTGTGCACTTTAATTAATTAAAGATAACATTTTATTAACTTTACTGATAGTCTGTGATTATTTAACTGACTGAGCCATTAGTCAGACAGTAATATCATTACCATCAACTCTTCAACTAATTGGTTCATCGACCAAGGAGAAGGAAAGTTGATGAATACGTTTAGTAAGATATTTTTGTGATGTCACACATGAATCTAAGAAAGAAAACAATTTAATGACTTTAAAACTTGACCCCAGCGCATCAGGGATTTGGGTGAATGTGTATGGGCCATTGTATTGTGATGATATACGATACACCAGGAAGGATCTTTGCATTCCACGACTTGCCGAGGAGTAGTGTGTACAATGACGTCATCGGAGATTGTGTGTACTACACACTGGATGCTGACGCCATTGGTGCACACAGTCTCTGAGTGTACCACACGTGATCTATAAATGTTCTCCCTCTGTGGGTCCTGGGTCTAAGGTTCCAGGGCACACAGCGGCTAGTGGGCACCAATGGTGCCTATTGAAGTGAGGGGGGGCGAGTATCACTGATCTTCCATCCCAGCCCTACTGTGGGGTGCACAGCTGAGCCCCACTTGTAACCGTTCAGCACTTAACCCTTGGGGTAGCAAAGCAAGCCGAGCCAAATCTTTATCAGGGAGGGGGTGTGGGATATAACACTCACTAAACAAATATCCAATGCTTTGTCTTAAAAAGGAATATTGCTTTATTATTAGAACAACACAATACTACAATTTTAGTGTCACAGGTGTAGGTGTCTACACAACTCGTTCAGGGTAATCAGAGATCTGTGCCTGAAGAGAGTCACCAAAGGTCAATATTGTACTCGGACCCCTGTCTCTGTGTCACAGAGTCACTTTCAGACTATAGGCTTATATGTGGACCTACCCCTGATGCACTCTGGGACTTGTAGTCCAATGCTCTCCCAAGTGTGACCCCTTTGCAGTCCAAAGGGTCATCTCTCAGCTCTCTACAGTCCCAAAGGGTCAGCTCTCAGTACTTATCAGAGGCTGTGCAGTACTTTCAACAGGAGAGTGTAGTACTTATCAGGAGCTGAGCAGTACTTTCAACAGGAGAGTGCAGTACTTATCAAGGGTTGTACAGTACTTTCAACAGGAGAGTGCAGTACTTATCAGTAGCGGTGCAGTACTTAAGACAGGAGAGTGTAGTACTTATCAGGGGCGGTGCAGTACTTTCAACAGGAGAGTGTAGTACTTATCAGGAGCTGAGCAGTACTTTCAACAGGAGAGTGCAGTACTTATCAAGGGTTGTGCAGTACTTTCAACAGGAGAGTGCAGTACTTATCAGTAGCGGTGCAGTACTTTCGACAGGAGAGTGTAGTACTTATCAGGAGCTGTGCAGTACTTTCAACAGGAGAGTGTAGTACTTATCAGGAGCTGTGCAGTACTTTCAACAGGAGAGTGTGGTACTTATCAGGAGCGGTGCAGTACTTTCAACAGGAGAGTGTAGTACTTATCAGGAGCTGTGCAGTACTTTCAACAGGAGAGTGTAGTACTTATCAGGAGCGGTGCAGTACTTTCGACAGGAGAGTGTAGTACTTATCAGGAGCTGTGCAGTACTTTCAACAGGAGAGTGTAGTACTTATCAGGAGCGGTGCAGTACTTTCGACAGGAGAGTGCAGTACTTATCAGGAGCTGAGCAGTACTTTCAACAGGAGAGTGTAGTACTTATCAGGAGCGGTGCAGTACTTTCGACAGGAGAGTGGAGTACTTATCAGGGGCGGTGCAGTACTTTCAACAGGAGAGTGTAGTACTTATCAGGAGCGGTGCAGTACTTTCGACAGGAGAGTGTAGTACTTATCAGGAGCTGTGCAGTACTTTCAACAGGAGAGTGTAGTACTTATCAGGAGCGGTGCAGTACTTTCGACAGGAGAGTGTAGTACTTATCAGGAGCTGTGCAGTACTTTCAACAGGAGAGTGTAGTACTTATCAGGAGCGGTGCAGTACTTTCGACAGGAGAGTGCAGTACTTAACAGGAGTGGTGCAGTACTTTCAACAGGAGAGTGTAGTACTTATCAGGGGCGGTGCAGTACTTTCAACAGGAGAGTGTAGTACTTATCAGGAGCGGTGCAGTACTTTCAACAGGAGAGTGCAGTACTAATCAGGGGCTGTGCAGGACTTTCAACAGGAGAGTGTAGTACTTATCAGGGGCGGTGCAGGACTTTCAACAGGAGAGTGTAGTACTTATCAGGGGCGGTGCAGTACTTTCAACAGGAGAGTGCAGTACTTATCAGGAGCAGTGCAGATCTTTCGACAGGAGAGTGTAGTACTTATCAGGAGCGGTGCAGTACTTTCAACAGGAGAGTGCAGTACTTATCAGGGGCGGTTCAGTACTTTCAACAGGAGAGTGTAGTACTTATCAGGGGCTGTGCAGTACTTTCAACAGGAGAGTGCAGTACTTATCACGGGCGGTGCAGTACTTTCAACAGGAGAGTGTAGTACTTATCAGGAGCAGTGCAGATCTTTCGACAGGAGAGTGTAGTACTTATCAGGAGCGGTGCAGTACTTTCAACAGGAGAGTGTAGTACTTATCAGGGGCGGTGCAGTACTTTCAACAGGAGAGTGTAGTACTTATCAGGAGCGGTGCAGTACTTTCAACAGGAGAGTGCAGTACTAATCAGGGGCTGTGCAGGACTTTCAACAGGAGAGTGTAGTACTTATCAGGAGCGGTGCAGTACTTTCAACAGGAGAGTGCAGTACTAATCAGGGGCTGTGCAGGACTTTCAACAGGAGAGTGTAGTACTTATCAGGGGCTGTGCAGTACTTTCAACAGGAGAGTGCAGTACTTATCAGGAGCGGTGCAGTACTTTCAACAGGAGAGTGCAGTACTAATCAGGGGCTGTGCAGGACTTTCAACAGGAGAGTGTAGTACTTATCAGGAGCGGTGCAGTACTTTCAACAGGAGAGTGCAGTACTAATCAGGGGCTGTGCAGGACTTTCAACAGGAGAGTGTAGTACTTATCAGGGGCTGTGCAGTACTTTCAACAGGAGAGTGCAGTACTTATCACGGGCGGTGCAGTACTTTCAACAGGAGAGTGTAGTACTTATCAGGAGCAGTGCAGATCTTTCGACAGGAGAGTGTAGTACTTATCAGGAGCGGTGCAGTACTTTCAACAGGAGAGTACAGTACTTATCAGGGGCGGTGCAGTACTTTCAACAGGAGAGTGTAGTACTTATCAGGAGCGGTGCAGTACTTTCAACAGGAGAGTGTAGTACTTATCAGGAGCGGTGCAGTACTTTCAACAGGAGAGTGCAGTACTTATCACGGGCGGTTCAGTACTATCAACAGGAGAGTGTAGTACTTATCAGGAGCGGTGCAGTACTTTCAACAGGAGAGTGCAGTACTTATCAGGACCGGTGCAGATCTTTCGACAGGAGAGTGCAGTACTTATCAGGGGCTGTGCAGGACTTTCAACAGGAGAGTGTAGTACTTATCAGGAGCGGTGCAGTACTTTCAACAGGAGAGTGTAGTACTTATCAGGAGCGGTGCAGTACTTTCAACAGGAGAGTGCAGTACTTATCACGGGCGGTTCAGTACTATCAACAGGAGAGTGTAGTACTTATCAGGAGCGGTGCAGTACTTTCAACAGGAGAGTGCAGTACTTATCAGGACCGGTGCAGATCTTTCGACAGGAGAGTGCAGTACTTATCAGGGGCTGTGCAGGACTTTCAACAGGAGAGTGTAGTACTTATCAGGGGCTGTGCAGTACTTTCAACAGGAGAGTGCAGTACTTATCAGGGGCGGTGCAGTACTTTCAACAGGAGAGTGTAGTACTTATCAGGGGCGGTGCAGTACTTTCAACAGGAGAGTGTAGTACTTATCAGGAGCGGTGCAGTACTTTCAACAGGAGAGTGTAGTACTTATCAGGAGCTGTGCAGTACTTTCAACAGGAGAGTGTAGTACTTATCAGGAGCGGTGCAGTACTTTCAACAGGAGAGTGCAGTACATATCAGGAGCTGTGCAGTACTTTCAACAGGAGAGTGTAGTACTTATCAGGGGCGGTGCAGTACTTTCAACAGGAGAGTGTAGTACTTATCACGGGCGGTGCAGTACTTTCAACAGGAGAGTGCAGTACTTATCAGGAGCGATGCAGTACTTTCAACAGGAGAGTGTAGTACTTATCAGGGGCGGTGCAGTACTTTCAACAGGAGAGTGCAGTACTTATCAGGAGTGATGCAGTACTTTCAACAGGAGAGTGTAGTACTTATCAGGGGGGTGCAGTACTTTCAACAGGAGAGTGCAGTACTTATCAGGAGCGATGCAGTACTTTCAACAGGAGAGTGTAGTACTTATCACGGGCGGTGCAGTACTTTCAACAGAAGAGTGCAGTACTTATCAGGGGCGGTGCAGTACTTTCAACAGGAGAGTGTAGTACTTATCAGGAGCGGTGCAGTACTTTCAACAGGAGAGTGTAGCACTTATCAGGGGCGGTGCAGTACTTTCAACAGGAGAGTGCAGTACTTATCAGGGGCGGGGCAGTACTTTCAACAGGAGAGTGCAGTACTTATCAGGAGCGATGCAGTACTTTCAACAGGACAGTGTAGTACTTATCAGAGGCGGGGCAGTACTTTCAACATGAGAGTGCAGTACTTATCAGGGGCGGTGCAGTACTTTCAACAGGAGAGTGTAGTACTTATCAGGGGCGGGGAAGTACTTTCAACAGGAAAGTGCAGTACTTATCAGGAGTGATTCAGTACTTTCAACAGGAGAGTGCAGTACTTATCAGGGGCGGTGCAGTACTTTCAACAGGAGAGTGTAGTACTTATCAGGAATGGTGCAGTACTTTCAACAGGAGAGTGCAGTACTTATCAGGGGCGGTGCAGTACTTTCAACAGGACAGTGTAGTACTTATCAGGAGCTGTGCAGTACTTTCAACAGGAGAGTACAGTACTTATCAGGGGCGGTGCAGTACTTTCAACAGGAGAGTGTAGTACTTATCAGGAGCGGTGCAGTACTTTCAACAGGAGAGTGTAGTACTTATCAGGAGCGGTGCAGTACTTTCAACAGGAGAGTGCAGTACTTATCAGGAGCTGTACAGTACTTTCAACAGGAGAGTGCAGTACTTATCAGTAGCTGAGCAGTACTTTCAACAGGAGAGTGCAGTACTTATCAGGGGCGGGGCAGTACTTTCAACAGGAGAGTGCAGTACTTATCAGGGGCGGTGAAGTACTTTCAACAGGAGAGTGTAGTACTTATCAGGGGCGGGGAAGTACTTTCAACAGGAGAGTGCCGTACTTATCAGGAGCGATGCAGTACTTTCAACAGGAGAGTGCAGTACTTATCAGGGGCGGTGCAGTACTTTTAATAGGAGAGTGTAGTACTTATCAGGGGCGGTGCAGTACTTTCAACAGGAGAGTGCAGTACTTATCAGGAGCGATGCAGTACTTTCAACAGCACAGTGTAGTACTTATCAGGGGCGGTGTAGTAATTTCAACAGGACAGTGTAGTACTTATCAGGAGCGGTGCAGCGCTTTCAACAGGAGAGTAAAGTACTTATCAGGGGCGGTGCAGTACTTTCAACAGGAGAGTGTAGTACTTATCAGGAGCGGTGCAGTACTTTCAACAGGAGAGTGCAGTACTTATCAGGGGCGGTGCAGTACTTTCAACAGGAGAGTGTAGTACTTATCAGGAGCGGTGCAGTACTTTCAACAGGAGAGTGTAGTACTTATCACGGGCGGTGCAGTACTTTCAACAGGAGAGTGCAGTACTTATCAGGAGTGGTGCAGATCTTTCGACAGGAGAGTGTAGTACTTATTAGGAGTGTTGCAGATCTTTCAACAGGAGATTGCAGTACTTATCAGGAGCGGTGCAGATCTTTCGACAGGAGATTGCAGTACTTATCAGGAGCGGTGCAGATCTTTCGACAGGAGAGTGCAGTACTTATCAGGGGTGGTGCAGTACTTTCAACAGGAGAGTGCAGTACTTATCAGGAGCGATGCAGTACTTTCAACAGGAGAGTGCAGTACTTATCAGGGGCGGTGCAGTACTTTCAACAGGAGAGTGCAGTACTTATCAGGAGTGGTGCAGATCTTTCGACAGGAGAGTGTAGTACTTATTAGGAGTGTTGCAGATCTTTCAACAGGAGATTGCAGTACTTATCAGGAGCGGTGCAGATCTTTCGACAGGAGAGTGCAGTACTTATCAGGGGCGGTGCAGTACTTTCAACAGGAGAGTGCAGTACTTATCAGGGGCGGTGCAGTACTTTCAACAGGAGAGTGCAGTACTTATCAGGAGCGATGCAGTACTTTCAACAGGAGAGTGCAGTACTTATCAGGGGCGGTGCAGTACTTTCAACAGGAGAGTGCAGTACTTATCAGGAGCGATGCAGTACTTTCAACAGGAGAGTGCAGTACTTATCAGGGGCGGTGCAGTACTTTCAACAGGAGAGTGCAGTACTTATCAGGAGTGGTGCAGATCTTTCGACAGGAGAGTGTAGTACTTATTAGGAGTGTTGCAGATCTTTCAACAGGAGATTGCAGTACTTATCAGGAGCGGTGCAGATCTTTCGACAGGAGAGTGCAGTACTTATCAGGGGCGGTGCAGTACTTTCAACAGGAGAGTGCAGTACTTATCAGGGGCGGTGCAGTACTTTCAACAGGAGAGTGCAGTATTTATCAGGAGCGGTGCAGTACTTTCAACAGGAGAGTGCAGTACTTATCAGGAGCGATGCAGTACTTTCAACAGGAGAGTGTAGTACTTATCAGGAGCTGTGCAGTACTTTCAACAGGAGAGTGTAGTACTTATCACGGGCGGTGCAGTACTTTCAACAGGAGAGTGTAGTACTTATCAGGAGCGGTGCAGTACTTTCAACAGGAGAGTGCAGTACTTATCAGGGGCGGTGCAGTACTTTCAACAGGAGAGTGTAGTACTTATCACGGGCGGTTCAGTACAATCAACAGGAGAGTGTAGTACTTATTAGGAGCGGTGCAGTACTTTCAACAGGAGAGTGCAGTACTTATCAGGGGCGGTGCAGTACTTTCAACAGGAGAGTGTAGTACTTATCAGGAGCGGTGCAGATCTTTCGACAGGAGAGTGTAGTACTTATCAGGAGCGGTGCAGTACTTTCAACAAGAGAGTGTAGTACTTATCAGGGGCTGAGCAGTACTTTCAACAGGAGAGTGCAGGACTTATCAGGGGTGGTGCAGTACTTTCAACAGGATAGTGTAGTACTTATCAGGAGACTGCAGTACTTATCAGGAGAGTGTAGTACTTATCAGGGGCGGGGCAGTACTTTCAACAGGAGAGTGTAGTACTTATCAGGGGCGGGGAAGCACTTTCAACAGGAGAATGTAGTACTTATCAGGAGAGTGCAGTACTTTCAACAGGAGAGTGTAGTACTTATCAGGGGCGGTGCAGTACTATCAACAGGAGACTGCAGTACTTATCAGGGGCGGTGCAGTACTTTCAACAGGAGAGTGTAGTACTTATCAGGGGGGGTGCAGTACTTTCAACAGGAGAGTGTAGTACTTATCAGGGGCGGTGCAGTACTTTCAACAGGAGACTGCAGTACTTATCAGGGGCGGTGCAGTACTTTCAACAGGAGAGTGTAGTACTTATCAGGAGCTGTGCAGTACTTTCAACAGGAGAGTGTAGTACTTATCAGGAGCTGTGCAGTACTTTCAACAGGAGAGTGCAGTACTTATCAGGAGCTGTGCAGTACTTTCAACAGGAGAGTGCAGTACTTATCAGGAGCTGAGCAGTACTTTCAACAGGAGAGTGTCGTACTTATCAGGGGCTGAGCAGTGGTTCAACAGGAGAGTGTAGTATTTATCAGGGGCGGTGCAGTACTTTCAACAGGAGTGTGCAGTACTTATCAGGAGCGGTGCAGCGCTTTCAACAGCAGAGTGCAGTATTTATCAGGAGCTGTGCAGTACTTTCAACAGGAGAGTGTAGTACTTATCAGGAGCGGTGCAGTACTTTCAAGAGGAGAGTGTAATACTTATCAGGAGCGGTGCAGTACTTTCAACAGGAGAGTGTAGTACTTATCTGGGGCGGTGCAGATCTTTCAACAGGAGAGTGTAGTACTTATCAGGAGCGGTGCAGTACTTTCAACAGGAGACTGCAGTACTTATCAGGGGCGGTGCAGTACTATCAACAGGAGAGTGTAGTACTTATCAGGCGCTGTGCAGTACTTTCAACAGGATAGTGTAGTACTTATTAGGGGTGGTGCAGTACTTTCAACAGGATAGTGTAGTACTTATCAGGAGACTGCAGTACTTATCAGGAGAGTGTAGTACTTATCAGGGGCGGGGCAGTACTTTCAACAGGAGAGTGTAGTACTTATCAGGGGCGGGGAAGTACTTTCAACAGGAGAATGTAGTACTTATCAGGAGAGTGCAGTACTTTCAACAGGAGAGTGTAGTACTTATCAGGGGCGGTGCAGTACTATCAACAGGAGACTGCAGTACTTATCAGGGGCGGTGCAGTACTTTCAACAGGAGAGTGTAGTACTTATCAGGGGGGGTGCAGTACTTTCAACAGGAGAGTGTAGTACTTATCAGGGGCGGTGCAGTACTTTCAACAGGAGACTGCAGTACTTATCAGGGGCGGTGCAGTACTTTCAACAGGAGAGTGTAGTACTTATCAGGAGCTGTGCAGTACTTTCAACAGGAGAGTGTAGTACTTATCAGGAGCTGTGCAGTACTTTCAACAGGAGAGTGCAGTACTTATCAGGAGCTGTGCAGTACTTTCAACATGAGAGTGCAGTACTTATCAGGAGCTGAGCAGTACTTTCAACAGGAGAGTGTAGTACTTATCAGGGGCGGTGCAGTACTTTCAACAGGAGAGTGTCGTACTTATCAGGGGCTGAGCAGTGGTTCAACAGGAGAGTGTAGTATTTATCAGGGGCGGTGCAGTACTTTCAACAGGAGTGTGCAGTACTTATCAGGAGCGGTGCAGCGCTTTCAACAGCAGAGTGCAGTATTTATCAGGAGCTGTGCAGTACTTTCAACAGGAGAGTGTAGTACTTATCAGGAGCGGTGCAGTACTTTCAACAGGAGAGTGCAGTACGTATCAGGAGCTGTGCAGTACTTTCAACAGGTGAGTGTAGTACTTATCAGGAGCGGTGCAGTACTTTCAACAGGAGAGTGCAGTACTTATCAGGAGCTGTGCAGTACTTTCAACAGGAGAGTGCAGTACTTATCAGGAGCTGTGCAGTACTTTCAACAGGAGAGTGTAGTACTTATCAGGAGCGATGCAGTACTTTCAACAGGAGAGTGTAGTACTTATCAGGAGCGGTGCAGTACTTTCAACAGGAGAGTGTAGTACTTATCAGGAGCGGTGCAGTACTTTCAACAGGAGAGTGCAGTACTTATCAGGAGCTGTACAGTACTTTCAACAGGAGAGTGCAGTACTTATCAGTAGCTGAGCAGTACTTTCAACAGGAGAGTGTAGTACTTATCAGGGGCGGTGCAGTACTTTCAACAGGAGAGTGCAGTACTTATCAGGGGCGGTGCAGTACTTTCAACAGGAGAGTGCAGTACTTATCAGGGGCGGGGCAGTACTTTTAACAGGAGAGTGCAGTACTTATCAGGGGCGGTGAAGTACTTTCAACAGGAGAGTGTAGTACTTATCAGGGGCGGGGAAGTACTTTCAACAGGAGAGTGCCGTACTTATCAGGAGCGATGCAGTACTTTCAACAGGAGAGTGCAGTACTAATCAGGGGCGGTGCAGTACTTTCAACAGGAGAGTGTAGTACTTATCAGGAGCGGTGCAGTACTTTCAACAGGAGAGTGCAGTACTTATCAGGAGCTGTACAGTACTTTCAACAGGAGAGTGCAGTACTTATCAGTAGCTGAGCAGTACTTTCAACAGGAGAGTGTAGTACATATCAGGGGCGGTGCAGTACTTTCAACAGGAGAGTGCAGTACTTATCAGGAGCGGTGCAGCACTTTCAACAGGAGAGTGCAGTACTTATTAGGAGAGTGCAGTACTTTGAACAGGAGGGTGCAGTACTTTCAACAGGCGAGTGCAGTACTTTCAACAGGAGAGTGTAGTACTTATCAGGAGCGGTGCAGTACTTTCAACAGGAGAGTGTAGTACTTATCAGGAGCGGTGCAGTACTTTCAACAGGAGAGTGTAGTACTTATCAGGGGCGGTGCAGTACTATCAACAGGAGAGTGTAGTACTTATCAGGAGTTGTGCAGTACTTTCAACAGGAGAGTGTAGTACTTATCAGGGGCGGTGCAGTACTATCAACAGGAGAGTGTAGTACTTATCAGGAGCGGTACAGTACTTTCAACAGGAGAGTGTAGTACTTATCAGGAGTTGTGCAGTACTTTCAACAGGAGAGTGTAGTACTTATCAGGGGCGGTGCAGTACTATCAACAAGAGAGTGTAGTACTTATCAGGAGCGGTGCAGTACTTTCAACAGGAGAGTGTAGTACTTATCAGGGGCGGTGCAGTACTATCAACAGGAGAGTGTAGTACTTATCAGGAGTGGTGCAGTACTTTCAACAGGAGAGTGTAGTACTTATCAGGGGCGATGCAGTACTTTCAACAGGAGAGTGCAGTACTTATCAGAAGCTGAGCAGTACGTTCAACAGGAGAGTGCAGTACTTATCAGGGGCTGAGCAGTACTTTCAACAGGAGAGTGTAGTACTTATCAGGGGCGGTGCAGTACTTTCAAAAGGAGAGTGCAGTACTTATCAGGAGCGATGCAGTACTTTCAACAGTAGAGTGCAGTACTTATCAGGAGCTGTGCAGTACTTTCAACAGGAGAGTGTACTACTTATCAGGAGCGGTGCAGTACTTTCAACAGGAGAGTGCAGTACTTATCAGGAGAGTGCAGTACTTTCAACAGGAGGGTGCAGTACTTTCAACAGGAGAGTGCAGTACTTTCAACAGGAGAGTGTAGTACTTATCAGAAGCGGTGCAGTACTTTCAACAGGAGAGTGTAGTACTTTCAACAGGAGAGTGTAGTACTTATCAGGGGCGGTGCAGTACTTTCAACAGGAGAGTGCAGTACTTATCAGGAGCGGTGCAGTACTTTCAACAGGAAAGTGTAGTACTTATTAGGAGCGGTGCAGTACTTTCGACAGGAGAGTGTAGTACTTATCAGGAAGGGTGCAGTACTTTCAACAGGAGAGTGTAGTACTTATCAGGAGCGGTGCAATACTTTCAACAGGAGAGTACAGTACTTATCAGGAGCGGTCCAGTACTTTCAACAGGAGAGTGTAGTACTTATCAGGAAGGGTGCAGTACTTTCAACAGGAGAGTGTAGTACTTATCAGGAGCTGTTCAGTACTTTCAACAGGAGAGTACAGTACTTATCAGGAGCTGTTCAGCACTTTCAACAGGAGAGTGTAGTACTTATCAGGGGTGGTGCAGTACTTTCAACAGGAGAGTGTAGTACTTATCAGGGGTGTTGCAGTACTTTCAACAGGAGAGTGCAGTACTTATCAGGAGCGGTGCAGTACTTTCGACAGGAGAGTGCAGTACTTATCAGGAGCTGTTCAGTACTTTCAACAGGAGAGTGTAGTACTGATCAGGAGCGGTGCAGTACTTTCAACAGGAGAGTGTAGTACTTATCAGGGGCGTTGCAGTACTTTCAACAGGAGAGTGCAGTACTTATCAGGAGCGGTGCAGTACTTTCGACAGGAGAGTGCAGTACTTATCAGGAGCGGTGCAGTACTTTCAACAGTAGAGTGCAGTACTTATCAGGAGTTGTTCAGTACTTTCAACAGGAGAGTGTAGTACTGATCAGGAGCGGTGCAGTACTTTCAACAGGAGAGTGTAGTACTGATCAGGGGCGGAGCAGTACTTTCAACAGGAGACTGCAGTACTTATCAGGGGCGGTGCAGTACTTTCAACAGGAGAGTGCAGTACTTATCAGGAGCGGTGCAGTACTTTCAACAGGAGAGTGTAGTACTTATCAGGGGCGTTGCAGTACTTTAAATGGGAAAGTACTGGCACTTTCAGTATTACACATAAGCACTTCTCTTACATGGGCATGGTTCTTGACACTTGTCTTTTAGGGACTGCTGCCACCCTGTGGCAATACTGAAGACTGCAGTCCAAAGATGACAAATGAAACTCTGGGATGGGCAGAATAACAAATATTTCCAGCTGTGGGGCGTGTGAAGGATGCAACGTGTACCACAAAATATGACACCAACTGCTCTTTCAGAGGGGTTTATTTTGCATGCACAAAAAATCAGAATAATGCACTTTTATTCAAATCATTTCAATAACACACACAGCTTTTTTTATGCGGTGTATATATGCCCTTAACCTTTTCATTTTTTTTTTATTTTAAACAAAGATGAGCGAGACCTTACTGCACAAAAACAGTCCCCTGAGACATATTTGTTTTTGTGTGCGGTTCTATACAGTGTGAACTCAACCCGAAGGTATTCGAGCGCTTTACATGAGCACCAGTTGCGTTACATGAGGACACATCCATTTTTGTAGGCACGGGGAGATTAAGTGATTTGCCCAGAATCGCAGGATGTTGAGCCGACGCTGAGACTCTAACCTGGTTCCTCTGCTCCAAAGTCAGTGCACAGAGAAAGAGGAAGTAACGAGTAGAAATTAAGGCATTTATCCTTCTTACACCTCACCTGGGGAGGCGTAGCATTTTGACCCATTCCCATGTCTACCACTAATGGTAAATCGGAGCACGCTTCAAAATCCATGGGTGGAAGCTCCACCCACGGTACGCCACCCAGTGGCAGAGTACCTCAACGCAGCGATTCGCGCTGCCTTGCGTTACTCTAGATGTATGAAGCCACGCATAGTGGCCTCGCATGGCTCGATAAATCGTACTATGTTTTGTGTCTCCCTGGCGCCCCCTAGGGTAGGTGCAAGGGTGACGCAAAACCTTGATAAATATGGGCCCTGGGACATGCATCTGGGTGTGATGCTGGGGGCTGCTATAGGAAGTGGAAATCACCAGAAAAGATGCACTGTGCAGTCCCTCGACGTCAAAAGGTTTTAGCCCTAATATGCAAATGCTGTTGTCATGCAGCAAAACATGACATCATAAAACTTCATCTTCTGAACAACTTCATTTTAAAAATTCTGGTCTTTTTCTACAAACAGCCAAACTGAATAACACAGAATCAGCCAGAATTACGAAGACACTTCGAGTTCGCAAACCACGTGATTCACTCAAATTGCAGGGTTTGTCACTGTAAATGGCTTTTCAGATATTACTAAGACCATTTATTAAGTGTTTACCAAATCACAAAATCTGTTTAACCCCTTCCATGCTGATGACGTCCCCCAGCCGTCATGCACAACGGGGCTCGTGTGCTGATGACGGCTGGGGGCCGTCATAAACCCGCCCACTCGCGATTCTGCCGCACAGGCGCAGAATCGCGGCCGCATGGAAGGGGTTAAAAATACATACTGAATCGTAATTTTGCAGAGGTGCGCTTAGGGAGTTCCTTCCCTCCGGGGTGCTATGTGTCGAAGGTTTGTGACCACAATTTCAGTTGCAGAGAAGTGACATGTTCCTGACTCCACACAGGATGTGGTAACCCATTCAACAAGAGGAAGTGATCCTTTTCGCACCCGTCTCTTTTTTTATGTAATGAAAAAGTTTGTTTGGGCGTGGGCCGTCATCTATTGGACAACTGCCAACCCGTAAACAATTTTTTGTAACAATTTTCCTTCCTAAATGAAGACCTGAATCCTTTAAGGAAAACACGCTGCATTTAAAAAACACAACTTTACTTAAATGAGATTAAAGTCATTGTGCTCTGTGGCCGACATCAGACCCAGTGATGCCCTCCAACTGGAGTGAGTCGCAATTTGGGAATGGTGATGTGGTGGGTCGAATCGCGATCAACTTTGAATGGTGATTTAGAGAAGCGACAGAACAGTACATAGATCAGTTCGCAAAATCAGAATCAATCTGCAAAAAGTTGGTGAGTAATTTGTGATCACTTTTTGCAAATCAAATCTTAGTGCATCAGACCCGTGTGATTTATTCTTTTAAATATACCCTCTACCGCCTGAAATATCATCCATTTAATCCTTCCATCAACAATACAGGCACGTAGTAATATAATATCGAATAGGCAGCTGTGTACTACCGTGCAACAAAGCCACCTTGGGGTTCTGCTGTCTTGGAAAAGCACTCAAAATTTGGCATTGAGGTATAAAATACATCTAGATCTGTATGGGTGGGTGGATGGATGGGTGGATGGAATGTTTGGCTAGATGGATGGGTGGTGGGTGGGTGGATGGATAGATGGATGGATGGGTGGACAGGTGGATGGATGGATATGGATGAGCGGATGGATATGGATGGATGGGTGGGTCGATGGATAGATGGGCAGGTGGGTGGGCGGACAGACATATGGATGGATAGATGGATAGATGGATAGATGGGTGGATAGATAGATGGATAGATGGATGGATGGGTGGAGGTGGATGGATGGATGGATGGATGGATAGATGTTGGATGGGTGGGTGGATGCATGGATGGATGGATGGGTGGACAAGTGGATGGATGGATATGGACGAGCGGATGGATATGGATGGATGAGCGGATGGATATGGATGGATGGGCGGATGGATGGGTGGGTCAATGGATAGATGGGCAGGTGGGTGGGCGGACAGACATATGGATGGATGGGTATATGGATGGATGGGTGGATAGATGGATGGATACATGGATGGGTGGGTGGAGATGGATGGATGGATGGATAGATGTTGGATGGGTGGGTGGATGCATGGATGGATGGATGGGTGGACAAGTGGATGGATGGATATGGATGAGCGGATGGATATGGATGGATGAGCGGATGGATATGGATGGATGGGCGGATGGATGGGTGGGTCAATGGATAGATGGGCAGGTGGGTGGGCGGACAGACATATGGATGGATGGGTAGATGGATAATCCTTTGCATACTTCGGTCGGTCTCTGAATGTTGCTCGCACAGTGCCACTGTTGTGGCACCCTCTTGTGTCCTTAACATGTTGTAGACAGGTTAGTGTCAGGCCCAGGCCCTGTGACTATCACATTGTTCTGGTGACTTCTCGAATCCAGGTCATATATTTTGAGACACTCGTGTAGACGTCGGGGAACCGAGGATTTCCGCATCTCAAGCCGGAAAATGACACCACTCCAACTGCCTTCTCCCCACAGATCAAGGGTCCCCCGGAATCCCCCTGAAAAAGACAAGAGCACATTACCAGCTCTGGAAGGATAAACAGCGCCCATGCACAAGCCATGTATGTATATGGTATTTCTATAGCACAATCCTGGCAAAAAGGCAGCGGAGCGCTCTGCAGGGTCAAAGACGAGCAGAGAGTCGACGGGCGATAGCAGAGTCTACGGTGCAAGAATACTCTGGGGGTCACTGAACTACATAGGGTCACAGAAATGTAGGGTTGGGAGGGATTACCCCACAAGTGAAGGGTCCATTGCTGCATGCATATGTACACACATACACATGTATGGTTGTAGATACAAATGCACCCAAACATACATGTAGAAATGCACATATGCATGCATATGCACACACATGCACAGAAATAAAGACACACATATAAACACACACACACATACATGCATATATACATACAACACACATATATCTAAATACATACATGCACACAAACACACACACTTATAAATACACCATACATGCGCATACACTGACCGCCCTGACGCCGTCGGAGAACCGTACAGGCACCAGTCTCGGGTGTGGGCACTTACTGAGCAGAAGCCGCGGGTGGCACCGTCCAGGCTGGTGGCGCACAGCACGGTCCCTGGCAGTGCCCCTCTCCAGGACTCGTTGCAAGCCTTCAGGGGCATCACGCTGACCGCTGTCTCCATCAGCCCCAGGGGCGGGCTTTCAAAGTCTGAGATGTCGCCCCACCCTGCCACCGAGCACATGGTCCCGGGGGTGACGTCGGCATCCCGCCGCGGAAGCGAGATGTTCCCAACGAAGCGGTTCATGGACGCCCTGCGGTCCAGCTGGAAACACAGGACGGGAGAGGGTGAGACACAGGACAGGAGAGGGTGAGACACAGGACAGGAGAGGGTGAGACACAGGACGGGAGAGGGTGAGACACAGGAGAGGAGAGGGTGAGACACAGGACAGGAGAGGGTGAGACACAGGAGAGGAGAGGGTGAGACACAGGACAGGAGAGGGTGAGACACAGGAGAGGAGAGGGTGAGACACAGGACAGGAGAGGGTGAGACACAGGACAGGAGAGGGTGAGACACAGGACAGGAGAGGGTGAGACACAGGAGAGGAGAGGGTGAGACACAGGAGTGGAGAGGGTGAGACACAGGAGAGGAGAGGGTGAGACACAGGAGAGGAGAGGGTGAGACACAGGAGTGGAGAGGGTGAGACACAGGAGAGGAGAGGGTGAGACACAGGAGAGGAGAGGGTGAGACACAGGAGAGGAGAGGGTGAGACACAGGAGAGGAGAGGGTGAGACACAGGACGGGAAACATCCTTTACAACGCAACTTTTACCACGCAGTGCTATTACAACGCAGGGTTTACAACGAAAACCATTACAACGCAATGCGCTGGGGGCGCTCTAGGATAGGGAATAGATTTAATTTACTATCCAACACCTTCCCTACTATCCACGCGGACTGGAGTTGGAATAGTAAATTAAACTATTCACTATCCAGCACCCCAAAGCGCTATGCGTTGGCATGGTATGCGTTGTAAAAACTGCGTTGTAACAGCATGCATGGTAAAAGCATGCGTTGTAACGTCATACATCCCACAGGACAGTTGGGGAAGGATAGAGACTGCCAAACATTGAACGCACTCACTACTAACCTCCCATCAGAAAACACTACAGCCACTGGAATTATGTGATCTGGCAGCTATGGCAGATTCCGCATAATAATGGATATTTGCTGCATTTGTCACACAATGCACGAGTTACTGCATAATTTGGAGATTTACAAAATATTGTTTATAACCCAAATTGGTCAAACGATGCTTAAGACATGGCAACCGGTAGCCGCACAGCGGAACGCTCGTTGCTATAGTTGACTGTCCATCTTTCCGTTTGCTTATTACTACATTTGGGTGGTTGAACCGGTACTAATGAGGTGAAACCTGTGCCCAGACCGTGTTAAGAAGTGTAAAAATGAACCAAGTCATAAAGTAATACTATCAAAAAAAGTGCTGCATTATGTTGCATAATTTGCCTTTTCTTGAAGAGTAATTTAGTAAACGCAGCCACATAACGTGGTTCTCCCCTGCTGAATAATTCCAGTACTCCTGCCAAATAAAAGAGCAAAGCAACAGATCCAAATATTGGGCCCAATTCACAGAGCTAACTTAAGACACACCCCTAAACTTACTCCTTTTGGTATTCACAGAAGGCATTTAGTAGTAGTAAAGTTAGGATGTTGTCTTAAGTTTGTCTTAAGTCTGTCTTAAGTCTGTCTTAAGTTTGTCTTAAGACAGACTTAAGTTTGTCTTAAGTCTGTCTTTAGTCTGTCTTTAGTCTGTCTTTAGTGTGTCTTAAGTCTGTCTTAAGTCTGTCTTTAGTCTGTCTTAAGTCTGTCTTTAGTCTGTCTTAAGTATGTCTTTAGTCTGTCTTAAGTCTGTCTTTAGTCTGTCTTAAGTCTGTCTTTAGTCTCTCTTAAGTCTGTCTTAAGTTGGTCTTAAGTCTGTCTTTAGTCTGTCTTAAGTCGGTCTTAAGTCTGTCTTAAGTCTGTCTTAAGTCTGTCTTTAGTCTGTCTTAAGTCTATCTTAAGTTTGTCTTTAGTCTGTCTTTAGTCTGTCTTAAGTCTGTCTTAAGTCTGTCTTAAGTCTGTCTTAAGTCTGTCTTAATTTTGTCTTAAGTTTGTCTTAAGTTTGTCTTAAGTCTGTCATAAGTCTGTCTTAAGTTTGTCTTAAGTCTGTCTTAAGTCTGTCAGTTTGTCTTAAGACAGACTTAAGTTTGTCTTAAGTCTGTCTTTAGTCTGTCTTTAGTCTGTCTTAAGTCTGTCTTTAGTCTGTCTTAAGTCTGTGTCTTTAGTCTGTCTTAAGTCTGTCTTTAGTCTGTCTTAAGTCTGTCTTAAGTTTGTCTTAAGTCTGTCTTTAGTCTGTCTTAAGTCTGTCTTAAGTCTGTCTTTAGTCTGTCTTAAGTCTGTCTTTAGTCTGTCTTAAGTCTGTCTTTAGTCTGTCTTAAGTCTGTCTTAAGTTTGTCTTAAGTCTGTCTTTAGTCTGTCTTAAGTCTGTCTTAAGTCTGTCTTTAGTCTGTCTTAAGTCTGTCTTTAGTCTGTCTTAAGTCTGTCTTAAGTTTGTCTTAAGTCTGTCTTAAGTCTGTCTTAAGTCGGTCTTAAGTCTGTCTTAAGTCTGTCTTAAGTCTGTCTTTAGTCTGTCTTAAGTCTGTCTTAAGTCTGTCTTAAGTCTGTCTTAAGTCTGTCTTTAGTCTGTCTTAAGTCTGTCTTAAGTTTGTCTTAAGTCTGTCTTAAGTCTGTCTTTAGTCTATCTTAAGTCTGTCTTTAGTCTGTCTTAAGTCTGTCTTTAGTCTGTCTTAAGTCTGTCTTAAGTTTGTCTTAAGTCTGTCTTTAGTCTGTCTTAAGTCTGTCTTAAGTTTGTCTTTAGTCTGTCTTAAGTCTGTCTTACGTCTGTCTTGAGTTTGTCTTAAGTTTGTCTTAGTCTGTCTTAGTCTGTCTTAAGTCTGTCTTAAGTCTGTCTTAAGTTTGTCTTAAGTTTGTCTTAAGTCTGTCTTAAGTCTGTCTTAGTCTGTCTTAAGTTTGTCTTAAGTCCGTCTTAAGTCTGTCTTAAGTTTGTCTTAAGTTTGTCTTAAGTCTGTCTTAAGTTTGTCTTAAGACAGACTTAAGTTTGTCTTAAGTCTGTCTTTAGTCTGTCTTTAGTCTGTCTTTAGTCTGTCTTTAGTCTGTCTTTAGTCTGTCTTAAGTCTGTCTTTAGTCTGTCTTAAGTCTGTCTTAAGTTTGTCTTAAGTCTGTCTTAAGTCTGTCTTAAGTCGGTCTTAAGTCTGTCTTAAGTCTGTCTTAAGTCTGTCTTTAGTCTGTCTTAAGTCTGTCTTCAGTTTGTCTTAAGTCTGTCTTTAGTCTGTCTTAAGTCTGTCTTAAGTGTGTCTTAAGTCTGTCTTAAGTCTGTCTTTAGTCTGTCTTAAGTCTGTCTTTAGTCTGTCTTAAGTATGTCTTTAGTCTGTCTTAAGTCTGTCTTTAGTCTGTCTTTAGTCTCTCTTAAGTCTGTCTTAAGTTGGTCTTAAGTCTGTCTTTAGTCTGTCTAAAGTCTGTCTTAAGTCTGTCTTTAGTCTGTCTTAAGTCTATCTTAAGTTTGTCTTTAGTCTGTCTTTAGTCTGTCTTAAGTCTGTCTTAAGTCTGTCTTAATTTTGTCTTAAGTTTGTCTTAAGTTTGTCTTAAGTCTGTCATAAGTCTGTCTTAAGTTTGTCTTAAGTCTGTCTTAAGTCTGTCTTAAGTTTGTCTTAAGACAGACTTAAGTTTGTCTTAAGTCTGTCTTTAGTCTGTCTTTAGTCTGTCTTAAGTCTGTCTTAAGTCTGTCTTAAGTCGGTCTTTAGTCTGTCTTAAGTCTGTCTTTAGTCTGTCTTAAGTCTGTCTTAAGTCTGTCTTTAGTCTGTCTTAAGTCTGTCTTTAGTCTGTCTTAAGTCTGTCTTAAGTTTGTCTTAAGTCTGTCTTAAGTCTGTCTTAAGTCGGTCTTAAGTCTGTCTTAAGTCTGTCTTAAGTCTGTCTTTAGTCTATCTTAAGTCTGTCTTTAGTCTGTCTGAAGTCTGTCTTTAGTCTGTCTTAAGTCTGTCTTAAGTTTGTCTTAAGTCTGTCTTTAGTCTGTCTTAAGTCTGTCTTAAGTTTGTCTTTAGTCTGTCTTAAGTCTGTCTTACGTCTGTCTTGAGTTTGTCTTAAGTTTGTCTTAAGTCTGTCTTAGTCTGTCTTAAGTCTGTCTTAGTCTGTCTTAGTCTGTGTTAAGTCTGTCTTAGTCTGTCTTAGGTTTGTCTTAAGTCTGTCTTAAGTCTGTCTTAAGTTTGTCTTAAGTCTGTCTTAGTCTGTCTTAAGTCTGTCTTAGTCTGTCTTAAGTTTGTCTTAAGTCCATCTTAAGTCTGTCTTAAGTCTGTCTTAAGTCTGTCTTTAGTCTGTTTTAAGTCTGTCTTTAGTCTGTCTTAAGTCTGTCTTTAGTCTGTCTTAAGTCTGTCTTAAGTTTGTCTTAAGTCTGTCTTTAGCCTGTCTTAAGTCTGTCTTAAGTTTGTCTTTAGTCTGTCTTAAGTCTGTCTTAAGTCTGTCTTGAGTTTGTCTTAAGTTTGTCTTAAGTCTGTCTTAATTGTGTCTTAAGTTTGTCTTAAGTTTGTCTTAAGTCTGTCTTAAGTCTGTCTTAAGTTTGTCTTAAGTCTGTCTTTAGTCTGTCTTTAGTCTATCTTAAGTCTGTCTTAAGTTTGTCTTAAGTTTGTCTTAGGTTTGTCTTAAGTCTGTCTTAAGTCTGTCTTAAGTTTGTCTTAAGTTTGTCTTAAGTCTGTCTTAGTCTGTCTTAGTCTGTCTTAAGTCTGTCTTAAGTTTGTCTTAAGTCCATCTTAAGTCTGTCTTAAGTCTGTCTTAGTCTGTCTTAAGTCTGTCTTAAGTTTGTCTTAAGACAGACTTAAGTTTGTCTTAAGTCTGTCTTTAGTCTGTCTTTAGTCTGTCTTTAGTCTGTCTTAAGTCTGTCTTTAGTCTGTCTTAAGTCTGTCTTTAGTCTGTCTTAAGTCTGTCTTTAGTCTGTCTTAAGTCTGTCTTAAGTTTGTCTTAAGTCTGTCTTTAGTCTGTCTTAAGTCGGTCTTAAGTCTGTCTTAAGTCTGTCTTAAGTCTGTCTTTAGTCTGTTTTAAGTCTGTCTTTAGTCTGTCTTAAGTCTGTCTTTAGTCTGTCTTAAGTCTGTCTTAAGTTTGTCTTAAGTCTGTCTTTAGCCTGTCTTAAGTCTGTCTTAAGTTTGTCTTTAGTCTGTCTTAAGTCTGTCTTAAGTCTGTCTTGAGTTTGTCTTAAGTTTGTCTTAAGTCTGTCTTAATTGTGTCTTAAGTTTGTCTTAAGTTTGTCTTAAGTCTGTCTTAAGTCTGTCTTAAGTTTGTCTTAAGTCTGTCTTTAGTCTGTCTTTAGTCTATCTTAAGTCTGTCTTAAGTTTGTCTTAAGTTTGTCTTAAGTCTGTCTTAGTCTGTCTTAAGTCTGCCTTAGTCTGTCTTAAGTTTGTCTTAAGTTTGTCTTATGTCTGTCTTAGTCTGTCTTAAGTCTGTCTTAAGTCTGTCTTAAGTTTGTCTTTAGTCTGTCTTAAGTCTGTCTTTAGTCTGTCTTAAGTCTGTCTTAAGTTTGTCTTAAGTCTGTCTTTAGTCTGTCTTAAGTCTGTCTTAAGTCTGTCTTAAGTTTGTCTTAAGTCTGTCTTAGTCTGTCTTAGGTTTGTCTTAAGTCTGTCTTAAGTTTGTCTTAAGTTTGTCTTAAGTCTGTCTTAGTCTGTCTTAACTCTGTCTTAGTCTGTCTTAAATTTGTCTTAAGTCCGTCTTAAGTCTGTCTTAGTCTGTCTTAAGTCTGTCTTAAGTCTGTCTTAAGTTTGTCTTTAGTCTGTCTTAAGTCTGTCTTTAGTCTGTCTTAAGTCTGTCTTAAGTTTGTCTTAAGTCTGTCTTTAGTCTGTCTTAAGTCGGTCTTAAGTCTGTCTTAAGTCTGTCTTAAGTCTGTCTTTAGTCTGTCTTAAGTCTGTCTTTAGTCTGTCTTAAGTCTGTCTTTAGTCTGTCTTAAGTCTGTCTTAAGTTTGTCTTAAGTCTGTCTTTAGTCTGTCTTAAGTCTGTCTTAAGTTTGTCTTTAGTCTGTCTTAGTCTGTCTTAAGTCTGTCTTAGTCTGTCTTAGGTTTGTCTTAAGTCTGTCTTAAGTCTGTCTTAAGTTTGTCTTAAGTTTGTCTTAAGTCTGTCTTAGTCTGTCTTAAGTCTGTCTTAGTCTGTCTTAAGTTTGTCTTAAGTACGTCTTAAGTCTGTCTTAAGTCTGTCTTAGTCTGTCTTAAGTCTGTCTTAAGTCTGTCTTTAGTCTGTCTTTAGTCTGTCTTTAGTCTGTCTTAAGTCTGTCTTAAGTCTGTCTTAAGTCTGTCTTAAGTTTTTCCTAAGTCTGTCTTTAGTCTGTCTTAAGTCTGTCTTAAGTTTGTCTTAAGTCTGTCTTAAGTCTGTCTTAAGTCTGTCTTAAGTCTGTCTTAAGTCTGTCTTAAGTCTGTCTTAAGTTTGTCTTAAGTTTGCAGAGAAGGGGTCAAAGGTCAGCTGTGCACAAGGCTGCAGCCTGAAGCCCAGGGGACTCACCTTGAGTAGCTGCAGGTCATTGACGCCAGACATGGGGTCATAGTACGGGTGACTGATGGAGGCTTGAACTTTGAAGGTCTGTCGTGAAGACTCTTGGGTAGTGAAGGAGTGAGCCCCCAACACCACACTGACCATGTCTGGGGGCCTGAAGCAACAGAAGAAAGAGACACTTAGGGGAGAACGTCATCAGGTGTGGGTGAGTTGATTTAGCAGGTGTCGAATCAAGGGAGAGAGAGAGAGACAGAGAGGCAGAGCGAGAGAGAGAGAGACAGAGAGGCAGAGCGAGAGAGAGAGAGGAGAGAGAGAGAGAGGGAGAGAGAGACAAAGAAGTGGAGAGAGAGGGGGAAGAGGGGGAAGGAGAAAGAAAACCTATGGGAGACAGAGAAAGAGGAGAATGAAGAGAGGGGGAGGGAAAGAGACAGAGAGGCAGAGAGAGAGAGAGAGAGAACGAGAGAGAGGGAGAGAGAGGGGGAGAGAGAGAAAGAGAGAGAGAGGGGGAGGGAGATAGAAAACCTAAGAGAGAAAGAGAGAGATAGGGGGAAGAAGAGAGGGGGAGAAGGAGAGAGAAAGATAGAGAGGGAGAGAGGGCATAGAGAGAGGGATAGAGAGAAGGAGAGAGAGAGAGGGGTGGGAGGAGGGGGACAGAAACCCTACGAGCACGAGATAGAGTGAGGGAGAGAGGAAGGATAGAGAGAGAGGAGAGAGGAGAGAGAGAGAGAAGGAGAGGGAGAGGGTGTGTGTGAGAGAGAGAGAGAGAGATTGAGTGAACAGAGAGGGAGGGAGAAGGGAGGGTCTGTGAACGAGAGACGGCTCAGAAAGTATGTCAGCAAGAGCGAGGGTAGCAGAGAAGAAGAGCTGGAGGGACAGTTTCCTGCCCCTCTGTGTTGCACCTGTGACTGCAGGTACTGGTGCTCAGATGCGGTGTGTAACCAATGCGCCAGGGGGGGGGCGCTTTTAGCAAGTGGGGACAAGCGCTTCGAGTGTACTCTCATCAGTGAGACTGTCTCATCTACTTTCATCTCCAGGAGTCCCGGGCGGTACTCCCCAGAGCCGATCTCACGGCCTGCTGTCTGCAGCGCCCCTGGTGGCCTCTGGTGTAACATGCATCATGGTGTGTGTGTTTAGACGCATGCAGTGTGAGCAGTTACCTCGGCTGGGACCGTGTGGGGATCTGCGGCTGCGGGCGGCCCCTTTAGTGCCATTTGGGCACTTCCCCACCCCCACTATAAAGCGGGACTCCAGGAGGAGTCCCCTTACCAGACGCGTCACTTCCAGCACGCAGAGGAGGTGGGGAGGCATTTCTGTCTCCCCCAGCCATCTTGGCGTCGTCTTTGCACCGGACTCGCCGTCTCCCACCCTACCGCTTACCCGGCGTGGGGTTGGCAGGCGAAGTACATAGAGCGTTGTAATGCTTTCTTTGTCGTTGCAGGTGGAGTAACAGGGCGATCTGGAAGCATATGGGTACAGAAGGGTACCTCTGCAGGAGAACAATAGGGGTACCAGAGCCGAATCCCAGGAGCCTCAAGGGAGAGTCCTGGAATAATTACGTCAGCGCCCCGTTAGTCCTACGGGCGGTTGTGGGCCTGAACAACCGGGGGCTTGCCTTGTAAATTGATACTTGTATAGCGCACTACTCACCCGCAAGGGTCTCAAGGCGCTTGTACGAATACCGCTGTGGAACGCATCCTGGCTTTCCCTGTGAGGTGTCCACTCCTGGGCACCCCCAAGGTGAAGCCAGGCAAAGGCATCCTTTGCGTTGTTGGGGCCGTTGTGGAGATTAAGCAAGCTATTGCCCAGAGTTGCAGAGTGGGACCCATGATTAGAATAGGCACTGAGGCGAGAATTATCAGGTCCGGGGAATTTTGAGCCCAAGACCCGCCGAGGCGGGGAATTGAACCCTGGTCCCGGGCTAGACCTCTGCATCAGGGTCTGCCGCTCTAACCATTGAGCCACACTTCTCCACTTGCTACCCTCCGCCCTGAAAGAGGCGTGAGTAATAAGGGACCAATGTGTCACGGGATCCAGTAAGGGGATCACCCCTATAAGGGTAGCGCTGATTGGTTTCTCCACAGTGCTTGGCTCATCCGGCGGGCAGGCAGCATAGGTTAGTACGGCTGCCTGCCCTTGGATCGCCCGTAAAATAACCCACCGCATTTGCATGGTTTTGTATGGAATAAACCTGCAGCAATATTTTTCCCAAACAAAAGTTGTGTTGTGTATTTACTTATGCATGCCTACTCTGTTGTGGTGTGGGTGGGGTGTGGTGCCATAATGGGACTAATTCCATGGGTCTGAGTGAGGTGTTGGGTCGAGAGGACGATCATTTACTATGTCTTGCACATTTGGTTTCTTCCTCCTATCTCTGATTCGTGAACGCCTCTAGTGTAACACCGGAAGTGGTGAGCATGCTTCGCACACCTTCATGTAATGCTATGAAGGAAACATGATAATTATCGATTACAAATATTTTGAGTAACTCCTATTAAGAGTGTCAGTGGGGTTCCGGGTCATTGAGGCCATGAGTTATGCTGGACAAACACCGGGTATTATGACTCATGTTTAACTGTATATACATCATTCGTTGTTTTTGATATTTTTGTAATGATTTTATATCTATGGCGTAGGTGTAATCATGTCAGCTACAGCCCTGAAGAAGTTCACGAAGAGCGAAACGTGTTGGATGTGGATGGAGCTTCGAAGCGATTTATCAGACGAGCGCCTGGCCTGCAGGCAGCGCCTGGGTGACAGAGTTGTGTCCGCTGTCACTCTACTCAGGATGTGCCATGGGGCCAGATGTGAGTGAGCAGAGAGACGCACTACCTTGTCTCTGGCGCAGCGCCTAGAAGTGTGGGGGAGGGGTGAGAAACAGACACACAAACTAATCTTTAGAGCATTTGCACCTGGTTTGGTTGAATTCCTACATGATATACCCCCCTCCACCCCTTATAAATAATGAACCTTAAACCTTTCAGAATGGGGGAGGGCGAGAAGGGGGTACCAATACTCACACATCGTCGAAGCAGTGTGCTGCCGTCATCACCCACCGTCGCCGGATGAGGGCGCCCCCGCACTGGTTCTGGCCGTTCAGCAGGATGGAGGCCATGTAGGGCCGGGAGTGGGGGGCCGCCTCCCTGCCCCCCACGATCCAGCCACGCAGCAGCTTACCTGTGCCAAAGAGGGGCGAGGTTAGGACAGCCGCCATCTGTACCTAAAGACGCCCCTGTGCCTTGCACCCCAAAACCAATGAGCTGGGGTTTAGCACTGAAACCTTCCGCCCCTTATCTAGGATCACACTCACTCGTAGGCCACATAGAGCACACTCACAAAGCACACTCACTCGTAAGACACCCAGAGCACACTCGCAAAGTACACTCACTCGTAGGACACTCAGAGAACATTTGCAAAGCACACTCACTCGTAGGCCACACAGAGCATGCTCTCAAAGCACACTCACTCGTGGGACACTCAGAGCACACTCTCAAAGCACACTCACTCGTGGGACTGTTGGACCCGGCCTCATGGCGTGGTCCTACCCCTCCCGCATGGAGGGCCCAGGCCGACATCGGCCCTCCACCCAGTACCGGGCAGCCCTTTTGCACGACACTATACACCCCAACATTGCTGGTCCGGTCACCATCCCGGACCCCCCCTACCGGCCTGGCCCCATCGTGGGCCCCTCACGACCTACGCACGAGGCCGCGTCCGACTCCATCTTGGGCCCACCACGTCACAACCACGTGGCCTCGGCCCCGGCCCAGGCCCCAGCGAAGCCCCGACATCTATGCGCCAAGATCTACCCAGGCGGTCGAGTGGCCACTCGACAGATCCCCGGAGGAGGGGAGTTTCGATGGGCCTCCAGCCGTCCCCGGACGCCTGGTATCGATCACCCCCGGCATCCCTGGGTGCTGGCTCCACCCCCCTGCTAGGTGTCTGGACACCATCTTCCCGGCCCCTCTGACCCCCAGGCGCGAGGGTCCGGACATCAAAGGACTCCAGTCCTATATCTGGGCCAGCCCCGGAGTAGGACGGCAGTTGTATCCTGGACTGGAAAGCCCTACTGACGCTGTCACGGCCGACACCAGAAGACTCATTACCTGTAACCTGACGAAACCTTGAGAGCCTGCTGGCGCTGCCGCGGCCCACCTTTGCCGAACCATCTTGAGAGCCTGCTGGCGCTGCCGCGGCCCTCCTTTGCCGAACCATCTTGAGAGCCTGCTGGCGCTGCCGCGGCCCACCTTTGCCGAACCATCTTGAGAGCCTGCTGGCGCTGCCGCGGCCCACCTTCTGCCGAACCATCTTGAGAGCCTGCTGGCGCTGCCGCGGCCCACCTTTTGCTGAACCATCTTGAGAGCCTGCTGGCGCTGCCGCGGCCCACCTTTTGCCGAACCATCTTGAGAGCCTGCTGGCGCTGCCGCGGCCCACCTTTTGCCGAACCATCTTAAGGGCCTGCTGGCGCTGCCGCGGCTCGACCTCTCGGAACCCCCGGCTCGAGGATTGAGAGCTGTGTGCAGGGTATCCCTTCCTGCCCCCACACCGAGACTGTCCCGCTACCCCGTCCCTTTTACGAGACTCTACAGATCCCTCGATCTGCCTGTATATACCGCTGAGACCCAGCCACCTTTATTCTTGATAAAGCCTAAGAACTTAACCTCTTGTGTGGTGTCCGTTTGTAGTGTTGTGGTTATCCTGCTGTATGATCCTAGGAGAGGACCCTCAACCAGGAGGCCTCTCAGTAACGTTCGGCTACTTCTTGACGGAGAGGTGGACCTAGGGGTAGCCAGTCAGACATCTTCTGCCTCCCCCGGGATCGCCTTTCTAACATTGGTGGCAAGCGACGGGATCCGAGCCGACGCAGATCGTACAGAGAGTAATTCACTCACTACCGAGAAAAACACACCGCGACCATGACTACTCAGGAAACCAGACCGACTGCGGAATTCCAGAAAGAAAAGATGGAAGATTACAGCCACAAGGAATTAAAACAATCCTGCAAGGACTTAGGCATCGCTACCACGGGCCTCAACACCAAAGAGGACTTTAAATCAGCCCTGCAAGCCTGGGCGGGCGCCAATAACGCGCCACCCCAGAATGAAGATAACCCGGGCCCGAACGGACGCCCGGAGACCGACACGAACCCAGCGGGGGAAAGACCCGCAAACTTGGACACGGGCCTCCCCCACGGAGACGCCCGAGAACGAGAGAGAAACCGGCTCCACGAGTTGGAGCTCGCCAGACTCCGACAAGAAGGAGAGATACAGCTGGCAGAAAGGAAATTAGCCCTCGAGCAACTACGGCTGGAAGGAGACCTAGAGGAAAGGCGAAGACAACGAGACCTCGAGGAAAAGAAACTCGTGCTCGAGCATGAGCGCGGCCTCAAAGAACTGGAAATCAAGGCCAAGACAACTGAAACCAGCACCGCCGGGGGTAAGACCTCACCCCCGCCAGTGGACACGAAGGTGCACATACCCAAGGAGGTCGTCAAAGAATACTATAAGAACGACGACATCCAACAGTGGTTCAAAGCCTACAAGGTCGCCATGACAGCCCATCGAGTACCCCTCAAAGATTGGGGCGCCGGCCTATGGGGAAAGTTCATCAACGAGGGGAGAGACGCCCTGCTAGAGCTCCCCGACGCCGAGATGACCTCTTACGAACACATGAAGACCGCCCTCCTCACTCACTACGGACTCACCCCCGAAATGTACCGGCAGCGATTCCGAGACTGTAAAAAAATTCCCGGTACCACTTGGGTGGAGTACGTGAACTTTTACAGCAGAGCCTTCGAAGGGTGGATCAGAGGCTGCCAGGTCACCACCTACCAGCAGTTGGTCGACCTCATCCTATGGGAACATCTTTCCAATAACTGCTTCATCGAACTCCGGCAGCACCTCCTCGACAGCAAATTGACAGAGCCACGAAAACTCGCTGTCGAGGCGGATAGATGGGTGAGCAACCGAGTTCCCCGGAGTCCAATGGGAGACTACGGCCGGGGATCCCCGGGGAACCACCGACCACAAGGCGGCGGAGGAGGCCAGAGTAGGGGCCGAGACACCCCTGCGGGGTCATCCCCTACCTCCCCGTCGCCATCCCTGGGTTGGAGGGGAGGCCCCCCAGCAAGACCCGGGCCCCGCCCGAATGTTACGTGCCACCGATGCCAGCGACAGGGCCATTATGCGAACGACCCTCTCTGCCCGATGAACCAGCGACCCGGCACCACCGGTCCCCCGAGCCGCCAGATCGCGGCCGCCGCCCTGAGTGCAGAGGGAGGCGAAGAAGAGGGCGACGACACCGAGCAGGCCGAGTGGGAGCCCGCCGCCATGATCTTAGCATGCCTGGGTGATCGAGACATGATCCCCCGAGACCCGATCCCAGGTAACACCCAGAAATACCGCCAATGGGTCACCATCAATGGACGCCGGGCCGAAGCCCTCCGAGATACTGGAGCCAGCGTAACGGCGGTCCGCTGCCACTTGGTGACCTCCGAACAAATTCTTCCCAACGTCTTGTGCCCAGTGCGGTCGGCGGACAACTCTGAGAGTTTGTGCCAGATGGCCCGCATCCCCTTCGAGTGGGGAGGGGTGTCGGGCATGCTGAAAGTGACTGTCCGAGACGATGCCCCCGTGGACTGCCTCCTCGGGAACGACCTGGAAAGTTCCCTCTGGGCCGGCGTAGAGAGGAGAGAGCATCTGGGGATGCTAGGCCTTCCCGAGTGGGTTTGTGCGACCACCCGCTCCATGTCCGCCCGGGCCTTCACCCCGACGGAGGAAGCCCCGATCGAGGAGCCGGAGTGGCCCGCACCTCCACCGCCCGCCGTCCCCAAGGACGCCGACCCTGAACCCGGCCCCCAGGGGCCCAGCCAGGAAGAAATTACCGAGCTCGGCCACCTTCCAGAACTAGCTCAATGGCGCCAAGAAGGTGGCCCCACCCGCGAACAATTCCGACAAGAACAGAGCACCTGTCCCTCCCTCGAGGGAATTCGACGACAAGCCGCCACTCAAGCCGCTGGAGACCCCGCGGGGTCCCACTGGGTCTATTGGGACAACGACCTTCTCTACAGTGAGCAGAAGATTGCCGAACTAGGGGCCAGCCGGGTGCTGGTCGTTCCCCTCCGATTTAGAGACTTCCTTTTGAACTTAGCGCATGATGTGCCCCTCGCCGGGCACCTGGGGCAGGACAAAACTTACAGCCGCCTGGTGACTCATTTCTACTGGCCGAAAATGCGCAACGATGTACACAATCACTGCCGATCCTGCCAGACCTGTCAAGCCAGCGGGAAGAGCGGGGGGAAAGTCAAAGCCCCGCTCCAGCCCTTTCCCGTGGTCACCACCCCCTTCGAGCGAGTGGGGATCGACATCGTGGGGCCCCTGGACCCCCGCACCTCTCAAGGGCACCGCTTCATCCTTGTTTTAGTGGACCATGCCACCCGCTATCCGGAAGCCATCCCCCTCCGAACCATCACGGCCCCAGTAGTAGGCCGAGCCCTAATGGGGATCTTCTCCCGAGTCGGCTTCCCCCGAGAAGTCGTGAGTGATCGGGGCACAAACTTTATCTCCAAGTATATGCGATCCCTGTGGCAACAGTGCGGGGTCACATATAAGTTCACCACCCCGTATCACCCCCAAGGGAATGGACTTGTGGAGCGGTTTAACCGAACACTGAAGGGAATGATCAAGGGCCTTGAGGAGCCACTACGACGCAAATGGGATGTGCTGCTGCCTTGCCTCCTGTTTGCATATCGCGAAGTACCCCAGTAGTCCCTGGGGTTCAGCCCCTTTGAACTATTGTATGGGCACCCGGTCCGAGGCCCCCTCAGCCTGGTCAAAGAAGGCTGGGAGACGGCTGTCCGAGGTGCGCCACCAGATGTCTACCAGTACCTCCTGACCCGCCGCAACCAGACTCGGAAGTTCCGGGAACTTGCTGAAGCCAACCTTGAAGCCAGTCAGGAGGAGATGAAACGCTGGTATGACCAGAACGCCTCGTCCATCGAATTCGAACCGGGCCAGCAGGTCTGGGTCATGTCCCCGGTTGAACCTTGTGCCCTCCAGGACAAGTGGACGGGGCCCTTCAAAGTGGTGGAGCGCAAAAGCCCCGTCACCTACCTGGTGGACATGGAGTCCCCCAGGAACCCCCTCCGGGTTGTACACGCTAACCGGCTCACGCCACACTTTGCCCGCACTGAACTAAGTCTGCTATTAGCGACCGATGACGGAGCTGAAGACGACTCCGAACCTGTGCCAGATCTCATGAGCACCACTGAGAAGGACGGCTCCATCGAAGGGGTCATGCTCTCCTCCACCCTGACCCCCGAACAGCACCATGACTGCCGGCAGCTGCTGGGGCAGTTTGCAGATCTGTTTTCCCTCACCCCTGGAGTCACCCGGTGGTGTGTCGACGATGTAGACACCGGAGACAGCCCGCCTGTAAGACACCGAGCTTTCCGAGTGCCCGACCGAGTGCGGGCCTACATCCATTCCGAGGTGGCCAAGATGCTAGCGCTGGGGGTAGTCGAACCCTCCGACAGTCCGTGGGCCAGCCCAGTTGTCCTGGTCCCTAAAGCCGCCGCACCCGGCACGCCCCCGGAGCTCCGGTTCTGTGTTGACTACCGGGGGCTGAATGCCGTCACCAGGACCGACGCCCATCCCATCCCCCGTGCGGATGAACTGATCGATCGCCTGGGGGCCGCCAAATATCTCAGCATCTTCCATCTCACGGCCGGGTATTGGCAGATCGGCCTCACCCCTGGAGCGCAAGAGCGATCAGCCTTCTCGACCCCTGATGGCCACTACCATTTCAAGGTGATGCCCTTCGGCATGAAAAACGCCCCGGCCACCTTCCAGAGACTCGTGAATAGAGTGCTGGCCGGGCTAGAAGAGTTCAGCGCCGCCTACCTAGAGGACATTGCGGTGTACAGCCTCCACTGGGATGCACACCTGACCCACCTCCGGGAGGTCCTGTCGGCCCTCCGACGGGCCGGACTAACAATAAAGGCCAGCAAGTGCCAGATCGGCCAAGGGTCCGTGACGTATCTGGGACACCAAGTGGGGAGCGGCCTGGTGGCTCCCCTCCAGCCAAAGATTGACGCTATCCAGGCCTGGGAGCCCCCGGTCACCCAGACCGCCGTCCGAGCCTTCCTGGGGCTCACAGGATACTATCGGCGCTTCATCAAAAACTATGGGAGCATTGTGGGGCCCCTCACAGAACTGACCTCCAAGAAGCTACCCCAAAAGGTATGCTGGACCCCAGAGTGCCAAGCAGCCTTCGAGACTCTAAAGACTGCCATGTGCACCGCCCCTGTGCTCCAGGCCCCCGACTACAGCCGAGAGTTTGTGGTCCAAACCGACGCCTCGGAGCACGGCATTGGGGCGGTCCTCTCACAAGTGAACCCTGAGGGAGTCGACCTTCCCGTTGCCTTCATCAGTCGGCAGCTGCTAGCCAGAGAACAGCGCTGGAGCACCATCGAGAGGGAAGCCTTCGCCGTCGTGTGGGCCCTAAAGAAGCTCCGGCCCTACCTCTTCGGCACCCACTTCCGGGTCCAGACCGACCACCGGCCCCTGCGGTGGTTGATGCAGATGCGGGGAGAAAACCCGAAACTGTTGCGATGGTCCATCTCCCTGCAAGGGATGGACTTCACTGTGGAGCATCGCCCCGGCAACGACCACGCCAATGCTGACGGCCTGTCCCGATTCTTCCGCCTCGGCGAGGAGAATCCCCAAGAAGATGGGTGACTCTCCCCTGCCTTCAGCTGGGGGGGACACGTGTTGGACCCGGCCTCATGGCGTGGTCCTACCCCTCCCGCATGGAGGGCCCAGGCCGACATCGGCCCTCCACCCAGTACCGGGCAGCCCTTTTGCACGACACTATACGCCCCAACATTGCTGGTCCGGTCACCATCCCGGACCCCCCCTACCGGCCTGGCCCCATCGTGGGCCCCTCACGACCTACGCACGAGGCCGCGCCCGACTCCATCTTGGGCCCACCACGTCACAACCACATGGCCTCGGCCCCGGCCCAGGCCCCAGCGAAGCCCCGACATCTAGGCGCCAAGATCTACCCAGGCGGTCGAGTGGCCACTCGACAGATCCCCGGAGGAGGGGAGTTTCGATGGGCCTCCAGCCGTCCCCGGACGCCTGGTATCGATCACCCCCGGCATCCCTGGGTGCTGGCTCCACCCCCCTGCTGGGTGTCTGGACACCATCTTCCCGGCCCCTCTGACACCCAGGCACGAGGGTCCGGACATCAAAGGACTCCAGTCCTATATCTGGGCCAGCCCCGGAGTAGGACGCCAGTTGTATCCTGGACTGGAAAGCCCTACTGACGCTGTCACGGCCGACACCAGAAGACTCATTACCTGTAACCTGACGAAACCTTGAGAGCCTGCTGGCGCTGCCGCGGCCCACCTTTGCCGAACCATCTTGAGAGCCTGCTGGCGCTGCCGCGGCCCACCTTTGCCGAACCATCTTGAGAGCCTGCTGGCGCTGCCGCGGCCCACCTTTGCCGAACCATCTTGAGAGCCTGCTGGCGCTGCCGCGGCCCACCTTCTGCCGAACCATCTTGAGAGCCTGCTGGCGCTGCCGCGGCCCACCTTTTGCCGAACCATCTTGAGAGCCTGCTGGCGCTGCCGCGGCCCACCTTTTGCCGAACCATCTTGAGGGCCTGCTGGCGCTGCCGCGGCTCGACCTCTCGGAACACCCGGCTCGAGGATTGAGAGCTGTGTGCAGGGTACCCCTTCCTGCCCCCACACCGAGACTGTCCCGCTACCCTGTCCCTTTTACGAGACTCTACAGATCCCTCGATCTGCCTGTATATACCGCTGAGACCCAGCCACCTTTATTCTTGATAAAGCCTAAGAACTTAACCTCTTGTGTGGTGTCCGTTTGTAGTGTTGTGGTTATCCTGCTGTACGATCCTAGGAGAGGACCCTCACCCAGGAGGCCTCTCAGTAACGCTCAGCTACTTCTTGACGGAGAGGTGGACCTAGGGGTGGCCAGTGAGACATCTTCTGCCTCCCCCGGGATCGCCTTTCTAACAGGGACACTCAGAGCACACTTTCAAAGCACAATCACTCGTAGGCCACACAGAGCACACTCTCAAAGCACACTCACTCGTAGGACACTCAGAACACACTCTCAAAGCACACTCACTTGTGGGACACTCAGAGCACACTCTCAAAGCACACTCACTCGTGGGACACTCAGAGCACACTCTCAAAGCACACTCACTCGTGGGACACTCAGAGCACACTTTCAAAGCACACTCACTCGTAGGCCACACAGAGCACGCTCTCAAAGCACACTCACTCGTGGGATACTCAGAGCACACTTTCAAAGCACACTCACTCGTAGGCCACACAGAGCACGCTCTCAAAGCACACTCACTCGTGGGACACTCAGAGCACACTTTCAAAGCACACTCACTCGTAGGCCACACAGAGCACGCTCTCAAAGCACACTCACTCGTGGGACACTCAGAGCACACTTTCAAAGCACACTCACTCGTAGGCCACACAGAGCACGCTCTCAAAGCACACTCGCTCGTGGGAAACTCAGAGCACACTCTCAAAGCACACTCACTCGTAGGACACACAGAGCATAATCTCAAAGCACACTCACTCATAGGTCACCCAGAGCACATTTGCAAAGCACACTCACTCGTAGGTCACACAGAAAACATTTGCAAAGCACACTCACTCGTAGGACACACAGAGCACACTCTCAAAGCAAACTCACTCATAGGTAACCCAGAGCACATTTACAAAGCACACTCACTCATAGGCCACAGGGAGCACATTTGCAAAGCACGCTCACTCGTAGGTCACCCAGAGCACACTCTCAAAGCACACTCACCCACATTCTCTATGCACACTCACTCGTAGGCCACTCAGAGTACAATTGCAAAGCACACTCACTCGTAGGCCACATAGAGCACACTCACAAAGCACACTTACTCATAGGTCACAGGGAGCACATTTGCAAAGCACACTCACTGGTAGGTCACCCAGAGCACACTCTCAAAGCACACTCACCCACATTCTCAATGCACACTCACTCGTAGGCCACTCAGAGTACAATTGCAAAGCACACTCACTCGTAGGCCACATAAAGCACACTCACAAAGCACACTCACTCATAGGCCACAGGGAGCACATTTGCAAAGCACACTCACTCGTAGGTCACCCAGAGCACACTCTCAAAGCACACTCACCCACATTCTCAATGCACACTCACTCGTAGGCCACTCAGAGTACAATTGCAAAGCACACTCACTCGTAGGCCACATAGAGCACACTCACAAAGCACACTCACTCATAGGCCACAGGGAGCACATTTGCAAAGCACACTCACTCGTAGTTCACCCAGAGCACACTCTCAAAGCACACTCACCCACATTCTCAATGCACACTCACTCGTAGGCCACTCAAAGTACAATTGCAAAGCACACTCACTCGTAGGCCACATAGAGCACACTCACAAAGCACACTCACTCATAGGCCACAGGGAGCACATTTGCAAAGCACACTCACTCGTAGGTCACCCAGAGCACACTCTGAAAGCACACTCACCCACATTCTCAATGCACACTCACTCGTAGGCCACTAAGAGTACAATTGCAAAGCACACTCACTCGTAGGCCACATAGAGCACACTCACAAAGCACACTCACTCACAGGCCACAGGGAGCACATTTGCAAAGCACACTCACTCGTAGGTCACCCAGAGCACACTCTCAAAGCACACTCACCCACATTCTCAATGCACACTCACTCGTAGGCCACTCAGAGTACAATTGCAAAGCACACTCACTCGTAGGCCACATAGAGCACACTCACAAAGCACACTCACTCATATGCCACGGGGAGCACATTTGCAAAGCACACTCACTCGTAGTTCACCTAGAGCCCACTCTCAAAGCACACTCACCCACATTCTCAATGCACACTCACTCGTAGGCCACTCAGAGTACAATTGCAAAGCACACTCACTCGTAGGCCACATAGAGCACACTCACAAAGCACACTCACTCATATGCCACGGGGAGCACATTTGCAAAGCACACTCACTCGTAGTTCACCTAGAGCCCACTCTCAAAGCACACTCACCCACATTCTCAATGCACACTCACTCGTAGGCCACTCAGAGTACAATTGCAAAGCACACTCACTCGTAGTTCACCTAGAGCCCACTCTCAAAGCACACTCACCCACATTCTCAATGCACACTCACTCGTAGGCCACTCAGAGTACAATTGCAAAGCACACTCACTCGTAGGCCACATAGAGCACACTCACAAAGCACACTCACTCATAGGCTGCACTGAGCACACTCTCACCGCTCCTAAGTTCACTTTTCGGTCACTCAGAGCACACTTCAAGCACGCTCAGAGCTCGCTCAGAACACCCACTTAGGGCCCTTAGAAAGAGCCTGTCCATCGCACATTACACAGATGCACCAATCTCTGCTCCGCAGCCCCAGTGACTCTCAGAGACCTGAAGGCAGCTCAGTGGGTTCCTTACCTGCCGCGGCTGCAGTCACCAGCATGGAGAGGGCTGTGAAGAGGAGGAGGGGGGCAGCGGGTTTCATGCTGTCTGTGGTACCCCCAGCCTTCTGTTACCCCAGGCTCTGCTGTCTGTGGTACCCCCAGCCTTCTGTTACCCCAGGCTCTGCTGTCTGTGGTACCCCCAGCCTTCTGTTGCCCCGGGCTCTGGTGTCTGTGGTACCCCCAGCCTTCTGTTGCCCCGGGCTCTGGTGTCTGTGGTACCCCAGCCTTCTGTTGCCCCGGGCTCTGCTGTCTGTGTTACCCCAGCCTTCTGTTACCCCGGCTCTGTTGTCCGTGGTACCCCAGCCTTCTGTTACCCCGGGCTCTGGTCTGTGTGGCTTCGCCCTGCCTTCCTGGTACTTCATAGCTCAGGATGTGGGAGGCTTCTGTGGTTTGGAGAAGAAACTCTGCTGGTGGTGGCGAAATCACGCTCGGTCTCCTGTACAAGCCCCCGGAGACTCAGGGTCCCTCTCACCCATGAATCTCAAGTGACCCTCATATCCAAGACCCCCTCAAACCATGTGCTTTCCTCATGTGAAAACCCTCATACCCCGAAACCCTCGCACCAAAGGGTCTTTTCTACCCATGTGCCCAAGAAACCAGGAAACTAAGGACCGACTCAAAAAGGGGCTCCACACTTGTGTGGGATGCCCCACAGTCGTGGGGGAGTGTCTGCACTAGTGGAGGAGGCCCCACAGTCATGGAGGAGTCTCCACACTCGTGGCAGAGGCCCCGCAATCCTGGGAGAGTTTCTGCACTCGTGGCAGAAGCCCCACAGTCATGGGGGAGTCACTGCACTCGTGGTGGAGAATCCAAACTCGTGGCGGAGGCCCCACAGTCACGGGAGAGTCTCCACACTCGTGGCAGAGGTGCCACAGTCATGGGAGAGTCTCTGCACTCCTGGTGGAGGCTCGCAATCGTGGGGGAGTTTCTGCCCTCGTGGCAGAGGCCTTGCTATCATGGGGGAGTCTCCACACTCGTGGCAGAGGCCACAGATTCATGGGGAGAGTCTCTGCACTCCTGGTGGAGGCCCCGCAGTCATGGGAGTCTCTGCACTAGTGGTGGAGGCCCCGCAGTCATGGGAGTCTCTGCACTCCTGGTGGAGGCCCCGCAGTCATGGGAGTCTCTGCACTCGTGGTGGAGGCCCCGCAGTCATGGGAGTCTCTGCACTCGTGGTGGAGGCCCCGCAGTCATGGGAGTCTCTGCACTCGTGGTGGAGGCCTCACAGTCATGGGAGTCTCTGCACTCGGGGTGGAGGCCCCGCAGTCATGGGAGTCTCTGCACTCGTGGTGGAGGCCCCGCAGTCATGGGAGTCTCTGCACTCGTGGCAGAGGCCCCGCAATCATGGGGGGAGTCTTCGCACTTGTGGCGGACGCCCCACAGTTGTGAGGGTCCCTGCATTCGTAGTGAGGCCCGGCAGTTGTGCAGAGACTCCCCTGCGACTGTGGGGCCTCTGCCACAAGTGCGGAGGCCCTTTTGTAACCAGGCCCTATATGTACCATCGACCTCTCACCTCTAAGGACAAAAAGAGCCTTGCACTCAAGGGCCCCTCATGTCCAAGAAGATTCTGGGCCCTAGGAGCCCCAGCCTGAAACCCCCTCGTCCTCAATATGTCCTGCTTGCCCAGACTCTCCTCGCACAAGACCTGTGCACTCAGTACCCCACTAAGGTGAGAGCCCAAAGTGCCCCTGACTACCGCAGACTGAAGACCCCTCGTATCTAACACCTCTAAGCAGTGATCTTCGGCAAGAACTCCTCACCATGGAGTCCAACTGGTGGCCGGCCGAACTCGGACCCACACCCAGGACGCGGAACCCACACCAGGAACCTCGGAATAATCATCAACAGCAAACTGGACAGGACCCCACAGGGCTAGTTATGCACCTGATCAGCGCCAGGTCCGAGGCCTACTGATACACGAGGCCGTTCACAACCTGCAGACTTTCCATACCTCCGACCCGTGCATCATCTAACATACCTGATCCAGAATACCACAAACCACCATGAATGGAAGACTCCCACATGCCCAACCCAAGATGTGCTCACAGCCGCAACATACACCACCACTGCATCTTACACACCTCCACTTACTACCACAGACCGGTAACAAGTCAAAAAAATATCGTAGTCAAAATATAAAATGGACAAAATATCGAATGGAAAAAATATAGTGGTGAAAAATATCTAATTGAAGGTAAGTAATTTAATATCGAATAGTAATTTTTACCCCTACGCTATCCAACGCTTTCCCTACTGTTGCACCCTCTGGAGTGGGAATAGTAATTTTTACCCCTACGCTATCCAACGCTTTCCATACTGTTGCACTCTCTGGAGTGGGAATAGTAATTTTTACCCCTACGCAATCCAACGCTTTCCCTACTGTTGCACTCACTGGAATGGTAATAGTAAATGTTATATTTATTATTTAATTATTTTTAAATTACTTTTAAGACATTTAAAGAAAATCGATATTTTGACTAACTATATTTTTTAAAACTATATTTTTGATTCGATATTTTTGTACTTACCTGTTTGTAGATAGGAATTCGATATTTTTGCATTCTATATTTTTTCTTCGATATTTTGGTAATTCTATATTTGTGTATTCGATATTATGTCAGTGATCCCACAGACCATCTGATACCACGGACATATATGTACCTTCAGTCTACCACACCTCCAATTTCTACAATCCTCAAACCGCTTCCTACTCGAAACAACATTTTACCTTATAATTCCATTTAAAAAGAGCACCAGAACTACATGTACAGCAAAGCAGCTGAACTCCAGACCACTCCACACATGAGACCCCCATGGGTCACATACTGCCCTGCACCACTAACCATAAACTTGAGACCCCCTACATAACCGACGCCTCCTTGTACCTCTGGCACCACAAAGCACCCAGTCCACCACCCTAGGCACATTAACACCAGGAGGGTGCTGTAAAACCATGGAAATGCCATAGACACGAAGACACAAGAACACAACACACGGGTGGTCTGCATGAACTTGAAGGTTTTTACAACACACCAACGGTATTGAAAGACAGTTGGGTTGGGGTAGGGTCAGACATATCTTGAGGGGAGGCATATGTAACACTGATGTAGACTCACATGCTGAACAGCCCCCATCCACCCCCATTTCACTGGTAAAGACAGCCCCCCTCCCCAGGGCAGAGATGATACCGCCCCTCCCCTGGTAACCGTTGAGCGAGGGGAAGCTGAGCTGCCTCTGGGTGACTCAAGAGCTGCTGCCCGCCACCATCAGCGGCCTCTTGCACGCCTCTCTGGTGCATTGCACAAGCATCTCACAGTGACCACAACTGCAGAAGGGTCTCCTCTGCCAACTGTCGGCGGGAGGTGCAGAGCGGCTGGAGCAACAATGCGTTAAAGCCTGGTGCTTCTGTCACCGGAGTCTACAGGGAAAAGGACCCAGCTCCCCGCATGCTCTCCCGACCCCCTACAATCCTACTCATCATCTGAGATCAACTGGAGCCCACCTCTCAAAGTCCCAAAAATCCAAAGGGCGAGGATGGGTGCGGGCTCCTTTGGCTATTTGGCAGCCAAAAAATGGAATACACCCCCGCCTCGGCTTCGCGAGGAATCATCTGAAAGTGTCTTTCCGAGAGGCTTGAAAACCTGGCTCTACCTGATGTGAGCCCCGACAGCCTTGCCCAGCCCTGCATATAGCTGTTTCTAGCGCGGGGACACACCAGTCGGTGTAACCAGGCGCTCTATAAATGATTTATTATTATTATTATGTAGAGGCAAGGGTGCAGGCAGGGCCCAAGGGTGCAGGCAGGGCCGGGGAGAGAGAGTTGGGGGAAGTCGGGGATGGGGTACCAACTTAAGTGGTTCACTACGGCCTTGGGGGAGGGGGTGATTCGTAAAGTTCTCGTGTAGTGGTCTGCCAGGGTCTGTTTGGGAGTTGAAGAATCGCAGCGATGCGATTGTCAATAGGGATTACCAGTGGCGTTGCGAGTCAAGGAGTAAATACAGGTTATTGAAGGGCGGTTGGGCCTCGCTGGGGCAGCCGGAGTATCGAGCTTATAATGCCCCCAGACATGTGCAGTAGTTAAAGTCTAAGAGATAGCTTACTGAAGAGACACTATATCAATAATTATGGGTCTCGGAGGGCAGTCAGAGCATTGGAGGGGAACAGATGTAGCAATGGGCCTTTGACAGGCAGCCATATTGTTGAGGGGGCCCTTGGGACCCTCTTCTACTTCGGAATCTCAGTCAGCAAGTTTGAAGGGGGTCAGAGGGGGCTTTCATGTGAAAGGTGATGAGTAGAGTTACTCAAGGGTCCTACTTCTCTCCTTGTCCTTCTACGATGATACACATACCAGAGCGCTATCATGTGTACTACCCATGGTACTAGGATTTACGCTGAGTGTAAAACATACCGGGGAGATGGTCAGGACTGACTCCGTGCCTTGATTACCAAGTACCACTGCATGAGAGAGCTCCCACTGCTTCAGAACAGACAAAACTGATCCAGCCCTGACAATCCCCCTCCCCGCAGTGATGCTCCATGGCTCTGCTTGCAGTTCCCCCTCCTCCCTGCAGAGGGCGCTGCCTCCCTTCTCTGGCCAGTGATGCTCCATGGCTCTGGTTGCAGTTCCCCCTCCTCCCTGCAGAGGGCGCTGCCTCTCTTGTGTGGGCAGTGATGCTCCATGGCTCTGGCTGCAGTTCCCCCTCCTCCCTGCAGAGGGCGCTGCCTCCCTTCTCTAGGCAGTGATGCTCCATGGCTCTGGTTGCAGTTCCTCCTCCTCCCCGCAGAGTGCGCTGCCTCCCTTCTCTGGGCAGTGATGCTCCATCTCTGAGGCTGCAGTTCCCCCTCCTCCCTGCAGAGGGCGCTGCCTCCCTTCTCTAGGCAGTGATGCTCCATGGCTCTGGTTGCAGTTCCCCCTCCTCCCTGCAGAGGGCGCTGCCTCCCTTCTCTGGGCAGTGATGCTCCATCTCTGAGGTTGCAGTTCCTCCTCCTCCCTGCAGGGGGCGCTGCCTCCCTTCTCTGGGCAGTGATGCTCCATCTCTGAGGCTGCAGTTCCCCCTCCTCCCTGCAGAGGGCGCTGCCTCCCTTCTCTAGGCAGTGATGCTCCATGGCTCTGGCTGCAGTTCCCCCTCCTCCCTGCAGAGGGCGCTGCCTCCCTTCTCTAGGCAGTGATGCTCCATGGCTCTGGTTGCAGTTCCTCCTCCTCCCCGCAGAGTGCGCTGCCTCCCTTCTCTGGGCAGTGATGCTCCATCTCTGAGGCTGCAGTTCCCCCTCCTCCCTGCAGAGGGCGCTGCCTCCCTTCTCTAGGCAGTGATGCTCCATCTCTAAGGCTGCAGTTCCCCCTCCTCCCTGCAGAGGGCGCTGCCTCCCTTCTCTAGGCAGTGATGCTCCATCTCTAAGGCTGCAGTTCCCCCTCCTCCCTGCAGAGGGCGCTGCATCCCTTCTCTAGGCAGTGATGCTCCATCTCTGAGGCTGCAGTTCCCCCTCCTCCCTGCAGAGGGCGCTGCCTCCCTTCTCTGGGCAGTGATGCTCCATCTCTGAGGCTGCAGTTCCCCCTCCTCCCCGCAGAGGGCGCTGCCTCCCTTCTCTGGGCAGTGATGCTCCATCTCTGAGGCTGCAGTTCCCCCTCCTCCCTGCAGAGGGCGCTGCCTCTCTTGTGTGGGCAGTGATGCTCCATGGCTCTGGCTGCAGTTCCCCCTCCTCCCTGCAGAGGGCGCTGCCTCCCTTCTCTAGGCAGTGATGCTCCATGGCGGTGGCTGTAGTTCCCCCTCCTCCCTGCAGAGGGCGCTGCCTCCCTTCTCTAGGCAGTGATGCTCCATGGCTCTGGTTGCAGTTCCCCCTCCTCCCTGCAGAGGACGCTGCCTCCCTTCTCTAGGCGGTGATGTTCCTCTCATAGGCTGCAGTTCCCCCTCCTCCCTGCAGAGGGAGCTGCCTCCCTTCTCTTGGCAGTGACGCTCCATCTCTAAGGCTGCAGTTCCCCCTCCTCCCCGCAGAGGGCGCCGCCCCCCTCCCTCCCCGCAGTGATGCTCCATGGCTCTGGTTGCAGTTCCTCCTCCTCCCAGCAGAGGGCGCCGCCTCCCTTCTCTGGCCAGTGATGCTCCATCTCTGAGGCTGCAGTTCCCTCTCCTCCCTGCAGAGGGTGCTGCCTCCCTTTTCTGGGCAGTGATGCTCCATGGCTCTGGTTGCAGTTCCCCCTCCTCCCAGCAGAGGGCGGTGTCGTCCTTCTCTGGGCAGTGATGCTCAATGAATCTGGTTGCAGTTCCCCCTCCTCCCCGCAGAGGGCGCTGCCTCCCTTCTCTAGGCAGTGATGCTCCATGGCTCTGGCTGCAGTTCCCCCTCCTCCCTGCAGAGGGCAGTGTCATCCTTCTGTAGGCAGTGATGCTTCATCTCTGAGGCTGCAGTTCCCCTTCCTCCTCGCAGAGGGTGCTGCCTCCCTTCTCTGGGCAGTGATGCTCCATGGCTCTGGTTGCAGTTCCCCCTCCTCCCTGCAGAGGGCGCCGCCCCCTCCCTCCCTCACTGAGGCTCCATGGCTCTGGTTGTAGTCCCCCCTACTCCCTGCAGAGGGCGCTGCCTCCCTTCTCTGGCCAGTGATGCTCCATGGCTCTGGCTGCAGTTCCCCCTCCTCCCTGCAGAGGGCGGTGTCGTCCTGCTCTGGGCAGTGATGCTTCATGGCTCTGGTTGCAGTTCCCCCTCCTCCCCGCAGAGGGAGCTGCCTTCTTCTCTGGGCAGTGATGCTCCATGGATCTGGTTGCAGTTCCCCCTCCTCCCCGCAGTGATGCGCCTCTCAGAGGCTGCAGTTCCCCCTCCTCCCTGCAGAGGGCGGTGTAGTCCTTCTCTGGCCGGTGATGCTCCATGGATCTGGTTGCAGTTCCTCCTCCTCCCCGCAGAGGGCGCTGTCGCCCTTCTCTAGTGATACTCCATCTCTGAGGCTGCAGTTCCCCCATGTTAGAAATGGGATTTCCGGTTGGCTGAGGCTTGCGCCAAAGCCAGGCAGAAACCACCACTCCAGTCAGGGCAAGGGAGTACACGCCAAAGATAACCCCTGCTCACCCTCTAGGCAACGTGGAGCGAGCAGTAAGGCTTATCCCGGAGGCAATGTAAGTTAAGTATTTGCGCACGCATCCCCAGCAACAACATCAGAGGCCCCCCACAAAAGGAACTCCACACAAGGTTATATGTAAAAATAGCCTTTGTATTATACCAAACACATTAGATAAAACATGTTCTGTGTGCAGCCCCGGGCCACACTTTGCGCTCTGTGGCCTCAGGCGCGCTGTAATCCCGCAGCGCTTCACGAGCCGAGCTGCAGTGAGCTCACCCGTGCGTGCCAGGAATGCGCTGCTCGGGCTTCCGTCAGGGCGGTGCCTGCAGAGTATAGCGCCTCGGGTTACAGCTCTGCGGCCCTCATGCTGGTGGTGTCTTTACAAACCTCCCGCCCGTCAGTGTGTGCTCACTGCTGTCCCATTCCAGACTCTGGGGTGTCTCTGCAGTGACCGAGCTGCCTGTAGGGTCATTCTCAATAGTGCCTCGAACGCAGCCTTCCTTACAGTACAGCGCCTCGCGTTACAACTCTGCGGCCCTCATGCTGGTGGTGTCTTTATAAACCTCCCGCCCGTCAGTGTGTGCTCGCTGCTGTCCCGTCCCAGACTCTGGGGTGTGTCTGCAGTGACAGAGCTGCGTGTAGGGTCATTCTCAATAGTGCCTCGAAGACAGCCTTCCTTACAGGGTTCAAGGCGCTGAGCTGGTCATTACTGGTGCTTAAAACGTAGAAGTGAAAGCGGAGAGGGGCGGCCAGGCTCTCTACTCGGATACCTGCCTGGTCTCCGCTCCACCGACACGCCCATCCGGGTGCCTAGAGGCACAGTAAGTGCTTCCCCTCACACCGGGCTGCACTTTAGCAGTGACTGTCGAGCTCAGTCTGGCATTGAAGGCGAGCGGGGCAGCCGGGCTAGGAGCAACATGTACCCTACAAATAGTTTGCTTCTGGAAGAAAAAGAAAAAAAATATAAAGTGCAAATGAGAAGAATTGAGCCCAGCAGCCTCACCGGAAGTCAGGCAAAGTCGCCTGTGACGGGGGCGGGGCTGCATCCGGACCGGAAGAGAAGGCGGAGTGAAAGCGTCTCGAGTCGCGACGCCAGAAGGAGAGCGGAGTCCCTCAGAATTCACCTGGTAAGTTGAGGGGGGCTGGGGCTCGGTTCCCTCGTTGTGTGTGTGTGTGTGTGTGCGTGCGCGTGTGTGTGTATGCATGTTTGCGACGGTGGGGGAGAGGGGGGGTGCACTCGTGTGTGTGTGCACGCGTGTGTGTATGTGAGCTGGGGGTTGTCTCTGTATGTATGTGCGTGCATGCGTGGGCGCTTGTGTGTGTGTGTGTATGCGCATGCGTGTGTGCTTCTCGGGAGACAGCGCCTGGCCGCAGCGCTCGTTCGCGTGCGCGTGTCACTTTGAAATCGCCTTCAGGGCGATGCGCGCGGCCAGGATTGTCTCCTGGGAAGCACACACGCCAACAAAAGAGCTTCGGCGGAGACGCGGTTCCGCGCGTTCAGCCGAGCCCTAAACACACACTTTACAATGTGCCATAGGCACGGGCAGAATTTACAGGGGATTATATACACAGGACAGGGCCACATGGACCACTGTCAGGAATAAGCATTTTTAGAACTAGCCCTTTGAAGAAATAGCACATAGCACCTATAATAACTATAGCACCAAATAGCAACTGTAGACCACAACCAGTAACCACTGGTAAAAGGTAAGTACCTCCTACGCAATCCTAACCACCGTAGGCATATATCACACAGGGAACCATGAACACACTAGTATAACCCATACTAGATAAAACAACCTCCTAAGCATAAACATATGTCTAGAGGTATGAGAACAGGGTGCGCAAAACATTCTACACACAGCACATTTCCTAGCACCCTAAGAAGCACATAAATCACATTTAGCACATAACTCACATCAAAGTCCAGGTTGCGCCACTGCGCCAAAACCTAAATGTAGCAGCTGCCCACTACTTGCTGGGCAGCTGGGGACAATAGCAAGGGCCTAAACGCTGCAGCTGGCACTAAGTGCTGCGCAGCTGGGGAAGGCCAATGTAGGGATGAAGGAGTGCGTCTCACTCCTAGATGCGAAGTACATGTCCGTGGGAAGGAAAATCTAACTGGTGCAACTGCCCACTATTTGCTGGGCAGTTGAGAAACAAATCTGCGACAGGGGCCCTCACTGGCCCCTCAGGACAAAGACTGCGCCAAACTGAGCCATCTGGCTCTGGAAATCCACATTGCGCACTTTTAGAGCCCTCTAGGCTCTTAAATAAAGGTGCCGCCAAAAGGTTGGAATGCACTGGCTGTAAACATGCCCCCGAGGGGCAACAGGAAGAAATGGGGGAGGCCAGGCTTGAGCCCTCGTAGCTCTTAAACAAATATTGCGCCACTCGTGGAGCACGCTGGCCCCTGATATCATTAGGCCCGCCGGTGGGCCCACTCGAGGCTCTGTGGCCGAAGGTGCCCCCTGTTGGAGCCACGCAGGCTCAGTAACGACGTTGGGACGGCCCACTGCCATCCGGGGCCGCCCTAAATGCACCACAGTCCCAGGGTCGGACTCTGGCAAGACACACAAGCCCCCACTCACCGGACTTTTGCGGGCTGGGACTCCTCCTGATAGAGGCGGCAGGGCAGGCACGGGGGCATCTTCACCCGGTCCCCCATCTCGGGGCCGGGACTCAGTGTGGAGCCGCAAGGCTCCGGGTCAACTCCTTTTTCGGGGCTCCCACCTGGGAATGGGAGCCCCGCTGCATTCAGCTGGTGTCTCTTGGTGGCCCCGGGGCTCTCCCCAGTTCACGGGGCCCCGGGCGGCCATCACTCCGCCTGCTTTTCTTTCCCCCTCTCGGCGGCGGCCCCGGGCAGCCAATACTAGCGCGGCAGCGGGCGGGACTTCCTGGGAGCAAGTGGAAGTCCCGCCCCTCTCCAGGCTCCCGGCCGCCTGACTTCCGTTTTCTGCAGCGCCGGCATCACTTTCGGGGGGAAATAATGAGGGGTAGGCACCCTCGAAATATAAAATAAACGTAGAAACGGGGTAGGCACCCGTTAAGGCGCATCTGAAAAGGGGTGGCACCCTTAAATAAAAATGTAACGAGAATCGGGCACCATGCAGGGTAGGCACCTGCTAATATCAAATTAAGAGGGTAGGCTCCCTCAGCAACAGGGCAGTTTAGGAAAGAGCGCTTCCCAGGCGCCAGGGGCACAGTGACCAGCAAGCCCCCAAGGGAGGACGACTAAAGAAAGAAAAGGGCCCCCAGCAACCAAGTCCATCAGCAATCCAGGGGCTGGGAAGGGCCCAGGGAGGCAAGCCTTCCCCTGGGCCCCAGCTGCAGCACGCCCCTGGTAGATTCAACTTGAGCACAAGAACATTTTACAAGAGGTCACAGCCTCTTTTTATACAGAGGAATCCTTTGTCTCCAAAGGTACAGGCAAGGGGCGAACCAGATGCAACTGGTTCCTGAGCACTTTGTTTTGCTCAGCCCCTCTGCCTATTCACAGGGTGGGTCAGGGACATCAGACACACCACAGGAGGCGGAGCTAGCATTGTGGAGGGAAAGCCCAGCCCTATTTAGGTCCCAGGTGCACTCCTTTGCAGCCATCAACATGCAGATCTCCCCATTCACCACTGGGGCAGACCCATCCTGACTCCAGGAGCCTGGCACACCAGCCATCCCCAGCCAATCACAAGCCAGCACATTCACTGCACAGACACACCAACTTCTAGAAGTGGCACTTCCAATCTAGACACAATAATGCTGCACACATAATCGCGCAGCATTTAATCACACAAGTTCGCACATACCAAACTCGACCTTGCACTCCCCACGCATCAGGAATTACCATGGACACACACATTCCTCATGCATTTCTATGGGAGGGCAGGCCAATCTCACACACGCACTCAGAGAGAGCACGCACTTTACACTGCACCACAGTGCTAAAGCGCGCAAAGACCAGAAATCATCATAATTATTTAACACTAAAAGCCAAAAAGCTCAGGGGTGAACCTGCCAGAAGGGCCAAGTCCAACACCCCTCCTCCCGGCAGAGGGCGCTGCCTCTCTTCTCTGGCCAGTGATGCTCCATTTATTTATTTATTTATTTATGGGTTTGTATAGCGCTTGAATCACTCCGGCAGGAGTATCTCTGCGCTTTTGACCGGAAATCAAGGACATGGGAGAGGTGTTATATTTCATTTTTGAAAAAGATAGTCTTTAGAGATTTTCGAAATTTTAGGTGCTCTTTACATTGTCTTAAAGCCAGGGGTAGCTTGTTCCACAGCTTGGGACCTGTCGTGGACAGTGCTCTGCCTCCATGTATAACTTTTTTGAAATGGGGGACCACAAGGAGGAGACTATTACTTGATCTGAGGGATCGTGTTGGAACATAAGGAACAAATTTCCGCTCAAGATAAGTAGGTCCTTGTCCGTTCAAGCACTTGTGGATCAGGCAGCATATTTTAAATGTTGCCCTTTGTCTGACTGGGAGCCAATGTAGTTGGTCCAGAAGGGGTTTGGAGGCAGTTCTTGGAGGAGCATTCAGAACCAGGCGGGCTGCCGTGTTCTGAATGACTTGTAGTTTATCCAGCACTCCTTCATTGGCAGGGAGTAACAGACCGTTGCAATAGTCGATCCGACTCAGAATCAGCGCTTGAACGAGGGTTTTCCTTACTATGTTAGGTAAGAGAGGAAAAATTTTGCGGAGCAAGCCTATTGTGTGGTAACATATCCCTGAAATGTAGGTGGTGTGCTGTTTTAGTGACACGTCGTGATCAAGCCGGATTCCCAAATTCTTCACAACCTGTTTTGGTTCAGGGACTGCTCCTAGCTCTATTGGCCACCAATCCGGAGTCCAAAGTATCTTAGCTTCCCCAAATAACATGATCTCCGTTTTACTAACGTTACATTGGAGACAGTTGGTGGACATCCATCTTGCCACTTCTCTCATGCCTGATGAAAAGGAGTTCCTAACCTCCGTGGAAAGGGTTTTGAAGGGGAAAAGGAGCTGCGTGTCATCTGCGTAAGACACGGGAACAAAGTCGTGTCTACGCAGTACTCCTGCCAGGGGTGCCAGATAGATATTAAAAAGTGTGGGGCTCAAACATGAGCCCTGTGGCACCCCCTTAGATATCTCAATTTCCACCGAGCGGTATGTACCCATGGTGACTCTCTGGGTACGATCGGCTAGGAAACTCTTTAGCCATTCAAGGGCTTTGTTTTTTAGGCCAGCGTTCGACAACCGCTGAGTCAAGATGGAGTGAGATACGGTGTCGAACGCTGCCGATAGGTCCAACAAAACTAAGATGACAGAAAGGCCCTTGTCCTGGTAGGCATGGAGATCATCGGTAACAGACAGTAAAGTGGATTCTGTACTGTATTTGGGGCGGAATCCCGATTGAGATTCATCCAGGGCTTGTACTTGTTCAATATGTGTGGATAGGTGGCAGTTGACATGTTTTTCTATTATTTTCCCCAAGAAAGGTAGCAGGGAGATAGGTCTCAGATTAGTCAGGTCAGTCCATGATAAGGCGGTGTTTTTCCTTATTGGTCTGACGAGTGCTCTCTTCCATTCCTTGGGGACAGTACCCGAGATGAGTGAAAGGTTTACTAAATCCATCATCATAGGACTTAGATGTTCAGCTCTGGTTGAGGTTCCCCCTCCTCCCTGCAGAGGGCACTGCCTCCCTTCTCTGGGCAGTGATGCTCCATCTCTGAGGCTGCAGTTCCCCCTCTTCCCCGCAGAGGGCGCTGCCTCCCTTCTCTGGGCAGTGATGCTCCATCTCTGAGGCTGCAGTTCCCCCTCCTCCCTGCAGAGGGCGCTGCCTCCCTTCTCTGGGCAGTGATGCTCCATGGCTCTGGTTGCAGTTCCCTCTCCTCCCTGCAGAGGGAGCTGCCTCCCTTCTCTGGACAGTGATGCTCCATGGCTCTGGTTGCAGTTCCCCCTCCTCCCTGCAGAGGGCGCTGCCTCCCTTCTCTGGACAGTGATGCTCCATGGCTCTGGTTGCAGTTCCCCCTCCTCCCTGCAGAGGGCGCTGCCTCCCTTCTCTGCCCAGTGATGCTCCATCTCTGAGGCTGCAGTTCCCCCTCCTCTCTGCAGAGGGTGCTGCCTCCCTTCTCTAGGCAGTGATGTTCCTTGGTTCTGGTTGCAGTGCCCCCTCCTCCCCGCAGAGGGCGCTACCTCCCTTCTCTGGCCAGTGATGCTCCATCTCTGAGGCTGCAGTTCCCCCTCCTCCCTGCAGAGGGCGCTGCCTCCCTTCTCTAAGCAGTGATGCTCCATGGCTCTGGTTGCAGTTCCCCCTCCTCCCTATAGAGGACTCTGCCTCCCTTCTCTGGCCAGTGATGCTCCATGGCTCTGGTTGCAGTTCCCCCTCCTCCCTGCAGAGGGCGCTGCCTCCCTTCTCTGGCCAGTGATGCTCCATGGCTCTGGTTGAGGTTCCCCCTCCTCCCTGCAGAGGGCGCTGCCTCCCTTCTCTAGGCAGTGATGCTCCATGGCTCTGGTTGCAGTTCCCTTTCCTCCCTGCAGAGGGCGCTGCCTCCCTTCTCTGGCCAGTGATGCTCCATGGCTCTGGTTGCAGTTCCCCCTCCTCCCTGCAGAGGGCGCTGCCTCCCTTCTCTGGGCAGTGATGCTCCACGGCTCTGGTTGCAGTTCCCCCTCCTCCCTGCAGAGGGCGCTGCCTCCCTTCTCTAGGCAGTGATGCTCCATGGCTCTGGTTGCAGTTCCCTTTCCTCCCTGCAGAGGGCGCTGCCTCCCTTCTCTAAGCAGTGATGCTCCACGGCTCTGGTTGCAGTTCCCTCTCCTCCCTGCAGAGGGCGCTGCCTCCCTTCTCTAGGCAGTGATGCTCCATGGCTCTGGTTGCAGTTCCCTCTCCTCCCTGCAGAGGGCGCTGCCTCCCTTCTCTAGGCAGTGATGCTCCATGGCTCTGGTTGCAGTTCCCTTTCCTCCCTGCAGAGGGCGCTGCCTCCCTTCTCTAAGCAGTGATGCTCCACGGCTCTGGTTGCAGTTCCCTCTCCTCCCTGCAGAGGGCGCTGCCTCCCTTCTCTAAGCAGTGATGCTCCATGGCTCTGGTTGCAGTTCCCCCTCCTCCCTGCAGAGGGCGCTGCCTCCCTTCTCTGGGCAGTGATGCTCCATGGCTCTGGTTGCAGTTCCTCCTCCTCCCAGCAGAGGGCGCCGCCTCCCTTCTCTGGCCAGTGATGCTCCATCTCTGAGGCTGCAGTTCCCTCTCCTCCCTGCAGAGGGTGCTGCCTCCCTTTTCTGGGCAGTGATGCTCCATGGCTCTGGTTGCAGTTCCCCCTCCTCCCAGCAGAGGGCGGTGTCGTCCTTCTCTGGGCAGTGATGCTCAATGAATCTGGTTGCAGTTCCCCCTCCTCCCAGCAGAGGGCGGTGTCGTCCTTCTCTGGGCAGGGATGCTCCATGGCTCTGGTTGCAGTTCCCCCATCTCCCCGCAGAGGGCGCTACCTCCCTTCTCTGGGCAGTGATGCTCCATGGCTCTGGTTGCAGTTCCCCCTCCTCCCTGCAGAGGGCGCTGCCCCCCTTCTCTGGGCAGTGATGCTCCATGGCTCTGGTTGCAGTTCCCCCTCCTCCCTGCAGAGGGCGCTGCCTCCCTTCTCTGGGCAGTGATGCTCCACGGCTCTGGTTGCAGTTCCTCCTCCTCCCCGCAGATAATAATAATAATCCACATTTGTAAAGCACGAACAATCACCCGTAAGGGTCTCTAGGCGCTGGGGGCCGTCGGGAAGATTAAGCAAACTATTGCCCAGAGTCATATGGTGCTGGGCTAACCTGCCGCCGGAGCCGGGGATCGAACCCTGATCCCCAGATTCCAGCGTCAGTCGCCCTGGCCGCGGCACCACACCTCTCCCACCAGAGGGCGCTGCCTCCCTTCTCTAGGCAGTGATGCTCCATGGCTCTGGTTGCAGTTCCTCCTCCTCCCTGCAGAGGGCGCTGCCTCCCTTCTCTAGGCAGTGATGCTCGATGGCTCTGGTTGCAGTTCCCTCTCCTCCTTGCAGAGGGCGCTGCCTCCCTTCTCTAGGCAGTGATGCTCCATGGTTCTAGTTGCAGTTCCCTCTCTTCCCCGCAGAGGGCGCTGCCTCCCTTCTCTGGCCAGTGATGCTCCATCTCTGAGGCTGCAGTTCTCCTTCCTCCCTGCAGAGGACGCCGTCCCCTCCTTCCCCGCAGTGCTGCTCCATGGCTCTGCTTGCAGTTCCCACTCCTTCCTGCAGAGGGCGCTGCCTCCCTTCTCTAGGCAGTGATGCTCCATCTCATAGGCTGCAGTTCCCTCCCCTCCCTGCAGAGGGCGCTGCCTCCCTTCTCTGGCCAGTGATGCTCCATGACTCTGGATGAGGTTCCCCCTCCTCCCTGCAGAGGGCGCTGCCTCCCTTCTCTGGGCAGTGATGCTCCATTTCTGAGGCTGCAGCTCCCCCTCCTCCCTGCAGAGGGCGCTGCCTCCCTTTTCTAGGCAGTGATGCTCCATGGCTCTGGTTGCAGAGTCCTCTCCTCCCTGCAGAGGGCGCTGCCTCCCTTCTCTGGGCAGTGATGCTCCATGGCTCTGGTTGCAGTTCCCCCTCCTCCCTGCAGAGGGCGCTGCCTCCCTTCTCTGCCCAGTGATGCTCCATCTCTGAGGCTGCAGTTCCCCCTCCTCTCTGCAGAGGGTGCTGCCTCCCTTCTCTAGGCAGTGATGTTCCTTGGTTCTGGTTGCAGTGCCCCCTCCTCCCCGCAGAGGGCGCTACCTCCCTTCTCTGGGCAGTGATGCTCCATGGCTCTGGTTGCAGAGTCCTCTCCTCCCTGCAGAGGGCGCTGCCTCCCTTCTCTGGGCAGTGATGCTCCATGGCTCTGCTTGCAGTTCCCACTCCTTCCTGCAGAGGGCGCTGCCTCCCTTCTCTAGGCAGTGATGCTCCATCTCTAAGGCTGCAGTTCCCCCTCCTCCCTGCAGAGGGCGCTCCCTCCCTTCTCTAGGCAGTGATGCTCCATCTCTGAGGCTGCAGTTCTCCTTCCTCCCTGCAGAGGACGCCGTCCCCTCCCTCCCCGCAGTGATGCTCCATCTCTGAGGCTGCAGTTCCTCCTCCTCCCTGCAGAGGACGCTGCCTCCCTTCTCTAGGCGGTGATGCTCCATGGCTCTGGTTGCAGTTCCCCCTCCTCCCTGCAGAGGGCGCTGCCTCCCTTCTCTGGGCAGTGATGCTCCATCTCTAAGGCTGCAGTTCCCCCTCCTCCCTGCAGAGGGCGCTGCCTCCCTTCTCTAGGCAGTGATGCTCCATCTCTGAGGCTGCAGTTCTCCTTCCTCCCTGCAGAGGACGCCGTCCCCTCCCTCCCCGCAGTGATGCTCCATCTCTGAGGCTGCAGTTCCTCCTCCTCCCCGCAGAGGGCGCTGCCTCCCTTCTCTGGCCAGTGATGCTCCATGGCTCTGGTTGCAGTTCCCCCTCCTCCCAGCAGAGGGCGCTGCCTCTCTTGTCTGGGCAGTGATGCTCAATGAATCTGGTTGCAGTTCCCCCTCCTCCCCGCAGAGGGCGCTGCCTCCCTTCTCTGGCCAGTGATGCTCCATGGCTCTGGTTGCAGTTCCCCCTCCTCCCTGCAGAGGGCGCTGCCTCCCTTCTCTGGGCAGTGATGCTCCATCTCTAAGGCTGCAGTTCCCCCTCCTCCCTGCAGAGGGCGCTGCCTCCCTTCTCTGGCCAGTGATGCTCCATGGCTCTTGTTGCAGTTCCCCCTCCTCCCTGCAGAGGGCGCTGCCTTCCTTCTCTGGACAGTGATGCTCCATGGCTCTGGTTGCAGTTCCCCCTCCTCCCTATAGAGGACTCTGCCTCCCTTCTCTGGCCAGTGATGCTCCATGGCTCTGGTTGTAGTTCCCCCTCCTCCCTGCAGAGGGCGCTGCCTCCCTTCTCTGGGCAGTGATGCTCCATCTCTAAGGCTGCAGTTCCACCTCCTCCCCGCAGAGGGCGCTGCCTCCCTTCTCTGGGCAGTGATGCTCCATCTCTAAGGCTGCAGTTCCACCTCCTCCCCGCAGAGGGTGCTGCTTTCCTTCTCTGGGCAGTGATGCTCCATCTCTGAGGCTGCAGTTCCACCTCCTCCCCGCAGAGGGCGCTGCCTCCCTTCTCTGGGCAGTGATGCTCCATCTCTAAGGCTGCAGTTCCACCTCCTCCCCGCAGAGGGTGCTGCTTTCCTTCTCTGGGCAGTGATGCTCCATGGTTCTGGTTGCAGTTCCCCCTGCTCCCTGCAGAGGGCGCTGCCTCCCTTCTCTGAGCAGTGATGCTCTATGGCTCTGGTTGCAGTTCCCCCTCCTCCCTGCAGAGGGCGCTGCCTCCCTTCTCTAGGCGGTGATGTTCCTCTCATAGGCTGCAGTTCCCCCTCCTCCCCGCAGAGGGCGCTGCCTCCCTTCTCTGGGCAGTGATGCTCCATGGCTCTGGCTGCAGTTCCCCCTTCTCCCCGCAGAGGGCGCTGCCTCCCTTCTCTGGCCAGAGATGCTCCATGGCGGTGGTTGCAGTTCTCCCTCCTCCCCGCAGAGGGCGCTACCTCCCTTCTCTGGCCAGAGATGCTCCATGGCGGTGGTTGCAGTTCCCCCTCCTCCCTGCAGAGGGCGCTACCTCCCTTCTCTAAGCAGTGATGCTCTTCCTCTGAGGCTGCAGTTCCCCCTCTTCCCCGCAGAGGGCGCTGCCTCCCTTCTCTGGGCAGTGATGCTCCATCTCTGAGGCTGCAGTTCCCCCTCCTCCCTGCAGAGGGCGCTGCCTCCCTTCTCTGGGCAGGGATGCTCCATGGCTCTGGTTGCAGTTCCCCCTCCTCCCCGCAGAGGGCGCCGCCTCCCTTCTCTGGGCAGTGATGCTCCATGGCTCTTGTTGAGGTTCCCCCTCCTCCCTGCAGAGGGCGCTGCCTCCCTTCTCTGGGCAGTGATGCTCTATGGCTCTGGTTGCAGTTCCCCCTCCTCCCCGCAGAGGGCGCTGCCTCCCTTCTCTGGGCAGTGATGCTCCGTCTCTGAGGCTGCAGTTCCCCCTCCTCCCTGCAGAGGGCGCTGCCTCCCTTCTCTAGGCAGTGATGCTCCATCTCCGAGGCTGCAGTTCCCCCTCCTCCCTGCAGAGGGCGCTGCCTCCCTTCTCTAGGCAGTGATGCTCCATCTCTGAGGTTGCAGTTCCTCCTCCTCCCTGCAGGGGGCGCTGCCTCCCTTCTCTGGGCAGTGATGCTCCATCTCTGAGGTTGTAGTTCCCCCTCCTCCCCGCAGAGGGCGCTGCCTCCCTTCTCTAGGCGGTGATGCTCCATCTCTGAGGTTGCAGTTCCTCCTCGTCACTGCAGGGGGCGCTGCCTCCCTTCTCTGGGCAGTGATGCTCCATCTCTGAGGTTGTAGTTCCCCCTCCTCCCCGCAGAGGGCGCTGCCTCCCTTCTCTAGGCGGTGATGCTCCATCTCTGAGGTTGCAGTTCCTCCTCCTCCCTGCAGGGGGCGCTGCCTCCCTTCTCTGGGCAGTGATGCTCCATCTCTGAGGTTGTAGTTCCCCCTCCTCCCCGCAGAGGGCGCTGCCTCCCTTCTCTGGGCAGTGATGCTCCATCTCTGAGGTTGTAGTTCCCCCTCCTCCCCGCAGAGGGCGCTGCCTCCCTTCTCTGGGCAGTGATGCTCCATCTCTGAGGTTGTAGTTCCCCCTCCTCCCCGCAGAGGGCGCTGCCTCCCTTCTCTAGGCGGTGATGCTCCATCTCTGAGGCTGCAGTTCCCCTTCCTCCCTGCAGAGGACGCCGTCCCCTCCCTCCCCGCAGTGATGCTCCATCTCTGAGGTTGCAGTTCCTCCTCCTCCCTGCAGGGGGCGCTGCCTCCCTTCTCTGGGCAGTGATGCTCCGTCTCTGAGGCTGCAGTTCCCCCTCCTCCCCGCAGAGGGCGCCGCCTCCCTTCTCTGGGCAGTGATGCTCCATGGCTCTTGTTGAGGTTCCCCCTCCTCCCTGCAGAGGGCGCTGCCTCCCTTCTCTGGGCAGTGATGCTCTATGGCTCTGGTTGCAGTTCCCCCTCCTCCCCGCAGAGGGCGCTGCCTCCCTTCTCTGGGCAGTGATGCTCCGTCTCTGAGGCTGCAGTTCCCCCTCCTCCCTGCAGAGGGCGCTGCCTCCCTTCTCTGGGCAGTGATGCTCCATCTCTGAGGTTGTAGTTCCCCCTCCTCCCCGCAGAGGGCGCTGCCTCCCTTCTCTAGGCGGTGATGCTCCATCTCTGAGGTTGCAGTTCCTCCTCCTCCCTGCAGGGGGCGCTGCCTCCCTTCTCTGGGCAGTGATGCTCCATCTCTGAGGTTGTAGTTCCCCCTCCTCCCCGCAGAGGGCGCTGCCTCCCTTCTCTGGGCAGTGATGCTCCATCTCTGAGGTTGTAGTTCCCCCTCCTCCCCGCAGAGGGCGCTGCCTCCCTTCTCTGGGCAGTGATGCTCCATCTCTGAGGTTGTAGTTCCCCCTCCTCCCCGCAGAGGGCGCTGCCTCCCTTCTCTAGGCGGTGATGCTCCATCTCTGAGGCTGCAGTTCCCCTTCCTCCCTGCAGAGGACGCCGTCCCCTCCCTCCCCGCAGTGATGCTCCATCTCTGAGGTTGCAGTTCCTCCTCCTCCCTGCAGGGGGCGCTGCCTCCCTTCTCTGGGCAGTGATGCTCCATCTCTGAGGTTGCAGTTCCCCCTCCTCCCTGCAGAGGGCGCTGCCTCCCTTCTCTAGGCAGTGATGCTCCATCTCTGAGGCTGCAGTTCCCTCTCCTCCCTGCAGAGGGCGCTGCCTCCCTTCTCTAGGCAGTGATGCTCCATCTCTAAGGCTGCAATTCCCCCTCCTCCCCGCAGAGGGCGCTGCCTCCCTTCTCTAGGCAGTGATGCTCCATCTCTGAGGCTGCAGTTCCCCCTCCTCCCTGCAGAGGGCGCTGCCTCCCTTCTCTAGGCGGTGATGCTCCATCTCTGAGGTTGCAGTTCCTCCTCCTCCCTGCAGAGGGCGCCGCCTCCCTTCTCTGGGCAGTGATGCTCCATGGCTCTGGTTGTAGTTCCCCCTCCTCCCCGCAGAGGGCGCTGCCTCCCTTCTCTAGTCAGTGATGCTCCATCTCTAAGGCTGCAGTTCCCCCTCCTCCCCGCAGAGGGCGCTGCCTCCCTTCTCTAGGCAGTGATGCTCCATCTCTAAGGCTGCAGTTCCCCCTCCTCCCCGCAGAGGGCGCCGCCTCCCTTCTCTGGGCAGTGATGCTCCATGGCTCTGGTTGAGGTTCCCCCTCCTCCCTGCAGAGGGCGCTGCCTCCCTTCTCTGGGCAGTGATGCTCCGTCTCTGAGGCTGCAGTTCCCCCTCCTCCCTGCAGAGGGCGCTGCCTCCCTTCTCTAGGCAGTGATGCTCCATCTCTGAGGCTGCAGTTCCCCCTCCTCCCTGCAGAGGTCGCTGCCTCCTTTCTCTGGGCAGTGATGCTCCATCTCTGAGGCTGCAGTTCCCCCTCCTCCCCGCAGAGGGCGCTGCCTCCCTTCTCTGGGCAGTGATGCTCCATCTCTGAGGCTGCAGTTCCTCCTCCTCCCTGCAGAGGTCGCTGCCTCCCTTCTCTAGGCAGTGATGCTCCATCTCTGAAGCTGCAGTTCCCCCTCCTCCCTGCAGAGGGCGCTGCCTCCCTTCTCTATGCAGTGATGCTCCATCTCTAAGGCTGCAGTTCCCCCTCCTCCCCGCAGAGGGCGCTGCCTCCCTTCTCTAGGCGGTGATGCTCCATCTCTGAGGTTGCAGTTCCTCCTCCTCCCTGCAGAGGTCGCTGCCTCCCTTCTCTAGGCAGTGATGCTCCATCTCTGAAGCTGCAGTTCCCCCTCCTCCCCGCAGAGGTCGCTGCCTCCCTTCTCTAGGCAGTGATGCTCCATCTCTGAAGCTGCAGTTCCCCCTCCTCCCCGCAGAGGGCGCTGCCTCCCTTCTCTGGGCAGTCATGCTCCATGGCTCTGGCTGCAGTACCCCCTCCTCCCTGCAGAGGGCGCTGCCTCCCTTCTCTGGGCAGTCATGCTCCATGGCTCTGGTTGCAGTTCCCCCTCCTCCCCGCAGAGGGCGCTGCCTCCCTTCTCTGGCCAGTGATGTTCCATGGCTCTGTTTGTAGTTCCCCCTCCTCCCCGCAGAGGGCGCTGCCTCCCTTCTCTGGGCAGTGATGCTCCATCTCTGAGGCTGCAGTTCCCCCTCCTCCCCGCAGAGGGCGATGCCTCCCTTCTCTAGGCAGTGATGCTCCATCTCTGAAGCTGCAGTTCCCCCTCCTCCCCGCAGAGGGCGCTGCCTCCCTTCTCTAGGCAGTGATGCTCCATCTCTGAGGCTGCAGTTCCCCCTCCTCCCTGCAGAGGGCGCTGCCTCCCTTCTCTAGGCAGTGATGCTCCATCTCTGAAGCTGCAGTTCCCCCTCCTCCCCGCAGAGGGCGCTGCCTCCCTTCTCTAGGCAGTGATGCTCCATCTCTGAAGCTGCAGTTCCCCCTCCTCCCCGCAGAGGGCGCTGCCTCCCTTCTCTAGGCGGTGATGCTCCATCTCTGAGGTTGCAGTTCCTCCTCCTCCCTGCAGGGGGCGCTGCCTCCCTTCTCTAGGCAGTGATGCTCCATCTCTAAGGCTGCAATTCCCCCTCCTCCCTGCAGAGGGCGCTGCCTCCCTTCTCTAGGCAGTGATGCTCCATCTCTAAGGCTGCAGTTCCCCCTCCTCCCCGCAGAGGGCGCTGCCTCCCTTCTCTGGGCAGTGATGCTCCATGGCTCTGGCTGCAGTTCCCCCTCCACCCTGCAGAGGGCCCCTCCCCCTCCCCCCTCAGTGATGCTCCATGGCTCTGGTTGCAGTTCCCCCTCCTCCCTGCAGAGGGCGCTGCCTCCCTTCTCTGGCCAGTGATGCTCCATGGCTCTTGTTGCAGTTCCCCCTCCTCCCTGCAGAGGGCGCTGCCTCCCTTCTCTGGGCAGTGATGTTCCATGGCTCTGTTTGTAGTTCCCCCTCCTCCCCGCAGAGGGCGCTGCCTCCCTTCTCTGGGCAGTGATGCTCCATCTCTGAGGTTGCAGTTCCTCCTCCTCCCTGCAGGGGGCGCTGCCTCCCTTCTCTGGGCAGTGATGCTCCATCTCTGAGGCTGCAGTTCCCCCTCCTCCCCGCAGAGGGCGCTGCCTCCCTTCTCTAGGCGGTGATGCTCCATCTCTGAGGTTGCAGTTCCTCCTCCTCCCTGCAGGGGGCGCTGCCTCCCTTCTCTGGGCAGTGATGCTCCATCTCTGAGGTTGTAGTTCCCCCTCCTCCCCGCAGAGGGTGCTGCCTCCCTTCTCTGGGCAGTGATGTTCCATGGCTCTGTTTGTAGTTCCCCCTCCTCCCCGCAGAGGGCGCTGCCTCCCTTCTCTGGGCAGTGATGCTCCATCTCTGAGGCTGCAGTTCCCCCTCCTCCCCGCAGAGGGCGCTGCCTCCCTTCTCTGGGCAGTGATGCTCCATCTCTGAGGCTGCAGTTCCCCCTCCTCCCCGCAGAGGGCGCTGCCTCCCTTCTCTGGGCAGTGATGCTCCATCTCTGAGGCTGCAGTTCCCCCTCCTCCCCGCAGAGGGCGCTGCCTCCTTTCTCTGGGCAGTGATGCTCCATCTCTGAGGCTGCAGTTCCCCCTCCTCCCCGCAGAGGGCGCTGCCTCCCTTCTCTGGGCAGTGATGCTCCATGGCTCTGGTTGCAGTTCCCCCTCCTCCCCGCAGAGGGCGCTGCCTCCCTTCTCTGGGCAGTCATGCTCCATGGCTCTGGTTGTAGTTCCCCCTCCTCCCCGCAGAGGGCGCTGCCTCCCTTCTCTGGGCAGTGATGCTCCATCTCTGAGGCTGCAGTTCCCCCTCCTCCCTGCAGAGGGCACTGCCTCCCTTCTCTGGGCAGTGATGCTCCATCTCTGAGGCTGCAGTTCCCCCTCCTCCCCGCAGAGGGCGCTGCCTCCCTTCTCTGGGCAGTGATGCTCCATCTCTGAGGCTGCAGTTCCCCCTCCTCCCTGCAGAGGGCGCTGCCTCCCTTCTCTGGGCAGTGATGCTCCATCTCTGAGGCTGCAGTTCCCCCTCCTCCCCGCAGAGGGCGCTGCCTCCCTTCTCTGGGCAGTGATGCTCCATCTCTGAGGCTGCAGTTCCCCCTCCTCCCCGCAGAGGGCGCTGCCTCCCTTCTCTGGGCAGTGATGCTCCATCTCTAAGGCTGCAGTTCCCCCTCCTCCCCGCAGAGGGCGCTGCCTCCCTTCTCTAGGCAGTGATGCTCCATGGATCTGGTTGCAGTTCCCCCTCCTCCCTGCAGAGGGTGCTGCCTCCCTTCTCTGGGCAGTGATGCTCCATCTCTGAGGCTGCAGTTCCCCCTCCTCCCCGCAGAGGGCGCTGCCTCCCTTCTCTGGGCAGTGATGCTCCATGGCTCTGGTTGCAGTTCCCCCTCCTCCCCGCAGAGGGCGCTGCCTCCCTTCTCTGGGCAGTGATGCTCCATGGCTCTGGTTGCAGTTCCCCCTCCTCCCCGCAGAGGGCGCTGCCTCCCTTCTCTGGGCAGTGATGCTCCATGGCTCTGGTTGCAGTTCCCCCTCCTCCCCGCAGAGGGCGCTGCCTCCCTTCTCTAGTCAGTGATGCTCCATCTCTGAGGCTGCAGTTCCCCCTCCTCCCCGCAGAGGGTGCTGCCTCCCTTCTCTGGGCAGTGATGCTCCATCTCTGAGGCTGCAGTTCCCCCTCCTCCCCGCAGAGGGCGCTGCCTCCCTTCTCTAGTCAGTGATGCTCCATCTCTGAGGCTGCAGTTCCCCCTCCTCCCCGCAGAGGGCGCTGCCTCCCTTCTCTGGGCAGTGATGCTCCATCTCTGAGGCTGCAGTTCCCCCTCCTCCCCGCAGAGGGCGCTGCCTCCCTTCTCTGGGCAGTGATGCTCCATGGCTCTGGTTGCAGTTCCCCCTCCTCCCCGCAGAGGGCGCTGCCTCCCTTCTCTGGGCAGTGATGCTCCATGGCTCTGGTTGCAGTTCCCCCTCCTCCCCGCAGAGGGCGCTGCCTCCCTTCTCTGGGCAGTGATGCTCCATGGCTCTGGTTGCAGTTCCCCCTCCTCCCCGCAGAGGGCGCTGCCTCCCTTCTCTAGTCAGTGATGCTCCATCTCTGAGGCTGCAGTTCCCCCTCCTCCCCGCAGAGGGTGCTGCCTCCCTTCTCTGGGCAGTGATGCTCCATCTCTGAGGCTGCAGTTCCCCCTCCTCCCCGCAGAGGGCGCTGCCTCCCTTCTCTGGGCAGTGATGCTCCATCTCTGAGGCTGCAGTTCCCCCTCCTCCCTGCAGAGGGCGCTGCCTCCCTTCTCTGGGCAGTGATGCTCCATCTCAAAAGCTGCAGTTCCCTCTCCTCCCCGCAGAGGGCGCACCCCCCCTTCAGTGGTGCTCCCCCCCTCAGTGGTCCCCCCCCTCCTCCGCTGTCAGCCTCCCTCCCTCCCTCGGCTGGTGGTGATGCTCAGAGCCCCGCAGCCGCCGCCGCTCCCTGTCACCGCCGCCACTGCCGGGGCTAGAGGAGGCGACCCTCGGCTCTGCAGGGCCGGACCCCCCCCCCCCCGGACTCCCCCCTGGACCCCCGGGAGAGCAGCGGCGAGGAGGAGAGGAGAGGACCGGAGCAGAGATGGAGTGAGTGCCGCGATGCGCCTCAGCCCCTGCCTCTGCACCCCAGGCTTCGTGCCCCCCCCCTCCTTGTGCAGTGCCACCTCCCTGTACCCCCTGCCTCGCTCAGCCTGCGCCCCCCGCACCTCATCCATCCCGCGCACCCCCTGCCTCCCTCGCGCCTCATCAATCAGGTCTCCCGCCCTCCTCGCTCCGGCCCCCCCCCCCCATGCACCGCCGCCCTGGCACCATCTACTGCCCCCTGTACCCCCACCTCCTCCTCCCCCCTGCATCCTTTACCCCGGCGGTACCCTGCTTCTCCCTGCCTCATCCCCGCGGCCCTCCCCGTGCCCCCCCCCACCCACAGGTGTTTACAGGCTCTGGCGGAATGCGGGGTGCGCACACTGGGGGGGGGGGTCACATTGTGTGTGTGTGTTGGGGGGGTCTGTGCTCGAGGGAGGGGGTGCACGCGTGCGTGACATCCAAAAGCAGGTTTTCGGCGCCGTGTATCAGCTGGCATCTGTGTACAGTGACGTGTGTGATCTGCACCTGTGTGCGTATGTTCCGTGTGTGTGAGATGCGAGGGTGTCAACATGGCCGCGTGGATGGTTTCTAGGGGCGCATGTACGGGTGCGTGTTAATTTACAACGATGTGTAGCTGCTTGTGTGTCGTATCCACTGGTGTGTACATGCGCCGTTCAGATCAGAAGATGTGTCCTCGGCTGTGTGTGTGAGCCCCAGGGGTGTGTCCATGGCTGTGTTTGTGAGCCCCAGGGGTGTGTCCATGGCTGTGTGTGTGAGGCCCAGGGGTGTGTCCATGGCTGTGTGTGAGAGGCCCAGAGGTGTGTCCATGGCTGTGTGTGTGAGCCCCAGGGGTGTGTCCACGGCTGTGTGTGAGAGCCCCAGGGGTGTGTCCATGGGTCTGTGTGTGTGAGCCCCAGGGGTGTGTCCATGGCTGTGTTTGTGAGCCCCAGGGGTGTGTCCATGGCTGTGTGTGTGAGGCCCAGGGGTGTGTCCATGGCTGTGTGTGAGAGGCCCAGAGGTGTGTCCATGGCTGTGTGTGTGAGCCCCAGGGGTGTGTCCACGGCTGTGTGTGAGAGCCCCAGGGGTGTGTCCATGGGTCTGTGTGTGTGAGCCCCAGGGGTGTGTCCATGGCTGTGTTTGTGAGCCCCAGGGGTGTGTCCATGGCTGTGTGTGTGAGCCCCAGGGGTGTGTCCATGGCTGTGTGTGAGAGCCCCAGGGGTGTGTCCATGGCTGTGTGTGTGAGCCCCAGGGGTGTGTCCACGGCTGTGTGTGAGAGCCCCAGGGGTGTGTCCATGGCTGTGTGTGAGAGCCCCAGGGGTGTGTCCATGGCTGTGTGTGAGAGGCCCAGGGGCGTGTCCATGGCTGTGTGTGTGAGAGCCCCAGGGGTGTGTCCATGGCTGTGTGTGAGAGGCCCAGGGGTGTGTCCATGGCTGTGTGTGTGTGAGAGCCCCAGGGGTGTGTCCATGGCTGTGTGTGAGAGGCCCAGGGGTGTGTCCATGGGTCTGTGTGTGAGAGCCCCAGGGGTGTGTCCATGGGTCTGTGTGTGTGAGCCCCAGGGGTGTGTCCATGGCTGTGTGTGTGAGGCCCAGGGGTGTGGCCATCACTGTGTGTGAGAGGCCCCAGGGGTGTGTCCATGGTTGTGTGTGAGAGCCCCAGGGGTGTGTCCATGGCTGTGTGTGTGAGCCCCAGGGGTGTGTCCATGGCTGTGTGTGTGAGCCCCAGGGGTGTGTCCATGGCTGTGTGTGTGAGCCCCAGGGGTGTGTCCATGGCTGTGTGTGAGCCCCAGGGGTGTGTCCATGGCTGTGTGTGAGAGCCCCAGGGGTGTGTCCATGGCTGTGTGTGTGAGCCCCAGGGGTGTGTCCACGGCTGTGTGTGAGAGGCCCAGGGGTGTGTCCATGGCTGTGTGTGACAGGCCCAGGGGTGTGTCCATGGCTGTGTGTGAGCCCCAGGGGTGTGTCCATGGCTGTATGTGAGAGGCCCAGGGGTGTGTCCATGGCTGTGTGTGAGCCCCAGGGGTGTGTCCATGGCTGTGTGTGTGTGAGAGCCCCAGGGGTGTGTCCATGGCTGTGTGTGAGAGGCCCAGGGGTGTGTCCATGGCTGTGTGTGTGAGAGCCCCAGGGGTGTGTCCATGGCTGTGTGTGAGCCCCAGGGGTGTGTCCATGGCTGGGTGTGTGTGAGAGCCCCAGGGGTGTGTCCATCACTGTGTGTGAGCCCCAGGGGTGTGTCCATGGGTCTGTGTGTGTGTGAGGCCCAGGGGTGTGTCCATGGCTGTGTGTGTGAGGCCCAGGGGTGTGTCCATGGCTGTGTGTGTGAGAGCCCCAGGGGTGTGTCCATGTCTGAGTGTGAGAGGCCCAGGGGTGTGTCCATGGCTGTGTGTGAGAGGCCCCAGGGGTGTGTCCATGGCTGTGTGTGTGTGAGAGCCCAGGGGTGTGTCCATGGCTGTGTGTGAGAGCCCCAGGGGTGTGTCCATGGCTGTGTGCGAGTCCCAGGGGTGTGTCCATGGCTGTGTGTGTGAGAGCCCCAGGGGTGTGTCTATGGCTGTGTGTGAGAGTCCTAGGGGTGTGTCCATGGCTGTGTGTGAGAGCCCCAGGGGTGTGTCCATGGCTGTGTGCGAGTCCCAGGGGTGTGTCCATGTCTGAGTGTGAGAGGCCCAGGGGTGTGTCCACGGCTGTGTGTGAGCCCCAGGGGTGTGTCCATGGCTGTGTGTGTGTGAGGCCCAGGGTTGTGTCCATGGCTGTGTGTGTGAGGCCCAGGGGTGTGGCCATCACTGTGTGTGAGAGGCCCCAGGGGTGTGTCCATGGTTGTGTGTGACAGGCCCAGGGGTGTGTCCATGGCTGTATGTGAGAGGCCCAGGGGTGTGTCCATGGCTGTGTGTGAGAGCCCCAGGGGTGTGTCCATGGTTGTGTGTGACAGGCCCAGGGGTGTGTCCATGGTTGTGTGTGACAGGCCCAGGGGTGTGGCCATCACTGTGTGTGTGTGAGCCCCAGGGGTGTGTCCATGGCTGTGTGTGAGGCCCCAGGGGTGTGTCCATGGCTGTGTCTGTGTGTGAGAGCCCCAGGGGTGTGTCCATGGCTGTGTGTGTGAGCCCCAGGGGTGTGTCCATGGCTGTGTGTGAGAGCCCCAGGGGTGTGTCCATGGCTGTGTGTGAGAGCCCCAGGGGTGTGTCCATGGCTGTGTGTGAGAGCCCCAGGGGTGTGTCCATGGTTGTGTGTGAGAGGCCCAGGGGTGTGTCCATGGCTGTGTGTGTGAGCCCCAGGGGTGTGTCCATGGTTGTGTGTGACAGGCCCAGGGGTGTGTCCACGGCTGTGTGTGAGAGCCCCAGGGGTGTGTCCATGGTTGTGTGTGACAGGCCCAGGGGTGTGTCCATGGTTGTGTGTGACAGGCCCAGGGGTGTGTCCATGGCTGTTTGTGAGAGGCCCAGGGGCGTGTCCATGGCTGTGTGTGAGAGCCCCAGGGGTGTGTCCATGGCTGTGTGTGAGAGCCCCAGGGGTGTGTCCATGGTTGTGTGTGAGAGGCCCAGGGGTGTGTCCATGGCTGTGTGTGTGAGCCCCAGGGGTGTGTCCATGGTTGTGTGTGACAGGCCCAGGGGTGTGTCCACGGCTGTGTGTGAGAGCCCCAGGGGTGTGTCCATGGTTGTGTGTGACAGGCCCAGGGGTGTGTCCATGGTTGTGTGTGACAGGCCCAGGGGTGTGTCCATGGCTGTTTGTGAGAGGCCCAGGGGTGTGTCCATGGCTGTGTGTGAGGCCCAGGGGTGTGTCCATGGTTGTGTGTGACAGGCCCAGGGGTGTGTCCATGGCTGTGTGTGTGTGTGTGAGCCCCAGACATGTGTCCATGGTTGTGTCTTGCGAGGGGGGGTGGGGTGTTGCTCAGGGCATGTTTCGCGCTCACTCTGAGATGTGCACTGCTTATTTCAGAATGGAGTCAGAAGGCCTACAATTCCCAGACTGCACATTAATAACAGCGAGCCGGAGGCGATGTATGAGAAGGAAGGAATGATGTCACTTTTCTTGTGCCATGGCGCTTGTTAGCTTTGGATAGCGCGCTCTGTCGCAGTGGGGCTTCGCGGCGCTTCTGCATTGTCGGTTTTGTGGAGGTGTGGTGTGCTCAGCATGGGAGTATGTCGATTTTAATGTCCTGTGGGTGGACCCAGAGGGCTGTACCACATTTCTGTTGTAGGGCGGTCCCACTGCCCTGAGTACACTTCAAGGCGCTGCATTGCAACAGGAAAGGAACTGTTGCTCCATTGTTGCATTCATGTGTCAGTGGCTTCTGATCTCTAAGAGTAGCAGAATTATGCATAGCTGTGGTGTCAACACGGGTGCTGCTGTGCTGCCTCACTGCGTGTTACTCTGCTCTTACTCGTGCTGCTGCTGTGTTGTAAAAGACACACACTTGATGGACGGAATGCAGAACAAATCAAACCATTCACCCCGAGTCAAGAGATCGGGGTTAAATCAATCATCATTCCCCACCCCAGTTTACACCTGGCCATATGCAAATCAGTCTGACCCTGTGCCTCATGGGACAGTCCAGACCAAACTGCCAACCCAGGTCTTCCCTGGACTGAAAACAAGCATCCTAGGACCGGTTTCGGAGTTTCACCCCTCATCAGCCAGGATAGCTTAAATCCAGTGGCACAAGCCTGTGAGCCTGGGACCCACATCTGGGCATACTCGGTGCACTTAGAGCGAGAAAGCAAAACACCCACAATTGATGGACAGAATGCAGAAAAAATCAAAACATTTACCCCCAGTCAAGCGATCTGGATTAAATCCATCATTCCTTTGCTCACCATGCCACCCCTGTTTTGTAGCAGTGTTTTTTGCTCCAGTCTCCCAGTGGCTGTTTTGTTGCAGCAGCTGTACTGCAGAAGTGACTGTTGCTATGATCTAGCGGTGGTTGTTATTGTGTTGAAACCATGGTGTTAAAGCAGTGGGTGCTGCTGTGTTGTAGCTAGGGCTGTAAATTCTATTCCGCTCGCGGAATTTGGGTAATTTCGCGTTCCGAGGAGAACACGTAATTGCCAAAAATTCCACGATCCACGGCTTTGCAGAATTATTTGCTTGTTCGCCCTTTCAAAATGCATGTTCACGAGGTATTTCTCCCCGAGCACGTAAACAGCGTTCGCGAACAGGAAAAAAGCATTGCCAACAGACGGAACTTTTGCGTGCTCGCATAGAGTTTTTACTGTTTCGCAGAGCTATGCGTAGCGCTACTATGCACATTCCGCCCACCGCTAGTTGTAGCAGTGAATGTTGCCGTGTTGTAGCAGTGAGTGTTGCTGTATTGTAGGTGTGGGTGCTGCTTTGTTGTTGGAGTGGCTGTTGTTGTGTTGTTGGAGTGGGTGTTGCTGTGTTGTAGCAGTGAGTGTTGCTGTGTTGTTGGAGTGGGTGTTGTTTTGTTGCCTAATGGATGCTGTTGTGTTGTAACAGTGGGTGTTGTAGCAGTGGGTGTTTTAACAGTGGGAATTGCTGTGTTGTGTGCTGCTGTATTGTAGGTGTGGGTGTTGCTGTGTTGTTGGAGTGGGTGTTGCTGTGTTGTAGCGGTGGGTGCTGCTGTGTTGTTGCACGGGGTGTTGTTTTGTAGTGATGGGTGTTGGTTTTGCATCACTGGGTGTTGCTGTGTGGTAGCAGTGTGTGTGGCTGTGGAACTGCAATGTAACAGCATACCTTGAGTAGTGCACTGAATGTTGCTGAACTTTGCAATGTGTGTTGTATAGAGCAGGTGAAGTTTGGGTTGCAGGGGGTGTTGCAGTATTGTTGATTAGGGTAGAGGAGTGTTGCTACATCTGTTGTTATATAGTAGCAGCGGCTTTGCCATTAGTGTGCTGTGGCTGTTAGGACTTGTGCTGGTGCTGGATGTTGCTGTGTTATTGAGTGTGGTTGTGTTGCAGCAGTGAGGGCTGTTGTGTAGTGGCAATATACACTTGGTGTGTTGTCTCACTGTAGTAGTTCATCTTGTTTGCCTGTAGTGCAGATTCCAGCCGTCTTGTAGGGATTGGTTTCTTGCACTGTGCCAATGCTTACTGTGCTATTGTAACAATGATAGCTGTGGTTGTTGCTATTTATAGAAGGGACACACAACAGATGCAGAACTGCCTTATAGAGGACACAGGATGCAGAACAGGTAGCAGCCTACAGCTGCTGTATATGTCAAGAGTAGGGTGGAAAGGGGTGATTGGGGGACACCAGGAACAGATTGTAGTGAAGAACAACTGACACCAATTGAAACTCTCTCTCCCTTCCTTTATCTCTGGATATTGGAGTCTCGCCTGTGCTGTGTTTAGATTGTAACAATTGTTTATTCTACTGCTTTGCAAAAATGTTTTTTTTTTCTAGGGGTGGGACGAAAATTCCAGCCCTCCGGCGGAGGTCGCAGAGTTTTGCCCGCTACACGAGTATCGCTGAGTTCCGGCAAAACTCCACCAAGCTCTGCGTAGTGGAGTTTTTTCTCACACGCGGCTCGTCAACAATAAGTAGGCGAGCACGAGTGAGCGACTATCTATGGCAAAATGCGGGCAGCAACATAACAGGTGAAGCCAGGACTCATGTGGATAATTGCAGAGCCTGCATGTAAGCTGCCCATTCCGCCGGGCCCACAGCGGATTAAAATCAAAAATTGGTAGAGCTAACAGCCTCATGTACAGTATTTTATTGCGAGTCTGTGGGTGGAGAGAATAGTTGAAATACGGTTGATATTTCCCCTTGATATACGAGTCATTCAGAGCTGTGAAGAGGGCGTTTTTAGAAAGCCCGGCAGTGTCTGTCTGGAATGACGCTAGAGTGGTTTGGCTTTTTATTGTTTTTTTAGGTTTCGACTGCAAAAAGCTGCGCAAGCAGCTTTTGCGCAGGAGAAATCTAATGAGAACTGTAGTGTGGGTTTGGGTCGGCCCTCGTCATTCATTGGCTGGCTCCATAAATGGAGCCTAGCCATTGGACGAGGGGCCTGTCCGTCAATGCCGGACCAGATTCGGAGGCGTTCCCGAGATTCTTTGGCTTTTGCCGACGTCACGCGACGTCAGCCGAAAGCCGGGAACGCCCCCGAATCTGGTCCGGCATTGCCGGCACCAGTGACTATCCTGCTCCTGATTGGTGAAGCTGCGTGGACGTCACTGCTGGTCCACGAGGGAGCCCACTCCTCGGGAAACTTCGCCGCCCGCCTGCCTGAGCTAGAGACGGGCCGCCGCGCTGCCCGCGGCGACCCGGAAGTGACCGGCCGGCCGGCCAATCCTAGCGCGGCCGGCCGGAAGTGCCCGCCCCCCGCAGCCCGGGGGAAGAAGGAAGACGGCAAGAAGTATGGCGGCGCCCGCGGGGCTCCCGTGGCCTGGAGGGAGCCCCGGGAGATGCGGAGGATGTTGCCGGTCTCCCATGCCAAAGAGGGAGACCGGAGAAGTGCCAGCGAGATTGCCGCCGTCGATGTTGCCGGTCTTCCATGCCGAAAAGGGAGACCGGAGAAGTGCCGACAGGTTAATAACTACATTTAATTTGACATAGCGTTAAATGGCGCACGGGTGGCCTCGGAGCGCCTAAAAAGAAACAGCGAGGCCAAAAACTAAAGAAGACTCGTAAAAACGGAGGACGTCAGTTGGGAGCTCAGGTCCCCACTCCTGGGCTCCCCGTAACCCTGGCGCTGATGCCTCTGCCCCCTCCGCGGAGACCCACCTTCAGGAAAGGGTGCCCTCGGCACTGCCACACGCACAGACACAAAGTCACGGAGCATCTGGCCCGCCAGATCACCATTTCACCCCTTCCCTTACTGCGCCCGTTGATATCATTCCTTCGGTATAGTGCCACGTGCAGCCGGGAGCTGCTTCGCGGCACTTGAGAGTGTAGCGGTGCCAGCCTATAGTATGCAGAGACGTCTTCCGCACGGAGTAGGGTCCCTCACCTGTCCTCGGAGGTCGTCTGGTTCTGCCCAGTCCTTGACATATGGCCCCGCCGTGCCCTGCCACCCTGCACAGCCCGCGCTCCCGGATCCTGTGCCCGGGCTCCGCTTGGCTGCTGTGCACAGTCCTGGTTTGTGCAGCAGCGGGAGCCAGGGAAGGGGGAGGAGAGGAAGAGGAGGAGGGTGGATGCTGAGGGGGAAGAGCGGTCCCGGCTCCAGCCCAAGAAATTCGGGCCAATCTGCAGTCGCCAGAGCCGGGTGTGGGCCAGTGCCAGGGCCCAGCGGATGCCAAGCCCTCCGAGGAGGACGTGCACAAGTGCCCACCAGCTCCGTGGCTGGAACAAGCCTGCGACCACAGGCTTCGGGAACCATGAGCCTGGGGCGCGGGGTCACCGCGGCAGCCCAGGCGCCAGCTCCCTGAAGGGCACGTCTCTAGCTGGCAGAGGCGTCTAGTGATGGGCAAGGGGCACCACAGACGGAGCCCGTCCCTACAGCTTCTCTGACAATCCAAAGTAATACCTGACCAGCTGGCACGTCTGTGATTCTTGTGCCGGGGGTCCTGGCGGTGCCAATGGGCACCTATATAAGGAAATGAAGGCCTGCTAGTCACATTTCCTACCCAGTTCTCGCTCGAATCTGTGAGGAGACACCCTTGGCTTTGTGTGCCGTGGTAGAAAGTTGGCAGTGCCAACGGGCATTTCAAAAGGGCAGTGAACCAGCTCCCACTCTTCGTATGCACTGCGTGCTCCAAGGGGCACTTTAAAAGCTCACATGTGCCACTCTTCCCGTGGGGCACTTAATTCTAAACTGGGTGAAATCATCGCGAGATGCCGGTGTGGGCAAGTCCAGCAAACAGGTGCGCCTTCCCACTAATGAACTGCTATCATACCCCCCAACACGCGACTACTGTAAATTGGCACCGTTGCCCCTTTTGGGGTTTGGCGCAGAGCACACGACTAATTATGCCCCCAAGCCCAGGCTGGCTCTGCTAGGAGACACGGTGCGGTACAGCGAGCCCTCCGCTAACAACACGGGCACGTGTAAACTGGCATCGGAGCGTCACTCAAGAGATGCCAAGGTGAGAGAGTATGGGGTGATGGCAGGTGCGGGGAGGGGGGTCCCGGGTTTACACTCGCCTCACCTCAGAGCCTAGAGGCCACGTGGCGTTGTAGCAGTCCTCCGCCCTTCCAGATGCCCCAGTTGGTGCAAAGAGTGTACCCACCGCTGCAATCTCCGAGTGAGAGCGTAGGGCACACACACCTGTCCCCGGCTGTGGCTGGAACCAACCCAGGGGCCCGGTAACCGAAAAAAAGTAGGAAGAAGCAGAGCATGGCATGGCTTTAAGTTGGGCGGGTCCTGCCAGAGCTCGGCACTCCCAGTGAATGAAAAGGCAATGCCCCCTCCCCCGCCCCCGGACCCATCATTCATGCCATTGACTTTCAAGGAAAACACCGATTTCTGACAGTGTGTGCAAGAACCTTTAAGGTGACCCAAGTCAGCGACGAAAACCGGCCCTGGCAAAGAGCGCGGTCGCACCCCCAATATCCCCTGGGGGGTGGGGGGGCCGGCCGAGCACAATGCCAGGGCCGGTTTTGGTTCACAGTCCGGCCCTGCTAAGTTCCTGTTAAAGTTCGTTCGCTTTATTTAATGGTGAACCATGTGCGCGCCTCTATTTCCTAAGCATATGTTCATATCTCAGATGGGTTTCTGTAATGTTGTTTTTCATGCAATGCACGAATCTTGCATAACCGCACTGCAAGCCCAGTCACCTCGAGGTGTCTGTGTGAGTTCAGGGTGTGGGTGATTGTTCATGACTAGACATGATTGAGAACTGCAGCTGAGGCTGAAGGCACTTCCACTTTCTGACAGGGCCTCGCATAAAGGTGTTCTTATTAAATGCTCATCCAATCCTTGGCCTCTCTGCTGGGCGCCCAGAACGATGGCCACATATGGGCCAATTGTAACGGCGATCTATGGGGGAATGTATGGTGGTATGCAGCTGTCAAAATAGGGACAGGGCCAATGGAAATGAAAATGCAGGGCGTGTGAGAGGCGATGTTGACGGGGAGGAGTTGAAAGGAAGGATGTGTAGCAGAGAGTGAAAGACAGTGGTGCAGATGGTGTGAAATGTGTAGATAGAGAGACTTCAAAAAGATGAGTGTAAGTGAATAACAGAGAGAGGTGGCCTGCAGCAGGAGTGAGTGACAGGAAGAAAATGAGTTACTCCTTTATGTGACATAGAATACAAATCAGTGCTAACAAGCATTGGTACAGCTAATGGATCGGGCCTGTTTTAGGTGTTTGTGTTAGCTGATGTATGATGTTTTTAGAAGCACTACCA